>NW_003315037.1:206608-209599 GCF_000150825.1 Verticillium alfalfae VaMs.102
GGTGGTGGGATTCGAGACTGTAAGAAGGAGGGCGAGACATGGTCGCCACCGTTGGCTCTGATCATGGTCATAGTGACAGACATGCAGCCCTTGCTCCAGGGGACTCCGTGTCAAGCTCGAGCCCATCGTGTCTGCCTTGAAGACTGACTCGAGCCTGGCGGCGACACCGACACCCGAGGCATCGTGCCGGTGGAACAGAGTCAGACTTCAGTGTCGAGGTAAACAGGGCTGGGCTTGAGAGGCCGAGATCGTTGCGGAAAGAACTGAGCTTTCCTCGACGTTGACGCCGCGAAACATCTGCAGTGATATCGTCTCCCCCCTTTCCAGCCTCGACATCCTTCTCAAGCCTTGACTTGAGGGCAACATGCCGCCTAGGCGGCATGGCCTCAAAGAGAGACACCTTCGAAGCCGAGCCGTGACCGACATTGCCTCCCGAAAAAGCCTTTGAACTCGATATCGAAGACCGAGCCTTGCATACCGTGAACAGTACCGAGCAAATAGCCAGTCGAGCTCAACCTCTTTCATCATGGACAGCTCGAGGGCGACCTCATCAAACCCCAACTTCTGCCGGCTTCCTGTGATTTTGATATCAAGTCGAGGTCGAGCAGAAAAACCAATGCGTTTTGAACAGAGTTGCCGGTCGAAAATCAGGGCCCCTTAAGCTCGGCGTTGGAGATTTATACAAGATACTACATGTTGTTGTAGGAGTCTGCGGCTCGTCATGTGGCTGCTCCATGCATCTGGATACTCAGTTGCATGGTCTGCCAGGCGTCGGCTGCCAAACCCCGTGTCATCCTCCATAGGATTCTAGGCGTAGATGGTTAAGAAGGATACGCGTACCATCGTAGGTAGACTGGCATGGTCCTCATACAAAATCGGGCTATCAACGAAAGCCGGCGGTAGCAGAGCTGTATTCTTTAGAGCGAAGAGTTGTGTTCCCAGACCTCAACCAATTGTTCGATGCCCAAAGTAAGACTCTGCTTGAGCATCTAGGCACCATGCCAATATGCTTCCTGGGCTTGAGCGTTACAGTTGTTCTGAAGGCAGGCCACTCTCCCTTTCTCCGAGTTGGATCTGTACCTCTTGCCGTCGCAAGCTAGCTTTGGCAAGTAGCTCGTGAAAGCATATTTTATCGTTCGTAACCCTCAGAGGCGTGTCGAAGGACTGGAATGTCTCCTAGAGGACGACCACGGTGTTTGTGAGCCATAGAATGACGCGACGAGCGCACATGTGCTCCAGACTCATCCGCAGCTGCCAGATTTCCGCGACTAGTGTCCTATCTATCTGTGGTGATTCGTTGCAGGAGAGTCAGAGATATTCTAGGCGAAGACGAGAAGCTCAGCCCGTGTCGTGGTCCAGTAGGGGCCTACCTAGTCTCTTGCGCTGCCTACCAGTGCCTCATACCAGCGAAAGTTATCTGCGAAGGTCGACGGACGAACAAGTACGCAATCCGCTCTCGTGCGTCGGAGTGACAGAAAGCAAGAGCAGGGAGATCTGGCACCACCCGTGAGAGAGGGAGAGATTGAAGGCGACACATACAGCTGCAATGAATGTGCAAGAAGGATTGCAGAATGAGGATCTGGTAGACCGTACAGACTTGATTGATGGAAAAAGATGAGCATAGAATTAGCATGATCTAATATGCCAGAGAAGCAGCGTCGAAACATTGTTGTATTGTAGCCACTTGTTGCCCACTTGTTGCCATACTAAAATATAACGACGTTTTGAATTGGGCAAAATCATTATTTTCCGAGTGTCGACAGTGTATCTCGTCCCGCTGACAATGGCAGGTCAACAGCGTGGAAACAAGTTCACATCTACAAAGAGGGGAGGCGTGAGAGACCTTTCACTCAAACCCGTCCCAGCCAGACAGGCTCTGCGTCTGCCGCTTGGCATCTAGAGCACTGTCGAGAATACGGCGACTCACGAGCTACGAACTTGCACTTGTACATGGGCACACTCTCCAAAGATAATGACACTCACATGAGCTTAATGTGGCGTCCGAGAACGTTCGACGCTGAATCTTGGAGCAGTCAGGATCCGAATGTGTTACAGCATTACAGCTGGGAGGCAATCAAGGTGTGAACGGAACAAAGGTAGCGCTGCTGGCGGCTATGGCACGCTCCGAGCAGAGAGACTACCAAGGAATGCCCTTGATGGTGCACTTCTGTACGGGATCCTCGTTAGGTTGCTGTCTTCCCCTAGCATTTTGTGTCAGCCATGGTTCATCGAGACACAAATTCACAGGCAACTGGTGGCTAGAAACAGGACAAGGCCGCGAGGGCTGAATCAAACCTGCGGACGTCACCTCAAGACGGGTCAAAACCTTGTGACCCCTCTGCGCATGCGGGTTTCATGCTTGATGGCGATCCCGTGTCACTCTTGTCGGCACTTTATCGACAGCAACAGCTTGGCACCGTCACTCATGTCACGCGAGTCCCAAGTCCACCAAAGACCGTCAATGAAGCGAACGTCTGTCTGTCTGAGCAAGCAAGCCTTGACTGCATCATGTGCTCTCGACTCTCGAGCAACGACGGCCCCTGTGGCGTCGATTCGCCCGGATTGAGGTCCATCACAACTAGGAAAACAAAAAGCAAAATGGTCGCCGCAATGACGAGAGTGTCTACCACACCCGTTTTTTCTCGTTAGTCGTATCCGGGGCGAGTTGATGCCGCCCTTTTGTTCCGGTGTTGAAGGCTAACCAGCCATCGTCTCTGTAAGGATACGTATCCCCGTCCCATCGTACTGTTTGCCGAATATATACTTTTCGAACCCCGCTCATGCCGCGGCGGGGTCAGCAGTGGCCTCACCCGACACATGGGCTTCCGTCTCGTTGCTCGTAAGGCCCTTGCGTATTGCTAGGACGTTATCGACAATGACCGCATCTATGCCCTCCTTAACTTGGCGCTACAGCACAATTAGCACCCGATATTCGCCACACCCAACGCGCTGACATAAACTTACCTGGACCATGATCGAATCGTTATTCAA
>NW_003315037.1:209799-223934 GCF_000150825.1 Verticillium alfalfae VaMs.102
CATCCGTCAAGAACATGATGGGGATGGAGGGTTGTTTAAAGCTGAGACAGAGGCAAATGTCCGGGTTGAAAGAGCTGAAAATGATCTGCCTGTTTTCCGCGAGGTCGTAGACCTTTGACAGGACCGTGTCGCAGAAGGAGTTGAGCTCGACTGCGTAAGTGTCCATGTCGTGCTCTTCGCTCTCGTGAAGCATGGGGTATTTCATCTCAATATTGAAGCCAATGTGTCCTGGCAGTTGGCAGAAAAGATCCTCCAACGTCGCGAAGGGCGCTTGAATGAAGTTACCACGCGAATTGGCTTTGTATCCCTTCTCCTTGAAGTCACGGGTGTGCTTCATGCGCTCATCCAGAACCGTGTTTTGCTCGCCCACAAAGCCCATAGATTGTGACCGTTGCCGCGGCCCAGGTCCATTGCCGTGAACCCGCATCTTCTGAATCGACTCATGAACCAGCTCATGGACATTGTGGCGCTTGGCGTCGGGGTTGATGTGGAGAAATTGCTCAAGCGTCAGGGTATGGACTGGTGCGTCAATGCCCGTTTCACTGACGAGGAAGTCATGGTAGATGACAGGGACGTGGTCCTTGGTCAGTTGTACGTCAAACTCAACATAGTTTGCTCCAAGATTAGCAGCCGCAATGAACGAAGGGACTGTGTTCTCGCCTAGCTGAAGGGACTTGTTGGACGTCAGGTTCTTGCCAAGTCCTCGATGGCCGATCACCATTGTCGATGTCAGTTTCTTCCAATAGGTTTGGTGAGAGTTGATCTCCATGTTGGGATGAGAGAAGGGCGTTACCACGAGGAAGTTAAAGTTGACCGTGCCAATGACCTCCAGATTGGCTCCCATGATGGGCACGCAGACATCGCCTTGCAGGTTCATCCTCTTGAGGCCAATCGTCGGTTTGATAGAGGACAGGAGGGCCACGGCTCGTCCAATTTTGTTTTTCTCATTGCCCGAGTACGTGGGAACAATGTCGAACATGAGCTTGACCTTGGTGATGTCGCCTGCCATGAACACAATGGGCTCGGTGCTGATGTTCTCATGCACAGGCAAATCAATGATGGTCGGCTCACCAGTCGCGCCGCTTGCTGAGACCACAATAGATAGAGCCGTATCCAGTTGTGTCAGGTGAGCCTCGTTAAGTGGCACGCGCTCAAGCTTGACGGCGTCAACATTTTTGCGCATGTCCATCGAGCCCAGACTGACCAAGACCAAACTCTCATTGGTCAAGTAGCGATGCCCGAATGTCTTCACAGGTTCAGCGGGGCGAGCCGCGCCGTTGGACTTGCGTCCATCAATGGAGGACAGCTCAGGGGAAGACGGCCGACTCCCGCCATTCGGACTTTCGCTAATGGGCTTCAAAGAAGGACTCGGGGCATCGAGATTCTCCGGAGCGCTGGTCGCGAGCAGCCTAGCAATGTCCAGGTGTCCTCTCAGCGCAGCATGCTCTTTGGCAGTCCAGCCGGATGAATCGGGCTTGGTGATTTTCGCGCCAGCATCGATCAACAGCTGGACCATGGCTAGATGACCATCAACAGCAGCAACATGGAGTGGCGTCCAGCTGTACGTGCTCTCCATGATCTCCGTGTCGGCCTTCTGCTCGCTGGTCCCCTTGAGGAGGACTTTTGCGCAGTCATCGTGGCCGAAGCGTGCAGCGAGATGGAGCGCCGTCTCGCCAGTCTTGTCGCGCCAGTTGATGTCGACACCAGCCTCCACGAGCATCTCGACGATGACTTTGTAGTTGAACTTGGTGGCGAGGGCTAATACCGCGCCAGACTTTGCGATCTTCTTCCTCATTTCTGTCTTGTTCTCGTGGACGCCCTGCCAGTCTTCGCCTTGCAGGAGAGCTTTCGTTGTGAGAGGGTGACCGCCAATGACGCTGAGGTGCAACGGGGCGTAGCCTTCCTTATCCTGCCACTTCTCTGCATCTATGCCATCCTCGACATTGAACTGCCCCCATTCTTGCATCTTGGCCATGATGATTTGGCACACAACAACAAAGCCATACTGCGCCGCATAGTGCAGCGGAAGACGACCGAAAGAGTCCTTCAAAATGAGCCCTGCCTGCTGCTCTGGCGATAAGTGGTCAAGGAGGAAAATGAGGAGCTGCACGGCCTCGTCGTCCTTGTGCAGAAGTTTGGTTTCATTCTCGTTTAGGACCCTGGTAAGGCTCGAAGGCGAGACAGCTGGCTGTATGTACTGAGAGGTAAAATGCGTACCGACAGGGAACGGATATGCCGTGGGCTCCTGTGAGGGTGACGGCACCTTGGCACGACCGATGTGAATGACCAGCCGGTGGATGCAGGTGCGGCCGTTGATGTCATCAGGCTCCTGCAGAGTGCGCACCTGCTTCAGCAGGTATGCGATGCTAGTCCTTGACCGCGCCGAGACTGAGCGCTGCAGGAGGTTGAGCATGAGGCTCTGGGACGAGGAGTCAGCCGCCACCTTGCCTTCCTCAAGGGTTCTCTGCAGCACTTCGACGTTGTCGCTCCGAATGGCGTGATCGAGGTTGTCGAGGAGGGCTTGGGGCAGCGTAAGCATGGCTTTCGCAGAGGCTCGACCCAACGACCGAGTCGAGCGGTCAGACCTGGAATCATCAAGGGACAGGGTCTGAGCCTCTGAGAGAACAGAGAGCCATTTGTTGATCTCGCCCAGGAGCCGCATGGCGTGGCCGTCTTTGGCGAAGGGGAGAACGTCGACCTTGGTAGAGAGATAGCGGTGCTGGGTGCTTGTCTCCGGGACCTTCTTGTCGAGCTTCTTGGTGATCTTAACGAAGCCTCTGCGGTTAATCTCACCAAACCAGACGAGGTTCCTGAGCTGCGTGCGAAGGTCAATCAGGGCGCCCATGAGTTCGCTGATCTCATCCTCATCGAGAGTAGACACGACATCGGGAACCCGGCCATATCTGTCGTGGAGCAGATTCAGACGGCGAACGGCATCGCCGAATTTCTTGTTGTAGAAAAAGTCGACATCTTCCAGGTTGCGGTCCAGTTCATAAAAGAATCCTGGATTCGACAGTTAGGGGAGGGGCTCGGCCCTGGCGAAGGAACCAAATGAAGCCCTACCTGCAAGATCAACCTCCTGGCCGGACTTGGCCCGTTCGGCGGCGCCTTTGATGAGTTTCTTGAGGCCCTTGTAATTGATGTAGTAGGCTGCCCATTCAGGCACCTGATTCCGGGGGAGGCTGGAGCTGCTGTCAGATGGGCCTTTGTGAGAGGAGGGAAGAGCCGCCACGGGGGCTGTGAGTGAGGGGGCCAAGACAAGCGGGCGCATAGCATCAACTCACTTCCTGCCGAACTTCATGGTCAAGGGCCGACCCGGTCGTTCTTGCCGGGTGATAGAGAAGCGTGGTCAGTCCAAATAGGTTGTTGGTGTCAAAGATGGTGTCCAGAGGGGTGGAGATGAAAACTAGGCTAAGAAAAAATTGAAAAGACAAACGAGTCCTGGTAGACCGTTAGCAACCTGCCCGTTGCCCTCCGGATGCGTCTTGATGATTGATAAGTAGACGTGAGAAAGGTGAACGACACAGTGTTCAAGAGGACAGAATATCAATGCTTGCGCAGGTTGCTGTAGTGGTGGTCCGTGGCAGGATCAAGTGCCGGCGGCGGCGCGTTTACGAAAGGGGAGGATAGCAGTTGGAAGTCAACCGACCGTGTTGTGGAGCCTGCAGGCAATATGCGAGGACCAGGTCCAGGTTCAGGCCCGGGTTTGGGTCCAGGTCTAAGAGAGGCGAGACAATGAACTCAATCCTGACAGACGAGGTTCAGAGTCGGTGAGCCAAAGGCAGCTGATCGTGAGATGAGGGCGGCGTAAAAAGGGGAAGGCGCGGGAGCTCATTCAATATTTGGGTCTCGTGACCTATGGCCTGGGTCGTGCTCAAAGGGAGCCGTCGTGGTGACTGGGCATGAGATCATGTGCCATTTCTCATTCTCGTGAACTCGGCCCCCCCCTGGTCTCAAACCAAACCGAGTCAGGAGTGGAGGAAGTGCTCGTGGGGTTCAAGGGCAGCCCCCCCCCGGATCTAGCCAAGGTAGTCTCCGCAAGATCCGAGTCCAGCGGCCAAGCGTTCCTGTTCTTTCTGGTCCCCGGTTGCTGGAGCTGAGGCTGAGGCTGGCAAGGCGCAGGCCACGGCAAGAGGAGAGTGGGAGGGACACGGGATGTGTAGTATCGTCTGACGTTGAGGTTGAGGTTGAGGTTGTGTACTAAAAGGATGGATTGACCTGTAGGGTGGATGTGACAGTAGGAGAGGCGTGTGAACGTTTAAATCAATGACAGGCGGTGGTTACCAACGACTACTTAAGGGTCCAGAGCGGCTACAGAGGTTTCTCCTGGAGACGCACTCTAGTGAGGGCGCTCGCTGTGTTCGCCGTCTGAGGACCGAATCAGTGAAGGCAGCGACGCCCCCGAGTCTCTCGAAGCTGATCGTTGGCGGGGGCAGGCCCCCTCTAAAGTTGGCCCAGGGCGTCTCTCTACGGCCCCCACGGGCTTGGTCGGCTGGCCAGTCAATGTGCCAGGCTCACCTCCCGTGCATTCCCTTCGCCTCCTGGTTGGCGCCGATGACGAAACTTGGCCCACTTCACGAACAGGCTTTGCATCGTACCGTCTTCCACCGCCAGTGATGTGCGCACGCCGCCGTCAACCTAGCTCACCTATCTGAGATCCAGGAACGTGGGAGCTTCACATAATGTGTGCCCCCCCCCCCCTCATCACTCCTCGCATTCATGAGGCGTTGGTCGACTGAAGGCAAAAAGACGTGCCTCACAGCCATTGGCACAAAGCCGAGACCGGTGACATTCTGCTCGTCGATGATGATGATATGGATTGGTAGGGTGGGCATGTCAATTCATTGCTTGCAGACAGACGGCCGAGGGTCGGGTCTGGTTTGTTGTGAATTTTCTTATTCGTGCTGCATCCGCTATACGCTGCGCTGCGTTCTATTCGGAACAGCTTGAGCACTGGAGCTTCTATTCTTCAAAACGCTCCGTTCCCATGTTGTGTTACAAGACATTGATCGCTACCGTCATGACGTGAAGGAACCAGTCTGTTCCGTGTCCCACGTCCCATATCCTATTTCCAACAACCCCCACCCCGGTTACGAGCCAAAGGCTGAGCAGCTTCCCATGTGCGCCTCAACCTGTGGGGGGATGAAGCTCATCATCGGTGCTCTTCCCCGAGCTTCGTACGTTGTAGGCACTACTGCCTTCTCCGCCCGCGACGGCGGAGGTTGGGATGCTTCAATCGTCGCCTCAGCGTCCTTCAATGGAGACGAGGGTGGCATGACAAGACCCCTTAAATGCCCCTCCGCGGCAGACGCGAGCGCTTCCAACTTTTCTTGCGCCACTTCAACCTTGCGCCTGACAACAAGCACCTGCAGGGCGCCTTGCCGTCTCGTCCTGCTCATTCCCATCCCCGTACCCGTACTGGGCGACTTGAGTGATGGGAAGATCGAGTCGACTGACGTCTCTAGCTCGCAAATGTCGAACAGCCTCTGAAGCCTGCTTGACAACATATCGCGCTCCGCTTTGTTTGAGTGGCCCAAGCCGTATACTGTGCGCGTTCTTCTTCAGCGCTGTAATCATCTTCCACGCTACATCCTCGTCCAGCGCATGTGCGCATTGATCAAGTGTCTGCAGCACTGTTTGTGTCCAGACATGGATACCACGATCCCAGCAGAGCTTGATCAAGCCCGTTGCTTGCCGCAAGCAGTCGAATGACAGCATGCCCTGGATGATGGTGTTCAGTATGTCGCGGCTGAACCACATTCGTTCCACGAAAGCGTCGTCGCGGTATGCGACGTCCTTTCTCCTGGCCCACGTTTGCAGTGAAAGCCACGCCTGGAGGTCTTCCACCCCCCTCTTCTGTACATGAATGCCTCGGGGATCGCGACCCGTAAAGCGATCGACGAGCTTGTGGAAACGGACCAGGTTGCCTTGTTCCTTGTAATGGTTGAGCATGCACACCATGGCTTGCTCAGTCGGCGCTGTCCTCGAGGCATAGAGGAAGTGCCTGACAGCCGCGTTCGATATGGCGTGCTTTCCCATCCGATCGAACCCCAAAATGAGGGTGCTGATAGTGTGGATCGTTGGAGGATGAGGTGACACCAGCAGGTTGTAACACACTTTGGTGACGCTGTCTCTGATGTCGTGAGTTGCATCTCGTCGTAGTGCCGCCTGTGACGAAGCCAGAATCGCCCTCAGGCTGCGGTTGAGTTCGATCGTGCCCTTGACCATATCGTGACCTGACGTCTCGAAAAGAGGATATGACTTTTGTTTCAGCATCGTCCGAAGTTCGGTCTCAGAGGCCGTCTCGGCAGACCGATCCAAGCGTCCATGCCTAGTGAGGTTGCCGAGATCTGCTGCCCTAAGAAGCTCGACCACGAGCGAACGAACGGCATGTTGCGCAGCGATCAATTGCTTTCTGGTTTTCGGCACGCGATGGGCGATATTCGGGTTTTCTTCTTCCTGTTGCAACCTCTGCTGAAGTTGTTCGTAGTCCGACGCGGATGCTGCCGTGGCTGACGGCTCCAGTTCAGGTAGGCCAGACGTTCGCAGCCATCTCTCCAGCTCAGCCGATCGAGGGCCATTTCTTAACCACGTCGATGTATCGCCCAGGCCGTCCAGATATTGTGAAAAGCCGCGTTGTTTCTTGTAGTCGTACCACATGCCGTCGCTTCGATTAAAGATATCGGACGGCGGCGCGGGCTCGGACTCGAGGTCCGATGCTGGTATCGGCTCGAGTAACCTCTCCAGGTCTGATCTGACTTCGGCCAATTGACGGTCCAATTCTTTCCGCCTCACATCCTTTCTCCTGGCATCGTACATGGCAGCGGTTCCCATAATGGATGTGTAAAAGGCCGTGAAGAACTCGCCAAACGTCGGTTTTCGTCGCGGGACACGGGTCGTCGATTGTCGAATCATGCCACTGGCGGCAGGCAGGCAGCCCTTGCAGCCGCACAAGCGCACCTGGCCTGCTCTAGACCAGAGCGCTTGCATTTTGTTGGCATCTGAGTTCGCAAGTCGCGTGCGCGAGTGAATTGGTCGTTCTGCGAGATGATCGGGGCTGGTCACGCTGATAGGATCGTGCTTGAAGTGATCATTCGATTTCTGGAGATGGAATCATGAGCTGGAGAAGTTAGTAGCCGGCTAGTGCCCCGCATATGCATTATGCGACTGGAGGGGCGTGCCCCGCCGACCAGTCTCGCTCGCAGGTTCAACAAACCCCCGCCATGATGTCGAGGGAAATCAATATTTGAACCCAGCCACGACTCTTGACAAGCTCACTCTCCTATTTTCCAGACAAACAGTCGTTCAGGCTCTCGGAATTTCTCAATATGTTCGCGTTAATGCTCAAGGCTGAATTGCAAGGGTATTTCGAAACCCATTCCGGACTCACGTATAGACCTGTGATGAGCGCCCACTAATACGAAACTAGGATCACCAATCTTCGCCCCGACGATAGCGAGGAGAACCCCTTCTGGTACACTTTCAAGGTCCAGTGCACGTCATGCCGTGAGACGCACGCCAATACCGTCGGCGTCAGCCGTTTCGTATGATACCTCACAATTCCCACAGGCGTTTCCTCCTAACCGCTATCAGGAAAACAACGAGATCAGCGGAAGCCGTGGTGAGGCCAACTTTGTGTGGAAGTGCAAGAACTGCAAGCGCGAATCTTCGGCCACAATCAAGGCCGCTCCCACCTCATATGAGCAGGCCGAACCCGCCAAGGCGCAGAAGCTCCTCGAGTTCGACTGCCGAGGCCTCGAATTCACCGAGTTCGTGCCCGAGGGCGAATGGCTCGCTGACGCGATCGATACAAAGACCAAGTTCAGTGCCATCGAGCTTACAGACGGAGAGTGGTATGATTATGACGACAAAGCAGGCGAGGAGGTTAGCATCAAGGATCTGGTTTGGGAAATCAAGCGCTCTTAATTCTACGACCGATGACTACAGTCTCGCCTTTGAGCTCAGCACGTAGCATCACATGAGTTCTGCCGTGAACATCCCATTCCCTTTATACACCGCTCAAGGGCTACCGGTATTTTGACATCAAACAGTGCTTTGTGCGTACACGCGTGTGAATTCGAACAACCTTCCAACAGCGTAATGAGCAGCTGTTGTATCAGCCGTAATAAGGGCCAGACTATAACGACATACCACACTGTGAAGAGTCACAACCCGCCGAAGGACTCGATAAAGGAATCAGAGAAGATCTATCAATGGGAAAATTTGAGGCTGAGTGTTCAAAAGCACACGAGAGGAAGTCAATCAAGCAAGCACTTTGATTTACAAATGATGTGTTAATAAGCATAGCACGGTGAAGCGACAAGTAGTGTGTGAAAGCTCTGTAAGCACACGATGTCCGGACGAGCACCAGGCGAGCGGCTGACGAATTCTGGACTGGAGTACGAGCTGGCGAGAGAGATGCGTCAACTACAAGTCCACGTAGCTCCGTGGCTGTTTAGCAACGAAGAGCACACCATGGGCGGCAGGAGTGAAACAGTGGCACCAAAATTTGGCACTCTAGTACGATAGTACGTAGTAGGATCGTGGCGAGTTGGATGGTCAGCACTCGAGTTTGGCATCGGCAAGGCAGCGTGGCCATGTAGCCATACACAGAGAGGCAGACACCGGAGCACTAGCGATGCAGATCATTGAGTCATTTCTATAGCAATCCCCTTGGTATAATATACATGCTACCAGCTTCCTTTACAGGAAGTAGTCGCCAGGCCCACGACGGTTCGCAGGCACATGTCGTTGCTCGTCAGGCACTGCCGAAAAGATGCTGAACTTCGGGTTCATCTCTTTATCAACGGTCATTATTGAGGCAACATTGCCGCAGCGGTAACAATAGTTAGGCGCGGACCAGACGGTGACGACAGAGTTCTGCTGGAAGTGGTACTGCCGAGAATATCAATATGGGCGGCAGGGAGAAGCGGGGGGAAAGGCATGACGACGTACTTTGTAGCCTTCATTGACCAACTGATGCGCTCTGGCGATCAACTTGAGGCCGTTGACATGGTTGAACTCGGTGGCGACCTTGTCGCCAAATAGCCAGCCGGCGCCGCGGGGACTGATTGCCCACGTCTCGACGTCCTCTGGATCAGACCACACCAGATCACAGAACGCACCCTCATGGGGGATCTCCTGGGCTCTCGCAACAACACGAATCTGATCAATTGTCCTGATCTCGGGACTCAAACCACCGTGGACGCACAGAAGCTCCCCGTCGACGATTGCAGCAAGCACAAGGAAGTCAAAGACGTGGCAGCATGCCTTCCATACCGAAGCATTGCCGTACTTCTGCTGACACTCTTCATAAAAGCCGTAGACTTGGGTGATCTGCCGAGATTCGTGGTTGCCGCGGACAAGGACGATTCGATCGGGGTATCTGTCGATGATTAGAAACTTGGGCCTCAGCCAAAGGTCTCACTTGGCAACTCACTTGGCCTTGAGGCACATGAGAAGTGTAAACGTCTCCAGACTGAAGTAACCTCGATCAACAAAGTCGCCAAGGAACACGAATCGTGTGTCCGCTGATTGTGAAGAAGTCGCTACCTCAATAGCAGAGTCAGGGCGAGGCGATGTACCGAGATCCTCAGTCGCGTCTTCGTCCGCATCAGTCATCGTTTCGTCAGAAGGCTTGCTTCTGATCTTCTTCCTCAGCTTGGGATTGGTGATCTCTGTGGGAGGCTCGATATCCTCCGACGTGATGATACTGGTCGAAGTCTTTGGCGCTTCTACATTGGACTCGCCAGGCATACCACCAGCGACGCGAAACAACTCTAACAAATCATAAAACTGTCCGTGGATATCTCCACATACTGTAACAGGTGTGCAAACAGGCTGGATGTTGGACTCTGGGTTTTGGACGTCAGTAATGTAGTCTCCGTTGAGTTGAAGAGCTCACTCACCCTCCATAAGAACCTCCTTAACCATCTCACAGAGCTCCTTCATTGCCCGTTCCGGTAGATAGTGGCACTGCTTGGCTTCCTCAAGCCACTCATCAAGGCCCGCATTCGCAGTGAGGTTGGCCGGGCCGGGCCTCGGGATATGGCTAGCCATGGCGAGGGTTAGTGCAGGACAGTAGCTGTCTTGCTCTTCTCGCTCTTCTTCTTGAGTCCGAAGAAGGAACGAGAGTGCTTGATGCCACCAGAAGAGCTGCGCTTCTCGTT
The DNA here is from genome assembly GCF_000150825.1 of Verticillium alfalfae VaMs.102. Taxonomy (NCBI): domain Eukaryota; kingdom Fungi; phylum Ascomycota; class Sordariomycetes; order Glomerellales; family Plectosphaerellaceae; genus Verticillium; species Verticillium alfalfae. Next base: position 219,969 of record NW_003315037.1, read on the forward strand.
GCTGCTTCCGCGATCAGTGCTCCGTGAGCCGGATTTGCCAGTTCCCGCAGTACTTCTAGTACTACCAGCGGGGGGAGGACCTTGATCGTCACGGCGTTCCCAGTCGCGAGGACGTTGCGAGTTGAAGAGGCCGATGGGCTCTTCTTCTTCTTCGTCCTCGTCTTCGTCAACAGACGCAACTCCTTCGTCAGAACCTTCCTCAGAGACAGAAGGTAGTCCGGTGGGTCCCAAGACTGCTGCACTTGGTGTGCGGCCTTTCTTGCTGTTCTTGGAAGGGACGTCTTTATTCGATGAGCCCTTCGAAGACGAAACTTGGGACGAAGCGTGCTTGCGATCAACGGACGACGACAAAGGGGGCAAGAGCAGCGATTGCGCAGGGAAGGACCGCGTGAGCGCCGGACGGTCCGTGGACGACGAGGGCAACGACCGAGGAGTGCGCGCGACGACTTTGTAGCCTATACGGGCAGTTCCAATATGGAACTCTGACTCGTCAGATGCCTCACTGTCGCCAGTGGGCGAGCTTTGCTGATCTTGGTCGGGGGGAGACCTCGGCGGCTGGGTATGCTGTTGACCAGCAAGGGGCTCGGGACGTCTCAGGTGTATAGGGGTGCCGACGGGATATGTTCCAGAAGGCGGCGAGGGGAGCGGTCGAGAGTGCGAAGGGGGGAGAGGCTGGCCTTGAGCTTGCTGGCGTTGCTGTTGGCTGTAGTACTCTTCGGCCTCGCGATCTTGAAGTCTCTGGGTACGTAAGACCTCGCGCTGTTGGTTGATGGCTGAGATGCGAGCTTCGCGATCGGCACGACGATGTTCAGACTCGTCAACGGGGTTGTCGTAAGCTCCGACGGTGATAGGTCGACCTCTACCACGTCCAGGTGCGGCACGGCGGTCAGAGTAGTGGGGTAGAGAGGGTAGGGAGTGGGCTGGTTCATATGCTGAAGAGTGTCCACGACCACGTCCAGAGCCAGAAGCGAGACCACGAGCGCGTGATCCAGTGAGAAGTAAGTCTCGATCGGCTGTGGTACCGAAAAGTGCGTCAGTGTCGGTGAGGACAATGCGCGGGACGGAGGTTCCGAGCTGGGTCGGGTTCGGGGCCTGACTCGGGGTCGATTGCGGTAGATTGAGTAGCGGAGGGGTCGAGTATGATATGGCCCTGCTTCTGTTACGGTTACGACCGGCAGGGACGTTGGTATTGCGTCGGGCGGTATTAGTTCGGGGGTCCAAGTATACTTGGTTCGCGCGGCGAAGGCAGTCCTGGATCTGTTCCTCCGAGAGAGGCTGTAGTTGTGGCTGGCCCTGATTATCTTGATTCACAGGCTTGGCCTCAGATTGGTCTTGGGAGCCAGTCTGTGCTCCATCACCCTTCCCCTCGTGCTTGTCGTCCAGGGGCAGTTTGGGGAATGGAGCCATCTCGGATTATCTTCGGGGGATACGGATTATTGTGAGCGCCGAACTGGTGATAGATTCGCCGAAGCTTTTCCGAGTTTTCGGTGAGGCAAGGTGTGGGGGGAAGGTGCACGGTTCAAGTGGAGATAAGGGAGAGGTCTCGGTGAGTCACTCGGTGTGTGCGTGATAGATCAGACAAGTCACATGATTTGCCTTTATCTGATATGCAATCCAGCCCAATACTGCACACTGCACCCCCCCCACCAGGTCAACCAGGTGCACGCTCCAGAGCTTAAGCCCGTGAAAGGGTGTTCCCGTCGATGCGCCCCACAGTAGTGTACCTCTGCCATCCAACTCATCGCTGCGCCCGTTCTCATCTTCAGGCCAAACTTACGAGTGAAGTGCCGTCTTGCGACTAGGATCAAGCCTGTCTTTATCTTCAATGTATTGGTCAGGTCTCTCACTCGACGAAACACTCCATAGACAACGTCCTTAACGTCATCGCTCACCGTTCTGCTGCACCATCGCCGTTCAACACCTCGCGCATAGGCCCAGACGCTACGTGGCGCCAGGAACTCAACATGCAGGACAGCCAGGCCTCCCGCAAGGCCAACGGTGTTCTGCCCATGCCTGCAAACTCGTCTGCCACCGACGCGCCGAGCGCATCACGGTCCAACAAGAGCAAGACGCCCGTCGAAGGCGACAAGGTCATCATCAGGAGGCTGCCCCCAGGCATGACGGAGCGAGGAAGTCTGGACCATTTTGGGCGACAAGGGGAAGGCGGCAAATGGCCTGCTTGACTTGAGTGACTTCGGCCGGGGCAAGGTGTCGCAAGAGTAGGTTGATGCGGCTCGACAGAAACTATCCTGCGCACGGCTGATCGATGTTACAGCCCGGCCAAGTCGTCAAGGCCCGGTCGGCTATACCTGCACGTCAAGAAGCGCGAAAGCCTGGCGGAGCTCGACGAGATTGTCCAGACGAGGACCTGGGAGGACGCCAAGCTCACCCATAACAACCCATGCCTCGTTGGGCCGCCATCCCTAGAATACTGCATCTACAAGAAGATCCCCGGCGCCAGGAAACGATCCGACGCCAGGCAGGGGACGATCGACCAAGATCCAGAGTTTATGAGTTACCTCCTGTCTCTGACCAACCCGGAGACCGAGAAGGAAGGCGAGACAGGCGAAGATCCGTCAGCGGGAGAGAGCAAGCCGGACACCAAGGTCACGACTACGCCTCTCATCGAGTACATCAAGGAGAAGAAGGCGAACAGGGCGAAGGAGGCCGCTGCAGCAAAGAGCGCTAAGCATGCTCGCCAGGAATCCCAGAGCACCAAGAACAGCAAGGCCAACGCTGACGACGGCAAAAAGTCCAAGAGAGACAGGGACGGCAAATCCAACAAGTCGCCCGAAAAGCCGAAGGAGACGGTGCGCATCCTGACGAAAAAGGCGACGGCTGAGGCGGCCAAGGCTGCGGAGAGTGCGGCGAGCCAAATCAACGAGGCCACGGCGGCGGCAGCTTCCTCTTCTGAGGCCCCGAAGAGCCGACGGGCTAACATTGCGGCCGCCGCACGTCTTCTTCAGAGGGATCTTGGCCTGAGTCCGGGAAGCGCTCATAGGAGGGCGCGACTCAACGCAGCCAAGACAGAGGCCGAATCCAAGACGTCGTCTATCAAGGAGGCCAGCACGGCAGCGAGCGAAGCGACGCCAGCAGCCAGCTCATCCACGCCTAGCCCAGCCACGGCTGCCCAGTCGGCCGAGAAGCCAGCTACCCCGACTGCCCCCAAGTCAGGCCGCTCGCGCCGGGGTGGCGGCGGTGGGAAGAATTCGGCTGAAGCAAAGAACAAGGGGGCGGAAAATACCACCGCACCGGCCGCCTCCGCACCAGCAAAGACGCCAGTTGTCCTCCTGCGGAAGAAGGAAACTGCTCCGGCACCGCAAGCAGCCGCCGCCACCACCGCAGCAACAACGACAAGCGAGACAGCGACACCTGCAGCAGCAGCCGCCGCCGCCGCCGCGGGCCCAAATCGGCCTCGACACCCACAGGTCCCAAGGGCTCAGGCAAGGGATCCGGGTCTAAAAGGTCAGGCGCAGGCGTGACGGCCGGCGCGACCCGCGGCTTCGTCAAGCACGCCAACCCCTCGCAGGGCGTGACCGAGGCCCTGCTCAAGGCGACCCTCGAGACGTTTGGCGTTGTCACCTTTGTCGAGATCGACCGCCGCAAGGGCTTCGCGTACGTCGACTTTGCCGACCACGCGTCGCTCGTCAGGGCCATCACCGGCAGTCCCGTCACCGTGGCCCAGGGCACTGTGCAGGTGCTCGAGCGAAAGGAGAAGAAGCCGGCTGGCGGAGGTGGCGGTGGCGGTGGCGGTGGCACAGCAGCGGCAGCATCGTCCTCAGCAGCCGCATCAGGAACAGGAACGGCAGCGCCAGCCGCGTCGACGACGACTGCCACCCCCGCGGCTTCGTCATCGTCGGGCCCTGCAGAAAAGACGGAGCACACGGGGTCTGGAGGTAGGAGGAACAGACGCGGTCGCGGCGGCGGCGGCGGCGGGAACAAAGCAGCTGCATCAGGAGAAAGCGG
>NW_003315037.1:224034-227403 GCF_000150825.1 Verticillium alfalfae VaMs.102
GCGGCTGCGGGAGCCAGTTGAAGCAGCACTTCGATTACGATGCAGAAGCGCGCCGTGGGTGTGACTGAACAGCTATACCCATGTTGACCTCAGAGATATCCCGGTGGCCCCCTTTCGAACAGGCACTGCCACAAAGCAGCAGCAGCAGCGTCGATACACCAACGTCGAGTCAGATTCACTCGCATGTGAGCCGAGTCTCTGGCACTCTAGGCGGTTGATTATCCGGATCTCGATGCACGGGTCTCACGGCCGGAAGGAAATCATGATAATGGTGTCGAGGCAACGATACATCAGCGTTGTTTTTAAATCATCTAACATAGACTCCAAACTCCCTCGGCCGGTACACAGCTAGATAGCAACAAGCCTATCGAAACAGACTAAAAGGGAAAAAAAACAGGTTACAATTTTGCAAACACAATCGTAGTGAAACCCCAGACAAGCAGGGACAGCAGCACGCCGAGAAGGATGCCATCACGCTCACTCGCGGCCCGTCCAAGTTTGGCCCTTCCCTCGGCTAGGATCAAGACCTCGCCGGCCTCACGCCTCGCTGCCTTGAGAGCAGGCAGGCCGTCAATGCTCGTGACGTTCTTTTCAACCTGGTACTCCTCGACTGTGCCGTTCTCGGCCCTCTTGCGCCAGTAGTCATCCAAGGTGCGCCTATCCTGGAAGATAGACAGTTCCTTGCCGCTCTCCTCGTCGCCGTCGTCGCCCTCTGCACCGCGTGTGTACACTTCCTTCTTAACGACGGGCACGCCGAACCCGCAACTCGTCTGCACCTCCCAGACGCGACCGACAATGACGGCTCTCGCACCCTCCATCCCGCCACCCTCGCGGTCCTGCACGACGCGGGCCATCCATTCCTCAAACCTCGGTGTGCCGCGCTCAATCACCTCAGCGTTACAAAAGAGGCGTAGAATGCGCGGCAAGGTGCCAAAGGACATAAACATAAGCGTCAATCGACCATTTTCGTACGCATGCGCAATTGTCTCGCATCCCGAGCCGGAACGGTCAATGTAAGCGACCGTGTTGGCATCGAGGAAGGCGAGATGCGAGGCGGCGAGTCCCTTGGGGGAGACGTTGACATGCGGGGCGTGGGTGGGAGCCGATGCCGCAAGGAAGAACGGCTGGCGGGCTGCCCAGGTTGCGAGGTTGGGGGGGATAGATGGGTAGAGCTTCATCGTGGTGTTTACGATTGGACCGATTTGAAAGAAAGAGAGACAGCCCGGATGCTCAGCCGAGATTGTGGCGGCCAGGTTCTAGGTATTGTAGTCGCCTGATTTGGTTGGGAGAAAGGAGACACACTCGCACAAAAGGGGGGGGGGAGTGTAGCCAAATATGTGAGAAAGTGCGGCATGGAGCATTCTCAAAAAGGCAGTCCCGTCGACAGCCGGGCGGATGACTCCCTCTAGTGAGTCAGACACCATGATCGGCTGTACCTGGCCGAACATCCTGACATTCAGCCATGGTGCCTTGAAAGCAAAAATGGGCTCACCACTAGAAAGAAGGGTCCAGCCACGCCTCGCATACCATCAAGCATCGCTCGAGTCTAGATGGAGGGGTGAATTGAGGCGTTCTGCGGCCGCTCCCGTGGCGGCGATGCATTCAGGTGGGTCAGGATCAACGTCCTAGCCGTTGACATCAGGCTGCGTGTTTCCCAATGCAGTGTCGCTCATTGCTGAAAGTTTCCAGTCATGCTTCCGTCGTTTCTCACCTGCGCGACTTGTTCTTCTTCTCCGGCAGGGGGTGGGCATAATAGTCGCCCGTCTCAAACTCGCTCTCGTCATAAAAGACGGAGTCGCTGTACCCGGCGGCATAAGAGGGAACCTGAACAGAACGAGGTGTGCTGGTACTGGTGCTGCCCATTGGCTGGCTGCCGGAAGAAGCCCCGTACGGGACGTAATCACGGCCGGATCGCGGGTTCTGTAGCGCCGGCTCGTTGGCCACGGATCGATGGCCGGGGCCGAATGCTCGATGTAGCTGGTGCGACGAGAGCGGCCCGAGTGTCCCGAGTGCCCCGAGTGCCCTGAGTGTCCAGAGTAACCCGAGTTTGCAGAGTGGGAGCTCGAAGGGCCCTTTTCTTCCTTGTTGTCGAAGCGGCTTCGAAGACGCTCCTTGTCTTCGGCGTGTCGCTCCTTCTCCCTCGCGAGTCTTCTCCTTCCTGCTGCTTTCCGTCCGTGGCAGCTTGTGGTCCGACAGCACTCTGGAAGAGAAGGAGGGGCCAGGTCCGAGCGGGGCCGAGACGTTGGGTTCCTGCGGTGGGCTGTGGCGGAATCGTCGCAGATCCTCCCGCAGTCGGTCTGCCTCGTCAGCCTTGTCACGCAACGCATCTTGCAGCTTGCGGATACTGGTGGCGTGGGTCTTTTGGTCCGCCTCAAGCAGAGAGTTCTTCAGGCTGAGGGCACGGAAGCTGGCGTCGAGATCACGGTGATCGGAGCGGGCAACGCGTAGGTCCTCTTCGAGCTCTCTGTATTTCTGTTTCCACAGGTCGAGATCGAACCTCGCGGCGTCGAGGGCCTCGCGGAGAGCGTGGGAACTTTGTGACTGCTGCTGGTAGCCTTGGGCTGTGAAGTTTCCATCAGGATTGGCTGCAAGACTATCTTGGTCGCTCAACGAACCGACGCCCGAGTCGCTGGCTTTGTGGTGGTGACTTTTGGGGCTGCTGGAGCTGTGCGTCTTCTTGTAAGAAGAGGAAGAGCGGTCCTTCTTGCCGGATGAAGACATGGCTACCGAAGGCTGCTGTGCTGCTTCAGACTGCTGTGCCCGCAGGAGGGGGGTGCTGGGTGTTGATTCGATGGCTTGGGGCTCGCGAAGATATAGTTGTGCCCAATGGACCGAGGCAGGCTGGACGAGAGAAGCCCACGGAGCGAATGATAGTTTTTTGTTGGTAGGCGAGGCTGTAGTGGATGGTTCTATCTCGGTAGGCTGTGAAGCGAGATGGTGCCGGTGGGGTGTTCAGGTCCGGAAGAGGTCGGGCGAAATATAGGAGAAGACAAATCTTAGGTTTTCGACCAAGAGGAGGCAAGGAGAGAGAGGCCCGTAGATGAGAATGAGACTGAGCGGCACGGATGTCTGGAGTGGAATGGAGAGGCAGACGGCGGGACGAAGGGGCGCTGGATTCTCTTTTATTCCATGGAAAGACTCAGAGCCACTGAGCTCACGACTCGATATGGCCCATGGCCCCAGCCAGACGGAAAGGGTGTGTTGCTGGCCCCGGGCTAAGGAGGCTACAACGGAGGCAGCCACGGGGTGCAAGTACCGCGGCATGCATATTCACCGGCGGGACGAGGCTCTATGCGGGGTGCGAGGCGAGGTACCCAGGACATGGCAGGACCCTCGCTCGAGGAGGGTAACAAAGGATGTCCTTGGCGC
>NW_003315037.1:227625-241085 GCF_000150825.1 Verticillium alfalfae VaMs.102
AGCCCGTACTTGCCCACCTATGCATGGAGGGTAGGGGCACAAGGCAGGAGGGTATACTGGAGGGTGGGAGTCGTGGAAACAAAGAGGCGCAAGTAGAAAAAGGCACCTGTATGGGATGTAGCAAGTGCTGACCGCGTCCGAATCTGGCTTGCCGAGTACATCCATGCCGACACTCCCCTGGAGTCTCTCATTGGTGCAGTCGAGGCTGTGCTGGAGAGGAAGGGGGGAAGGGAAGGGTGGGCGAGTGGGTACGTGGGCAAGTGGGCCCCAAGGGGGGGGGGTAGGGAAGCCACTGATAGCACTCTACGACGGAGGCAGTGAAGAACCGGCAGCAGCATTGGCAGCCTGATTTCGCCGACGAGTAGTGATTGCCTTGTCTGGTCCGGACCAACTGGCAGGGGCAGGTGAGGGAGATAGTTGGAAGTGCCGCTGGTTGCCTCTTCCTTCCTCTTCCACAGCGAGGTTCGCAAATTGGTGCGCCACAAAGGATCGAGCAGACGTCTGCTTTGCCTCATTCTCACCCACACCCATCTTGCTCTTCTCCCCAAAAGTGTCACGTCGCAACGTCTTGTTCTTTTTCAGCCCCCACGACCCGACGCGTCCCAGACGGACCGGTCACCAGCCTCAACAGCGCCAAGGAGGGACTCGCAGCCTGGAGGGATTCTGGCTGCGCGATGCGTGATGCGTGATGCGTGACGTTTGATGCGCGATGCGCGTTGCGAGGTTGCGTAGGCGCGATTGCGCACCCCCGTGATTGCGTGAGTCACTCTGCGCGAGGAGGGCTGGGGAACGGTCATGTCGCGCATTAAGAGTCTGGCCCATGTCGCGTGGTGTCTCCTCGTCTGGTTGTACAGTACGTCGTCTGTCGTTCGTCGCCAGAAGCCTGCATCCATGCCAGACACTTGATGGCGCGCATGCATCACCTTTGATCTTGGCTCGCCTTGTCCACTCCACGGGCCATCGGGGATTTCATTCGTTCGTGGCAGGCCTCTCGCGCGGGCTTCTGGCGGTGGACCGTGAATAGACTTTTTTCAGGGCTGGTTCGTGGTGACATGCTCGACACTACGTACATGTAGACGGCGGGACAGGCCACAACGCAAATGGGCAAGCTCCCGCCCGTCACTTCAGGCACCCACCGGCGGCCCGGCAGCGGCCGAAGGGCAAGCGCAACGGCGCCTACCAGCTGGCGTGGACTACAGGGAGATCTAGGTAGACAGAAAGCCCTATAAGTCCTCGCTTTCAGGGGTGGCCTACTACACGCGGAAACGCGACCAAAAACTGGCAGTGGAAGACAAAGAAAAGTGACAATGCCAAGGCCGCTCGCTCGAGTATGCCTTGCCAGTCGCCCTCAACCAGCTTTCATTCCGTCTGGTACCTACCTAGTCAGGTACATGCCCGAGTACCCAGGTGCACGGCCCTGATGATCATGATTTTGTCTCCTGTCAACGCGCTTTGCCGTCGCTGAGTAACGAGATGCCCAGGGCTCCGCGTCATCGCAAGCAGCATCTGCCCTTTCTCCATCGCCTGCAAAGAATCGTGCCTTGCAGCATGCACCACGCCTTCGCCCAGCCTTTGTGACGTGGAAGTATCGCCGCCCCGAACGCCGCTCGAGCACGCCCACTGCCAATCCCCTCGGGCTCGGACGATTGGCACCCTCCAGGATCACCGCTGCGGCTCACTGCACAGCAAGCATACACCGTGCCTTTCCTACCTGGGCAGTTCTACCGGCCTGGGAACCTAGGTAGGGTATCGCCCGCTAAAATGATCCCACGTTCACTGCAAATCATTCCCCACAAGGCCTAAATTCGACCGTCCGTAGGGCTGAGACCCGCCAGCTGACGAGGCTATGCGCCTGTTGCCCCTCTCCGCACCCCTGGTCGACCGTTTGAATTGATGCCCATGGCGATGTCCTGTCCCAATCCGTTCTCGCCGCATACTTTTGCGAATCCAACGCAAACAAAAGAAGATGACTTGGTCAGAGTTCTAGAAGCGCCCAAGGATGCAAGGCTGCGAACTGCTGAACACGCCCCGCCGCGCGGCTGACAGAGGCTGAGCCCCAAGGACTACACCATCGATCATCGTCACTTTGCACGCGCCCTGCCGCCCCCTTTTCCCCTTGTCACTTGCGCCTTGAAACACCATTGTCTCTTCGCCACGGGTATGTTGTTTTTGAATCCTTTTTTTCTCAGTCCTCGTTCCGTTTCCCGTCTGACCACCCTCGTGATTCTTCTGCCCGCCGGGATCGAAATCCATCCTGCTGTGCGGTTCATGCAGGCCCAAAGCTGGGGCATCTTGCTGTCGTCAGACCCCGAACACGTAGGATAGGGACCCCTGAGCAGCTGAGCAAACGTCGTTTCACGTGCACATGGTCGGTGCGAGAGGGTGCTTGGCTCCGTGAACTCTCCCTCTTCCTCTCTTGGCCCCCACGTAGGTTAAGCATCCCCAGAGTCTAAGTGATGCAGATTTCGTCAGCTCTGGCTTGGCGTTTGCTTGTTCTGGAGGAGCACGTTGCCAAGTCCGGCGCAACCTCCGACTCGGCACCGACTTTGTTCGCCCACTCGGCCCATGGATCGAAATGTCTCTATGTGCTGGAAGACCAGGGCTGACAGCAGAGTGCGCATCCCTCTGGGGGCTCGGCCAATCATACAGTATGGGCCATGGCTTGTTTAGACCTCGTTCACGTTGCTCCTCGTCTTGCTGCCAGTACATTCTGCTACCGTAGAAGATGGCAGGAACGGGCCTACCTGGTTCATGGATAATGAGCCTCATTCTCTCTAGACCCCAGTCCGCTACTTCACACCTGTATACTGACTGGCACGTAGTCATGACAGAAGAAAAACAAAATGGTATCTATGTAGCGACATTCAAAACAAGATGCGTGCGAACACGTCGACAGTATCTGAAGACATGGCCCAAATTCCTCGTAAATCGTGACATAGGAGATGCCAAATGAATGATCCTCCGCAACTCGACCGTCCATCCCGCTGCGGGCAGGGAGAACAATAAAAGGAATCGAAAAAAAAAGACAGGTCGCCTGTCCAGCAACCCCCCTATCATCAACAGACAGAAAGGAGATGGTCGGAAAACACTAAATGCAAGACTACACCACCACCGTCTCCTATGTCCTCCCTCACCGCGGCACAAGCCCATGCCGCCTCATAATCCGCTCATACGCATCGATGCGCTCGCACTGCTCCGAAATGACTGAGTTTCGATTATCCAGATCGCGCCGCAAACGAATATTGTGCTCGTCCACGACCTCAAACTTGCGCTTCCAGTCGTGAATGATGCCCGTCAGGTCGTCAATGCGATCCTGCACGCCGTGGCCGGCCCTCCGCAGCATATCCTTGAGGCGGTCGTTGAGTCCCCCAATCTCCCTGTCGGCCTTGAGCAGCCTCTGCTTGAGGCGTTCAATCTCGCGGTAGTGCTTCTCCGAGTGGCCGCCGGCGCTGTCGAGCGACCTCTTGAGCGCGGCGTTGTCGGCGGCGAGACACTGGATGCGGTCCTGCAGCTGCGGCACCCAGGCCTGGTAGCGGCGCAGCTCGCCGTCCGTGGCCTGCAGGGTGCATTTGAGGGTGTAGTTGTCACGGGTCAGCACGTCGTTGGCATCGCGCAGGCAGCGCTCCCGCTCGACGAGAGCTTTCCAGTCCTCCCTGCTGACGAAGCAGTCGTCGTGCTCGATGGGCCGGTGGTGATGGTGGTGGTGGTGTGAGCGGGAGCGCTTGAGAGTGACGAACTGCGGCCGGCCGGAGGGAGAGGTCTCGACGTAGTAGCGACGAGACATGAGAGAGGGAGCGCGAAGAAGAGAATCAGGGTTCGGAATTCTCTGTTCGGCGTCCAACCTCGACGGGTTCAAGGCGGTTGACACCCGAGGACTGTTGCCAGTGGATGTTGTGGGTGAGTGTCGGTAGTGTCGACGGCTATGTTTGTCCTCGTTCTCGTTGTTGTTCGCTTCTTACTGTCAAACAGGGCTTCTTTGGTTCGCTTTTCGGGTTCGCACACGCTTTGATTCGGGTTCTTCTTGGTGATAGTGACGGATAGGCAGAAAGCGGATAGATGACGTTTAGGGATGGACAAGATGTTGGACATGGGGGAATGGAAAATAGGAGAATGGCAGCTTGATAACGTCTCACGGGTACCCAACACGGCGTCAAGTCCACAAGACGATATAAACTACTGCAGGTGATCAAAGCAGGGGACCTCAAGTCGGGTCGAGTCGCAGAACGAATGAGCGTCAGTGTGACCTGCCAAATGAGTATGGTACGGCACGGCATGGACGGACATGGTTCGAGCGGCAGCGGGACAGTCTTGTCTTAAAGGAAGCGAACAAGGACAACGACATTTTGGTCGCTCGCTGCCTGTGCCATGACAAGACTCGACCGTTTGCAGGACACCCACCCCACTCCCCCCCGCAACAAAAAAGCAGAGGGAGGGAGCGAGAGCCATGGTCAAAGACGCCCCAACGGCGCACTGTACCGTCGACAAGACCTAGCAGCGAAGAGAGGAGCCGAAAGCAGGCACGCGGGCTGGGCGCATGGTCCGGCGAGAGGGTGTCGAGCGGGAGGGAAGGGTGACGGAAGACCTCTGTCAGGTACACGGGATGACCTGCAGCGATCCACGGCGACGAGGTCCCTGACCGGGCTGGTCGAGACATAAGTGTCATTCAGCGATGTAGTCATAGAGCGGTATTGTGTATAGAAGAACATGAGATCCAGGCCACGAGTTGGTAGCCATGTCTTGGGTCTCGAAAAGAAGGGGGGTCATTCGCTTTTCGATCCAGCCTTGAGGACTTGAAGAGGGGGGGGGGAGCGAACGAGGTTGCGCACGTCGTGAGGCTTGGCTCAAGGCAACCAACGACAGCCGGGGGAGGGGAGCTAATTCGGGGTCGTTCAACGGTGGCCCCCCCTCAATAGTACCACTTCTTCGGAACGCGACTGCTTTTGTCTTCGCCATGCGGGCGGGAATAGGGCCAGATGTTGGAATGCGAGAAGAGCTCGCTTCCTCAGTGCGAGCGAGGCGAGAGGTCGTCGTTGGGTGTTCACCTGGTTGGTTACTGAGAGGCGTGGGTCTGGTGACGTTTTGGGAATGACCTTTGTTCTGCTTACCACATGAATGTACCTAAGTATCCAGGTACCCTCACTCCCGCCCCTCCGGCTGGCAGGAACTGTGGAGACGAAGAGCGACTGGCGGGCGGCTGCGCTTGCTGGCGGCCTCCGTACCAGTCGGGGACGTCGCCTTGCTTCGTCGTGGGGCCTGCGCCTCAAATGGGCTGGCCGAGCCACACTCTCTATTGGATGATCCTCTTCGCCATAGAGGTACTTGGGTGCAGTACCTAATATGTACAAGACGCAGCCTCCTCCCGTGCATCAAACTTGTTGCATCAACCCAACCTCAACGACAAAGAAAGAGCCCTCGATCATGCAACTACACAGCCGCACAAAGCCTGACCAGCCCCTCTCGACTCGAAAATATCTCGACGACAAGGTCCCATGATGTGCTTCAACGTCTTTGACCAATTTGCCACTTCTTGCCACAACAGGATCTCCTGTGCCTACAGGCAGGGGAGGAAGGTACGTATTCAGCTTCAGACGAAGGGTCGCAATCCTGTCTCAACCCATCAGCACTTGCGCCGGCCTGCCATCTCTTTGAGATCGTTGAGAGCAGATGGCTTTTGGCTACCTCTCGTGTCTGAATTGCGAGACGATCAAACTCGCCGGTATGAATGGTAGGGGGAGTTGGATCAACGGTCAGCTGTGGGCAGTGCCTCATCAGCTTGGCCCAAAGTTGCAATGAGCCCGATGGTGCCCTTGTCCTTCAAACGGCCTCCTCCTCCGACATACCGCTTCACTGCGAGATTCAATACCAGCCTGAGAGCCCAACGACCCCAATGTGGTGCTAAAGCCAGTCGGCTTGGCCCAGCGACGGGACTACCACGTGGGGAGCAGACTGGCGTGTGTACTGCCTCGAGCCTAGGCCGACCATCCTGGCCGCTTTGTCTGCCCTTTGTCTGATTAAATCGCCAGTCATCTGCTGCTGCCTGGTGTCTTCCCCGCAGAAGCATCACGTTAGTAGGCGACCGGCCGAACGTTCTGGGCCCAGATGCCCTCTACGGTCCTGAGTTGCGGACCACAGCGGCCATATCACGGGCCACGTCAACACTTGGATCAGTGCTAATTGTGCCAAGTTCTGCATGTTTCTACAGTTTGAGGGTTTCCCCCACGCTCTGCTTGTCATCTTGCCGACTCGTGCTCAGTCATCCGTCATCGAACCTCAAAGAACAGCATTGACGCCCCATCCGCCCGGCCACCCCCCACCAACCCCCGGATACTCAGCGTACCTTCGTCGGCCCACAGAGTCCCGTTGATTGTGATCTGAGCAGCATGTTGGGTCGGTGCCTGTCAACTGCACCATGTTGGAGCATCCTGGATGGCGGCATGGTGTGTGCGCCGAACAGAAACGACTCCTGTCCGCCGACTGCTGTGTGCAGCTGTCGTGGTGGCATGCGTGACCGTTGCAATACGGCGATAAAGGCCATGACTTACCCATCATGATCATGACCGGCGGCAACGACATGTTGCAGCGAGGATGTGGGCATGTGACGACACCGCACTTGTGCACGTCGCATAGCGTCCCGCAATGTGAGCGCTGCCCGCCGCACCCTCGGAACTCGCAGATATGGTTCCGGCAAAACTCCTTGTCGTCAACCGCCCTAGCCTCGCAATCCTGTATTCGGCATTTTGGGAAGAAGTCTGTGTCCGACAATGGATCAGCATGCCTTGCTGCCTGGGAGGCTGATCACCTGGGTGCTGGAGAGGGGCAGGGAGAGGAAGTGGGAGTTGGAAGGGCAAAACTCACGCTCTTCACACCAATCCCTGATGTTCGATCCGTCCGCAAAGCGGAACCGATCGCATCCTACCATGCTGCATGTGCCATGTTTCGAGCAGTAATGGTCTGTCGTCCCCTCCTCGGCACACCCAGGCTTCCCGCACTGGTGCTCAGGACAGTATTCGCCCCTCCACCTCTTGAACCGACACTCCTTCGTATCGCACTCGTGATTCTTGCAGAAAAATCCCTCGGCGCTCGTTCTCCCCTTGACGCACGCTATCTCGATGCAACTGTGCGCCTTGCAGTGCTCGCCTTCCCCGGCACCCTCCCGCGCCTGCTCGCAGCCGTCCCACGCGCAGTAGTGCGCGCCGCAAAAGTTGGACAGCCCTCCGTTCTCTCGTGCGTGCGTAAAGCGCTCGCACTGGTCGTGCTGGCAGACTCGGTGTCGGTCGCAGTAGCGCGTCGGCTCGCCTGGCCCGCCGCCGCCGACGGCGAAGGCGAGGCAGTTGGGCGCCTCGCATGTGTGGGAGGCGCAGAACGGCCCGGTGTGCTTCGGCCTGTCGCAGCCTGGGCTGGTGCAGCGGTGGTCGGCGCAGAACTTGAGGTCTGACTCACCGCTGTAGAAGCGTTCATTCTTGCAGTCGAGCGCCAAGCAGTTGTCTGTCATGCTGAGTGAGGGGACGAGCCAACGTGGTGGTGTGCGGCATGGACGTACGGTATTGTGCGCAGAACTTGAACTCCTTGGGATCATAGCCCCTGACGGCGTTGTACACCGCGTGCCGTTGACCTGCCTTGGCACTGAATGTCTAGATCGTGCCATGTTTAGCATGGACGGATGATGAGGAAGAGAAGCTAGGCCTACGTCGCTGGCAGAACCCCTTTGCATTGATCCTCATGTCTTGACAGGCCGCCCCGTCGACCTTCTTGCAGCAGTGGTAACGACAGTACGGGCTCGGGAACCTGACACCATCTTTGCTCAGCGTCACCTTGCCCTGGCTGCAGCGGCCTTGAATCGTGACGTAGTTGCAGCGTCGGCGGTCCTCTTCGGGCTTCAGCTTCTTTCGTTTGGCGCCGAACATGGTTGAAACAGAGAAAGAAGGAAAGATCGTGGGGTTAGTAGCTGCAGTGCAGAAAAAAAATGTCTGATCTCGTCTTTCGCGTCAAAGTTGTAGGTGACAGCTAGCACCCGAAGGCGTATCAATTCATGGAAAGGGAAGACGGCAGTGGGTGGGAGAACACGAGGGCGTGGGCAACACGCCGTGTCAAGGGTCTACTTGGCCGCGCCATGCTTCGTCCGAGAATTGAACGACAATCTACAGTCGTAAAAAGCACCTGTCATACTCGACGAGCGAAAGCTATGGTGTCCATCCCGCGGAGGCGCACATAGCCAAGGCATGGGTTTTGTGAGCTCATGAGCAAACATGACCGAAACACATCCCGACGATGTACAAGGCCTGATGAGGCACATTGCGTGTCACTTGGCGTGGAGGTGAAGAACAAGGCAAACCGAAGCCTCTCCGTCGCAGCAGACCTGTCAAACCTGGCGGTCAGACATGCCCGAGTCACACAAAAGTGGCCGAGAAACATAATCATGGCTCAACAAAACTGCACCCGCCCACCAGTGACGAACACTGCAAGACGGTACACTGTCATTCTCAACACCATCTTCTTCTTGACTGGAACCAACCGGGAGGCCAAGCCCGAGTACAACGTTGCAGAATGTTCATGTTTGTTTGATGTCAAGTTCCGCCGCAGCGTGTGCATTTTACTCTACGAATGTTGGAGAAAAAGTAACGCCGACGACATGCTGGCCGACCGAATGTGCGCCTTTGCCCGGACTTGCCTACCCTGGCTGGCCCTGGGCGTCCGTGTCCTCCCTCCCTGTTTCTCTTTCCCTCCACTCCTCATCGTGGTATCATGGCAAACAAATCAATCGCTTTTTCTTCTTTCGTTCTTCCTGACTCGCCCTCTCTAGTGGGGCCTCGTTATACATACTCCCTGTGACCAAAGGACCATGTGAACTGTCGCTGCCTCAGAAGGCAGGATGCACATGGTCATGTCGTGACGCTGCGCTGCTGTTCTCCATTCCTTTGGCTTCCCATGAGTCGAGCGGACGGCACCATGGCGGTTGAATGGCGAGCTTTGCGTGCAGAGTCATGAGAGCCGCACGCCTATATCGAATCAGGAGTCGGTGATGACGACGGGTCTTGGTAAGCTGTGCTCGGTACAGGACCCGCGTACGCCTCGTTCTAGGAGACGCTCGTGCCGCTGTAAGCCTCCAGCTCGCGGAGACTCTGCATGAGTGCTGCATCCTTGAGGTCGTCATTATCGTCGAGCCCTGAGTACATGGCCGCCGTTGGCATCTGGTCCACCGCAGTGACCGGCATTTGCGGTTCTTGCGAAGGCTGCTGGTGATACTGCGGCTGCTGCGGCTCCTGTGGCTGCTGCTGCTGCTGTTGCGGTTGCTGTTGTTGTTGCTGTTGCGGCTGCTGCTGCTGCTGTTGCGCCATGTAGTCATATTGTGGCAGCGGCTCGGATTTGACGTGTGGCGAGTCCGTGGGAGCCGGTTGCGGTGGTGTGTAGGAATGCGTCGGTGTGTATGGTGCCGAGTTCTGAGATGGAGCTTGCGGTAATGTTGGTGTATAGGGCTGCGATGGCAGTTGAGGGTGCGTCGGCTGCGGTGTCGACATGGTCACTGGAGGGGTATAGGACGTTTGGGTCTCCGGCTTCACAGGACTCTGCATCGCGGGCGCCGGTAACGCGTTCGTGATCGGCGACGACGCATGCGTCTGGGCGCTTGCCGCCAGCGGAGCGACGGGGGTGTATGGGCTGGCGGGCGCCTGTACCGCGTGATTGAGCGAGTGGAAGCCGTGATGGGTCACCGAATTTGTCTTTTGGTGGCTGTGCGGTGATGACTGAATGTTGCTGGCGATGGGTATGTTGCCTTGCCCACGAACTTGAGCCTCCTCGGACGTCTGTCGTGCCTTCTCCTCGGCCTCCTTCCGGGCCGCTTGTCCCGGTGCACGAGTCTTCAGCTCACCCGTGACCGCTTGGAGGTAGTATGGCATTTCGGAATTCGACTTCAGGAAGAACAGCTTCAGGTTGCGCGCCTTGTCCTTCAGCTGTACCTGGCTGCGATCCTTGAGAATGTTGGAGATGGAACCCCCAGCTCCGTACAAAGGACAAGATCTGGCTCCAATGAGGACCCTGGACCTTGTCCAATCCCGTCATGAGCGCCTTTTCTTCCTCCTGAGACCATGGCCTTCGAGTGGAGCTGCCGCCTTCGCGTCGTTGGGGATTCGTGTTCTTTGACAGCGCGGCCTGACGTGCACGGTCGTAGAGCATAGCGCTGGGTAGAGACTGGCTCGGAGGCAAGGGCCCGGACTCTTCTGTCTCCAGGTTCTGATTTGGGTCCAGCGGTGGGTAGCCGTAGTAGTGTGTGGGTGGTGGCGGGTGATTTTGCGTTTGATGCAAGTGTGACAGGTACGGTGTTTGGACCATCGTCGATCCCGTCGGCGCAGGCACAGTCGGTTGATACGGCGCAGGCGACAGGTTGCTCAGTGTTGTGCGCACGTATTCCTGAGTCTGATGCTCGATTTCCGCAAACAGGTCGTGCGTCTCATGTGAGTGGTCTGTCGTGCCGTTCTGAGCTGGCGGTGCCGTCACAGTCGTGGTTTCGCCCCCATTCGTCTGCGGTTCTGCCGGCGGAATGCTACCCTCGGTGGTTGGAACTGCAGGCTCGTTGGCCACTTCGACGCCGCCGTTCGGCAAGTACTGCGCTACCAGGCCGTCTGTCGCTTCGAGAAGAGAGGAGAGAGCCTGTTCGTCCATCTCGGACACGTCGTCGGGGATGTCGAGGTGGATGGGTTCCCTCATCGGCAGCTGAACGCTGTATTTGGTAGCAATGTGCGCAAAGTGCTGAAGTTCATCGGAGAGGTATGAGCCAAGAAGTCGAAACAGCTCCTCGTTCTCATACGTCGATCTCAGATTGCCTGTCAATCCGTCAGTACACATGTTGCGCGATCATGTCAACGTGACAAACCTTCGTCTAGGCCCTCCGCGATCTGCTTGAACAGCGCTTCCTTTCGACCGTACGCCAGCGTCACCAGGGCCTGCTCTACTTGCGTGAGGTCGGACCCTCCGTGTCGACTTTTCAGGTTCTGCTCCAGGCTCGATGGGAAGGCCTCTTCGATAATCTGGTCTATTGGCGTCTCCTGAACACCCTTGGCCACGGAATCAATGATAGCTTGCGTCTTGGCCGCAACGAAGAGATCAGAAACGACATTTGACAATTCGCTACCGTCGCGGAGCAGAATGGAGAAGAAGCTCTTGTAGAGCTCGCGCCGATCTATTGTATCAGCATCGCGGCCGGTAGACGTCAGCGAACAGCAGATGCTGGCGAGGTTCGCAAGCCGCAGCTCGTCGGTGGAGCATATTGATCCGAAAAAGTCTGAGTGTAAAACTGGATCGGTTTGCGAAAAGAGCTGCCGCGTACTTGTGAAGAGGTTCTTCAGTGCGACCCATGAGGTAGCCGCTTCCGAATCGTGCGTCCGTATCGCGCTGGACAGGCTGTGCGGGGAGTGTTGCTGGGATACGATGATGAGGATTTGAAGGGCCTGGGAAAATCTAGTCAGCAACAGCAATGGCCTCTCGCCAGAGCAATTGAACGTACAAAGTGCGACAATGCAGGCAGACTGGCAGCTCGAACTGCCTGGATCGGGCTGTCGAGGAAGGTAATCGTTGGCTCTGTCGTATCTCGTGGTGGGGGGTCCACAGGTCCCATGTCGAGGTTCATGTCGCCCCCGGAAGTGCCGTCCATGCCGCCGAACCTACTCATCTGGTTGTCTATGTCGCCGAGCACGTCCTGAACCATGGCCTCGAGGTCGAGTTCCATCTCAATCGCATCAGACATTGGGTCCTCGCCCAGCTTGAGCCGTTTGGGATCCCCATCTTCCTGCTCGGGCGCCGGTTCGAGGGGTCGTTTTGTAGCTTGGGGCGACAGTTCGAAGTCCTTCGGCAACGAAGGAGACTCTTGCTTCAGTTCGGGCGCTGCAAGCGTGGTCAGCGGCGAACGCACCAACTCCCCCTCCCAACTATTTTCCACACGGCCGCGAGGATTTCTTGGCGGGTGCGAAGTGGGAATCGTACCTGGCGGCGGTTGCGCAGGGGCGCCGACGCCCTGAGAGGGCTCCTCCATGCCTTCAGGGCCTATCATTCAAGGGCGAAGGCAAGCAGAAGTCCTCTTCTGGAACATAGATCGTCTTTTCGAGTCGCGGTGGCTGTTGTCGCAACTTTTTGCCGATTTACAGATTCCTTTCTTCAAGGTCAAGCGGAAAAACTTTTCGGGGAGGAAAGTCCGATCCGAGAAAAAAAATGGAGCCCCGCCAGTCCCAGCCCCGTAAGATGCGACTAGCCAATGAGAGAGAGTCGATCATGATGCCAGCCTCTCTCGAACCTGTTGGGTATGATGTGGAGAGACGCCGTGAGATCGTTGTGGCATGACAGGCACGAAATCGTAGTAGTCGAGCAACGAGCATCATGGTCTACCTTATGTTGGATTGGCACTTCCTCCATTCGGGTCATATTGACAACGTGGGTAGGATAGAGAGAGCAAGTCACCACCACTGATGGAAACGAATCTGCGCAACGCAAGCCAGGTGGTGTTTCCACAAAACAGAGACTGAAAAGACTATCATCGCAAAACCGCTGCGCACCGAGATGCTGCAGGAAATACACTCGCACGGCGACCGAGCACACAGTCACTCGGGCCAGCCGGGCTGTCACTCTATCGAGTCAGAGTACGGAGCACTGTGTGCGCACAAGCTCGGCAGTTGGCGGCCTTGAGACAAACATCACGAGGAGCTGAGTCCAACGGACATCTATCTCGCATCCCAATTGGTTGGGAGAGCTTCATGAGGCCTTCATCAGATTGGGTCACATCTGCAAGAAGACATCTGACCTCAGATCGAGCCATGCCGAACGTGGTAAAAAGTAGAGCGTGCTATGCGGGGTTGCACCACCAAAGCCACCATGACCACCTACCTCGTCAAAGTCCCGAGGCTCTATGAACGGCTGTTGGCTCCCAGTCATCGAGCACAGCGTAACCCCGGATCCGCCGCCATCCGACCGGCAACTACGCAGCGGTGCGGATCTACGAACCCGTTGGTTGTTCTGTTCTTCCTGGTGTCCTGGCGGAGGGCCCATTCGACATACCACGCGATGAACCAATTGGGACGCCTCGCACGTAGCGTAGCGACCACAGCAAAAGAGACACGAAAGAGGGTTCGAGCGTGACGCTGGCCGGACCAGAACAAAGCAGTCGACAGACGATGCAGGTGTTCCCTTTCGCCGCGTCAAGTTGCGTGAAACAGCCTTCAGGCCGATAGGCCGTGGGGCGGGACGGCCGGCCAAGAGGGCGGTTTGCGGCTGGCAGCGATGGTACGATACCGGCGACACGGAAGGGCTGCAGGCTGCATCATGGGCTGATGAAGAGAAGCTTTGAGTGGATCTAGACCAGACGAAAGCACCAGACCCCTACCCGAACGAGGGCAGCGACCCAGGCTTGAGGACGAAGATTCCACATCAGTGACACGTGCATCAGGAGGGAACCGCATCGGGTTTTATGAGAATGCCAC
>NW_003315037.1:242019-268396 GCF_000150825.1 Verticillium alfalfae VaMs.102
GGGGGGCGATTTGCTAGTAACACGTCTCCACGCCAAAAGAAGGGAGGGCGTCATGGGCACCAGGGCGAACTATGCTTCTAGCGTTAACCACACTTCTCTCTCCCCCACATCTGCACTTAAATTACCAGATGCTATTCGCCGGTCTCATGCAGCGGGGGGACGCATCTTACCCCGCCATTGACCTCATTCCGACCACAATACCCGTCGTTTGGATGCGCCTACCTCGCATTTTGCGATGGGGTCAGGTCTCCATCCCGCTCCCAATTTCAGTCACTGGGGCGACACACTGGCGGGCTAGCGGCGCGGTGCTGTACTGGTTGTCGATGTCAAGCACCTTGGATACCCGGCGCTTAGGTACTATGCTGCTCTGGAGGAGGGTGTGTGTGCAGGACGAACGGCATCGGTTTGAACCGGCCTCTGCGCGCCTTCGGCACTTCGTTACTACCTTGGCTGTATCGCCCAATGCCATGCCCACCACCCTTGACAGGGTTAGACGTCCATGTACGTGCAAAGCGCTGATCCGAGCTTCTCTTCACAGCTCACGGGTAGGAGGAAGTCGATGCAGCAGGGGTGGGTGCACAGGCACGACGGGAATTCGAGGACAGGAATGGCCCGCCGCAGCACGGCTGGGAATCGGGTGGACTAGGTCGCTGATGGATGGTGCTCGGGGTGCTGTCGCATCAATCCCGAATCGTCTGCGGCCTCACCTGGCATTGGCAGGTAGGTCACCCCCTTGCCTGGTAAATGTGGGCGAGGCGTGGACCTCGAGGCAACTTCCTTCGTCACAGCTTTGATCCAGACTCCACCCCGCTCTGGACTGTTTAGTATAACAACTCGCCTCCGCCCCTACCTTTCCTTCGCAAACCTCCCCTCACTGAACCCTTCATTTCCAGTTTCTTCTCACCAGTTTTGCATTCTGCACCAATATACCCCGTTCCTGTTGCAGAGACTCCTTCCCCAAACTATACCAAACCACCCTACCCCACCCTTTCACCACACACATCTTCACAATGGGTCTTTCCGCCGAGCTCAAGACGCCCGTTACCGGCACCTACACCCAGCCCACCGGCCTGTAAGTCTCCGCGCTCTCGCGCATGATGCACTGCTCCTCACGACGTCCGATTACTCTGTCGCGACGCGCACACTAACTGGATTGTCACAGGTTCATCAACAACGAGTGGGTTGAGGGCGTCGACAAGAAGACCTTCGAGGTCGTGAACCCTTCCACCGAGGAGGTTATCGTCTCCGTTTCTGAGGCCACGGAGAAGGATGTCGACATTGCCGTTGCCGCTGCCCGCAAGGCCTTCAACGGTGTCTGGCGCCAGACCACCCCCGGCCAGAGGTCCATCTACCTCCTGAAGCTTGCCGAGCTCGTTGAGAAGAACATTGACCTCCTCGCCGCCGTTGAGTCTCTCGACAACGGCAAGTCCATCACTATGGCCAAGGGCGATGTCGGTGCCGTCGTCGGCTGCATTAGGTACTACGGTGGATGGGCCGACAAGATCGAGGGCAAGACCATCGATGTCGCCCCCGACATGTTCCACTACACCCGCCAGGAGCCCGTACGTTCACCCCTTTCTTTCTTCCTCCTCTTCCCGGGAGCTTGGGACGTGTTTGGCTGACCCTCTGTCCATCAGATTGGTGTCTGCGGTCAGATCATCCCCTGGAACTTCCCCATCCTCATGCTGGCCTGGAAGATCGCCCCCGCCCTGGCCACCGGTAACACGGTCGTCATGAAGACTGCCGAGCAGACCCCTCTGTCCGGTCTCGTGTTCGCCAACCTCATCAAGGAGGCTGGCTTCCCCCCCGGTGTCTTCAACCTGATCAACGGTTTCGGCAAGGTCGCTGGTGCCGCCATCTCCTCTCACATGGACATTGACAAGGTCGCCTTCACTGGTTCCACTCTTGTCGGTCGCCAGATCATGAAGGCGGCTGCCGCCTCCAACCTGAAGAAGGTCACCCTCGAGCTCGGCGGCAAGTCGCCCAACATTGTCTTCAACGACGCCGACATTGAGCAGGCCATCTCTTGGGTCAACTTCGGCATCTACTACAACCACGGCCAGTGCTGCTGCGCCGGTACTCGCATCTACGTCCAGGAGGGCATCTACGACAAGTTCCTCGAGGCTTTCAAGAAGAGGGCCCAGGAGAACAAGGTCGGCGACCCCTTCCACGATGAGACCTTCCAGGGCCCCCAGGTCAGCCAGCTTCAGTTCGACCGTATCATGGAGTACATCAAGATTGGCAAGGAGGAGGGTGCCACCGTCGAGACCGGTGGTGAGCGTCACGGTGACAAGGGCTACTTCATCCAGCCCACCATCTTCAGCAACGTCAAGGCCGACATGAAGATCATGCAGGAGGAGATTTTCGGCCCCGTGTGCGCCATCGCCAAGTTCAAGGACGAGGATGAAGTCATCGCCCTCGGCAACGACAGCACCTACGGCCTGGCCGCTGCCGTCCACACCAAGGATCTCAACACGGCCATCCGCGTCAGCAACCAGCTCAAGGCCGGCACTGTCTGGGTCAACTGCTACAACATGCTCCACCACCAGGTTCCCTTCGGTGGCTTCAAGGAGTCCGGTATCGGCCGCGAGCTCGGCGAGGCTGCCCTGTCCAACTACACGCAGAACAAGTCTGTGGCGATTCGTCTGGGCGGTGCGATCTACTAAGCAAATCTGTTTTTTTTTTTCTTTAGGCTATTATTTTCACCGGATCACGGTCAAGTTAATGAGGGATATGAAAATGATTTGGGGGCTTTGGGATTGGCTAACGCCAGACATGTACATTCGAGTTGACGAAGACTAGTTGTCGAAAAATGACACCAGTAAATGAACATGACA
Organism: Verticillium alfalfae VaMs.102; assembly: GCF_000150825.1. Classification (NCBI taxonomy): domain Eukaryota; kingdom Fungi; phylum Ascomycota; class Sordariomycetes; order Glomerellales; family Plectosphaerellaceae; genus Verticillium; species Verticillium alfalfae. The sequence goes on from NW_003315037.1 coordinate 244,857, forward strand.
CCGAGGCTCGTTGCTTGTGATCTGATGATTACGCGCTCGCGACGTGATACACCGAGGTGGGGGGCACAGAGGGGTAGAGCGCGGAAGGTTTTCTCTTTACCCACCGAAGCGCAACACGGTGCCGAATGACATCGAACTGGGTAGTGTAGATACTGTGTTCGCATGCCCCGCCAACCCCCGCTCTCCGTCTCGCTGGCGGCGGAGCCTTTTCACGGACGGAGGTTCGCGTTACTGACGCGAACACACTCTAGGTAAGTTTGTCGGCTAAGGAACCAAGCGCCGACTTCAAATCAACACTTTTGCATCGCCGACATGTCCTCCTACCATCAGCGGTCCACTTCGCAGACAGGCGGCCCTGAAAAGACGTACTTTGAGCAGCAGCGCGAGGTTCTCATTGGGGAGATTGCCATGGTACGTTCAGCCGCGCAGGCCCTTCCCCCACGCTCCTCCCATCTGACCCGACGTTCCCAAACCAGAGCTTCGAGCATGTCCTCGCCAACATCAACAAGCTGAACCGCTCTCTCGAGGCTGTCACTGCGGTATGTAGCCAAGTAGCCCGAAGACCAATCCGCTCCATGTGTGATTCTGACCTTACGCCACCCCAGGTTGGCAACGAGTTCTCCTCCGTCGAAGCCCTCTGGTCGCAGTTCGAAAACGTCATGGCCAAGGAGCCGGCTGAAGACAACGGCAGCAAGAGCGGCAGCAAACCCGCCAACGAGAGCCCCAGCCGACGAGACGACGAGACGAACGGCGAGGACGACCAATAACTGGCGTTGGCGTGCAGACATGGCCGCCTGCGCAGCGCCCTCGCCTGCCGAGACCAGGATTTATTGCTGGCGCTGGTTATACAACACTGGACCAACGGCCCGGATCGCCCCCTTGATGGTTTGATGGCATTCCTGATCAGCAGCTTGTCATCCCGTTCTCGAGACATAAGTCCTGGTTGAGTGGATCGAGCCTTGCCTCACCGCTTCAGTATGTCGTTTATGCAGCCTGTGCAGGCCAACGTAGGCACAGCGTTGCATTGAGATGTGGTTCTCGAGCGTTGCGTTGCCAGGAAGAGGAAGCTGAACCATGGGATGTGTGCAATGATGCACGTCCGGCTGGGCGGCTTTGTTCCTTTACAACGTGAGCGGCATGTCTGAGACGACTTGTCAAGCTTCCTGTTGAGCCTGGGCAAAATGCATGTTACGGCATTAGACTTTTAGTCGCCATACTGGCCATTGGAGACGGTGTGCCGTAAAGCTCACGGGGGCATTATCAAGGAATTTGCCAAGTCGACATCCTGGTCGGCGCGATCTCTTTACTTGCTGCAGAAAGGCAGTATCCAGAGGCTTGCCCGGGATGACAAGTCACATCGAGGACAACACATGAAGTGCGGGGTGCTGCGGCGGTCCCAAGGTTCGAGTAGAGAGAGGGCTGGTGTGGCATGCGGCACACCTGGATGCTACTCCGAGGGCCGGTGACTTGCACGTGGATAAGATACCTTGCTCAATGCATTCCCTACCTTGACATGGACTCATGACTCCAGACCTTGAGAAGCGCCCTCTGTCTTCATGTTGCGCACATATGCGACGGAGGAATCTGCGACGGAACCTTTGATAACAGGATTGCTGATCAAGGTCGAATTCTATCATACCCGCCGGTGTGCATAAGTAGATGATGTGGGATATTGCTGACATGTGCTCCGCTCATTCTTCCTTTTCCGCAGTAGTAGCACTGCGGGAAGTTGTTATCTTGGGTCGAATAGTCATGCATGACCGATCCAACACTCCACATCCATGGTAGACAGATGAGCATCGATCACAAAATGGCAGGATGTAGGGTCACGGAGCAGTAGTATGCCCCCCCCCCGGATCACTCCAGGACAGCCATGCACGCAGATAAAACAGCGCATCCGAATGCAGAAGTCACTCGAGCTCGTGAGCCGCAGCATGTCATGAAAAAAAGTCATTCATTACTCCTTGAGCCCCTGGCCCCTGGCCTGGCCCCAAAGTTTGGCGGTTGTTTGTTCGCGTGACACAGAAACAAGATGAAAAAAAAGTCCCATATCCTGATATCCCCATGCCCGAGCCTTCCACGTTTCTCATCTTACAGCAGCTTGCAGCTCCTCTTCTTCTTCTTCGGCATGCCCACACCAGGGATGTTACCGCTTCCGCCTCCCGCACTGGCGCGGCCGCCATTTGATGACGACGACACACCAGTGGCCATCTGGGCCTCGATGTTTTTCCGGTCGTTTGCGACAACGGTGAGAATAGCCCTCTCAAAAATCTCGTCAACGCCCGTCATCTCTTTACTGCTGCACTCGGCATATTGAGCATTCATCTTCTTGGCGACGGTCTGACCCTGTTCGGTTGTGACGGGAGTAAGGCCCTGGGTCTTGAGCATATCGATACATGTCCTCTTAAAGCGGAGGTCGGACTTGAGAGCAACCAGCACGAGGGGTGTGTAGGGGCAGAAGTGGAGGACTTCAGGGTACCACTGCGTTGCATTAGCGTCTTGGTCATATCCATACGAGTGGCGAAGAGTCTCGAGTAGGGCGTACCTTGTCCATAACGTTCTCAAGCGAGTTGGGGCAGTCAATGGCGAAACAGACAAAGATGAGATCGGTCTCGGGGTAAGAGAGGGGTCGCAGGCGGTCGTACTCCTCTTGGCCGGCTGTGTCCCACAGAGCGAGCTCAACCGTCTTGCCAGTCGGTGGGTGCGTGGGGTAGGTGATGTAGTTCTCGAACACTGTTGGAACATATTTCTGCAATAATACTCAGTCAGTCATGCGGTCGCAGTTGGACGTGGATGACGAGCCGGGTGACGTACCTCCGGGAAGTAGCCTTGGCTGTAGCTGATGAGCAGGCATGTTTTGCCGCAGCCACCGTCGCCGACGACGACAATCTTCTTGGAGTAGGCGGGGCCCTCGGTGAGGTGAGTAGCGGCCGACTCGCGGCCGGTGGAGGAGCTCATGGTGGTGCTCACGGTGCCGTCGCTGCTCCTGATACGTTGGTTGCGGCGAGCGCCCGACGAGTTGTTGTGGCTGTCCTCGTATTTCTCGGTGGACAGGTAGTTGTTGGTGCTGTTGTTGTTGTTGTAGTACGAGTTGCGATACTGCGTAGACGCCATGACCGCGCGACTTGGGTCAAGCGCAAGCTGCGTCTCCCGGTTCAATGAGCCTCCTTGAAGCGGATTGCTTCACTTTGAGGGGGGGGCCTCGCTGTCTCGGGGAAGCGGTGGCGCAAAGTGCAGGGCTGCGTCTCTCTTGGTGGAGGATTGCGGTGGCTTGACGTGGGTAAAGAGAGGCTTGTTGGAATGTTGACGACTCGAACGTGATGGATAGCACTACTGGCGAACGGGCGACCCTGAATAGCTACTGGGAGAGAGGGGGGTGTGATCTGGCTGGAATGTGAGGATGACTCTTGTTTCTCGCAAAGGCGAAGCAAACGAGGCAGCGCGGGCGAAGTGGGTGTTTGTCAGGTATGCGAAATGAGGAAAGCTGAACGGGACCTCCAGAGCAGGTGCGGTGCAGTGTAAGGTACTTGAAGGGAGTTTGGCAAGGCAGGGGCAGGTGCGGAGGTTGACGACTTGCCTTGCTTGCATGTGGTAAACATGTCGACCGGGCAACCAGCCACGCTACGACGCCACGGTGACGCGAAGGACCAGCGTTATCAATCTATCTCAGGCAGAGAGGAAAGGCACGTGACCCTGCCCATAGCTCCCATGGTCTGTGCGCTAGGTCCATCCACCTCCGCCTTCAAAAGAAAAAAGTCGCCATCGTGAACTGCGGGCTCTTTGGGATTCCTCCTCCATCACACCCACCTCACTCCATTCTCCAAGCTGTGCTGCTGGAAGACTTCCCCCAGACACAGACACTGTCAATCGTCAGGAGCGGGTTTCTTCGCGGCTTCGAGACGACACATCTCCAGGACCACGCACCTGGCCGCACACAAGGGACAGCCCGCACGCGCTTTCACCACGATGGCCTCGTACTTGTCTCAGAGCACACACGGCTCCGAGAACAAGTACGTGACTCTCGTCTCTGGCGATGGGTACGAGTTTGTTCTGCTCCGCGAGGCGGTCATGATCAGCCCGGTCATCAAGGGTATGCTGGATCCTCGCAGTCAGTTCATGGAAGCAGTCTCGGGGAGATGTGTCTTCATGGAGATCAGGTAAGTTTCTTCTGCTTTCTGTCCTTCACTCATCACCTCGCGCGTCACCTTGATGAAACGCTTTTCCGAGTGCTTTCCGAAAGACCATCGACAACGTTCTCGAGCGGTCTGCATGAAAAATCTTTTCCACGTACACTTGATCTGAGACGCAACATTGCCCACCATTGCCCTCTCGCGGTGCCTTTCTCCTCGGGAGGTCATCGACTGACACGACCAGTGGCATCGTGCTGGAAAAGGTTTGCGAGTACTTTCAGTACTGGTACAGGTATCGCGAACGGGAGGACGTGCCTGACATGGACATACCCGTCGAGCTCTGTCTTGAGCTGCTAGTCGCAGCTGACTATCTTGGCTTGGACAGTATGTTCTTTCAGACACCCTATCCCGGGACTGTCCCATCTGACGAGCAGCAGAACAAAACTCTGGCATTTGATTTCGCCCTTCATGGGTCCTGCTTTTGCACCTGGAGTTGGAGTTTAGGATTGGCAAACCCACAGCGCTGCTGCTTGGCACGGCTGCTCCAGTGGGCGGTCACACACGATACCAATGTACGATTTGACGACTTCGCACGCGGCCAACACGCACTCTTCGTTTTCCTTTTGGTCGTTCGCACCTTGCCATTCCGGCTACTCCCACACACGTTTCCCCGTGACATGGACCCATCTCAGCATATGCGTTCGATTCTTCATTACTCCGTGGATCGAACGTCTATTAGATTTGGAAGATGAATTCAGCCCCCATACTCTGCCCAGCACAAGCTCTCCGTTGGGTTTGGGTTTTTTTCTGAGGGGTTACATATCTTGATTCGTAGACAGCTTTGAACGCTGTATTAGTTGGAATAGCAAATAGACTACAACTCTCGCGAGCTTGACTTTTCTCCCGCTTTGGTTGGCTACGCATTTGCTTGTGAATCCCTTGCAATGGGTTCCCCTGCGTCGTTCGGCCGTTTCGTAAATAGCCAGGGTGCTGCTGTGAACTCCTCAAGCGCTCAATGAAATCTCCCACGCCCGCGCCCGCGTCCCCTACCGCCCCTTCCACCTCGTCCGCCGTCCCGGCCACCATGACCGCCCCTCCCTCCGCGAAAGCCACCCCCGAACCTCTCGCTCGGCGGCGGCGGTCCTTCTGCCTTCCTCGCCATCCTCTCGTCCTCGCTGGCGTGCCACAGGTTCTCCACCTGCAGCATCTCGCAGAATGCCGCCGTCTGCGGGTTCGTGTACTCAAACGGCTGATCCGGCACGTTCCGCCAGTTCGGGCTCCCGTCGTGCGGCGGCGCCGTGAGGACAAAGTTGGCCGGGACGTCGAGGGCCGCGACATGCTCGCCGACCCAGGCGCGCGCCTCGTCGATGAGGGGTGCGTAGTGCGCCTCGCCGCGGTCGCGCGCCGCGTGGGCTGCGCGGTCGCCGATTGTGAGCTCGCCGTGGAGGGCGCGCGTGATGGCCAGCCACTCGGGGTCGTACTGCAGCGGGAAGCGACCGGGGTGTTGGGGCGGCGTGGACGGCGGCGCGACGAGGCTGCCGTCATGGGGATGAATGTCGAGGAGCTGGAGGAAGTGGCGGCGAGGGAGGCACTTGTCGAGTGCGAGGAAGCGGACTTGCTTGTTCGTGATTGTTGCGGGCACAGGCTGGCCGGGTGTCGTCTTGGGCTGGGGTTTTGGTGCGGCAAAAGAGGCAGGAAGCTGGGCTCGAAGGTCGGCTGAGACGTGGCTGACGGGCTTTGGCTTGTCTTCAGGTTTGATAGTTGGTGCCGCAGGGGCAGGTTCGTCGTCGTCGTCGTCGTCGTCATCGTCGAGGCTGATCTCGTTTGGGTTTGCTGTAGTGCTCGCAGCTGCAGTGGGAACAGCGACATCATCGTCGTCGTTGAGGTCGATCTCCTCTGGATTTGCCTCTGCTACTATAGTCGGAGCAGCAGCAACAGATGCTGTTCGTTGCGCTTGCGTCTCAGATTTGATGCCACCATCCTTTGTCTCGGCACCAGCGTCCCCCAGATCGAACCGCTTCAGCGCCGAGAACTTGCAATGCAGATGCGCCGAGAACCAGTACGGTGGCCTCAGTCTGTCAAGCACATACTCGGCAGCAACGTTGCCTAGCGTGCCGTCTCTCGACTCGGCCTCAAAGTCGGGCTTCATCCTCCAGAGCGCCTTCTCGTCTCCCCACTTCTCAATGGCCCGCGGCCAGTCATGGCTGATGCCGACATCGACCTGCTCCCTGACAAGCAGCAGCTTCCGCACGTCAACCTCGCGGACGTGGTAAAAACTCTTGACGTCATCCACGCCAAACGGCAACCTCTCGTGATGCCCCTTGCGGTAGTCAAAGCCCTTCCAGATGCCGCTCATGCCGGCGATCGCAGCGGCCCGAGGCGCAGCACATTGGCGGCACCGAGGTAGTAGATGTTGGGCGCGGCCAGCCCCGTAGTAGAGCTCCCAAAGGTGCGACGCCGCTTCGTGGTTGCCGCCGCGAACAGCGTTAGGTAAGGTGCCGTGCGCGCGCCGGCGTAGTACTCCCAAAAGTCGCCCATCTCGCGGTACTTGGCAGGGACCGACATGACGGTGAGGTCGGCGGCGTTTCGAACGGCCTGGAAGTCGCCGCCGATGATGAGCACGTCAACGCCGTCCCAGCCGCGCGCCTCGCATGACTTGGCAACGGCGGCGTAGATGGCATTTAGCGTGCCGTGGCCCTGCAGGTGGTCAGATGGCTGCTCGACTTGTGAGCAGGACGGAGGGAAGAACTCACACAGCCTTCGACGGCGACGCGGACACCTTGGGTTTCGAAAGTTTGTGTTGACATAATGGGCTTGCCAGGCACTTCGGGGGATGTTGTGAAGTTGACGTTGACAGGCAGGTTCGTGGGAGCTCCACCAAAATTTATTTGCTTGATTGCACTTGACAACGGGTCTGTGACACACCTCAGTGCAGAGCACCTTTCGCATCTGGACTACAATTCCAGAAAGGCACAATCTTCGGCTTTGAATCGCACTTGTTATGAATTGAGAAGAAGAGATGGGTATTTTCGCTACAATATCAACACAACTCAACAACCGCGCGACACGCCTCCCAAGGCACACGCAACCTACTCGTCCACCCATGCGGAACGCTACACCTTTTGATAGCCCTCGCTGATTTCACCCTTGGCAGCCAACTGCTCGTGGAACGCCAACAGCTTGTCCGCTCCCACCTTCCAGCTCCAGTCGTTTTGCAGGTGATGCCCCGCGCCCTCAACCCAGGTCAGCCGCACACCCAGGCCTTCGTCATCCTGTCCTCCAACTCCAGCCATCGACTTGACCTCGTCAACCTTGGCATCGAGCTTTTTCGCCGCGACCAGTTGACCAACAGCCTTGCGGTAGGTGTCTGCCAGCTGCACCATAATGTCGTGCGTCATCAGCTTGTCCAGAGTTCCGGTCATGACCATGATGCGGTCGCTGCTGCCCCAGCCCCTAATGGAATTGATGAGGCTCTCAGTGTTGACGAAAGGCCTCATCATCGTCAACGGCCACCAGAAGCTTTCGTAGCGGTTCGAATGCAATTGGAACTCCAGGAGCTTCGTCATGGGGTAATCATCGCTGAAGAAGGCCCGCCTAGTCAGGAGCGGATGCGAAAGGGGCGAATTCGAGTGACCGCCCTGAAGCCACATGCGGATCACGAAGAGAGGGTCGAATTTCGCCCAATTGAGGTACACACCAAATCTGCACATCATCAGCCAGACGTCAAAGTGCGATGTGAGCACAGTATTCACTCACGATCCGAAGCCCGGGACAGCTCCTAGCAAGGCCAGGCCCTGTGCGTGCACCTGTTGCGCGCTGAGGATCCCTTGGAGGAGTCCGCCGCCGCTGGAATGCCCGACGAGCAGCGCTTCCTCTCCATGGCGCTCCTGTACCCAGCTAATAGCAGCAACGGCATCGCTCGCCAGCTGGCTCCTCGTTGTGCCGTAGACCATTCTCAGGTACGAAGGGTGCCAGCTGTTACCATGGCCGCGCAAGGAGACGGCATAACAGGGCACGTCGTGCTCGGCGAGGTACTGCATGTATTCGGTCCAGACCCAGGCGCTGCCCATGCCTCCATGGACGAAGACTATGGGAATCCTGCCTTTTGATGGTTCTGTTGGTTGGTTCGAGAGAACCTCGAGCCTACCAGAGGGCGTCTCGACCCAGTACCGCTCCAAGCCGGCTGGGGCATCAGGGATATCTCCTGACGGACGTGTCCAGTACAGCCAACTGTAGGAAAGCTGGAGGTTGAGCATGTCGAAGTAGTGTTGACGTGCGCTTCAGTAAAAATGATCAGTTTGAGGTCGCTCCAAATTATTTTCTGATGACACAGTGTCGGGTGAAGGCTCCTTTTGGTATTGCAGTATCTCGCTCCTCCAAAGATGGGCTGGACAGCACTTCTTGTAAAAAACGGCGCCTGCGCAGCCTGAGGCCTCGCGAATACGGGCTGAGTGTGTTCTAATCCCAAGCAAACCCGAGTAGTCCTCGCGCATGCGCAACATCGGCTGGCTCCGGGCAAGGAGTCATCGTAGTCGGGACGGCCAGGGACGGAACCACCCTCCCTCCCCCTACACCCACTGTAAGCACAGCGATTCGGGCGCTGTCGATTGGCCCGCCGGCGCCTCTGACGACCAGCTGAACTCGTTTCCAGGGGTTGCCCGGGGACTTTGCCTGGCGCATGACCAGAATAGATTGACTGGTGAGCAACGTAACGACTGGAGTACGCTACTGTTGCATAGCAATGTAGCACCTGCAGCGACGAGACTTTGAATGCATTTCTGGGTGATTGATACTTGTTCACGGGCTGATGGGCCTAGACTTTGCACGAGTCGTCATCAGGCCAGGATGGGCACTGCCATTGTTACGGCCATGCCGAGTGTGACTCTGAACAACTGGCAGGACCGAATCGTTTTTTCTTGTTCAATACATGGCCAAGTCGGTATAATACGCATTACAATCAAAGGCTTTCTACAATGTAGGTAGGTACCTTAGTATTCGGGCCAGCTAGGTAGAGAATGGAAGCTGCCTGGGCACAGATAGCACCCCCCAGCGCGAAGCTTGACAAGTCACTTATCTTATCGCTTCCGATAATTCACCGACAGCCTCCCACTGAGCATCCCCACGCAAAACTTCAACCCAGCTTGCCGCCCCAAGTCAGCCTCGCGCGTCGCCGGCCTCACCACCCTCATCACCGACCCCCCCCCCCCACCGCCCATCATGAGTGTGAGTCTACCCCCCTCCCTCCCCCCAGCACCTGCCGTCGACCTTGATCCGATGAATAGAACGCTGATCTCAAGTAGTTCGTACCCCTCAACCCGAGGCCTATGCTCCAGGACCTGTGCGTTCCTCCCTTCACCCCCCACCCTCCTCTCGCGATTCCCACGCACCTAGAGGCGCGACCTCAAAAGCTAAACCGCGCAATCCCCCTCCCCCCGCAGCGTCAACAAGGACATCGTCGTCCGCCTAAAGTGGGGCGACACTGAGTACAAGGGCCGGCTCGTCAGCATCGACTCGTACATGAACATCCAGCTCAGCGGCGCCGAGGAGTACATCGACCAGAAGATGACCGGCGCACTGGGCCAGGTCCTGATCAGGTGCGCCGCGCCTGCGGATCTCCCCTCGTCTACACGACGGAATGGCTGACAAACTGGCAGGTGCAACAACGTCTTGTGGATCAGGGCGGCCGACGCGGGCAGCAATGGCGACGTCAAGATGGAGGGTTGAGCCGCGCGCGCGCGAGAGATGGCACGAACGCACAATGCAGAGTCTATGCCTGTCCGACTACCTCCGAGTCAGTAGGCCGACACAGAATATCCAAAATGTGAATGCGGGGCGGTGGGCATGATGCTCCTGAGAGACGAATGGACAGATATGGGGGCCTGTCACCAGCGGAAACGAATGGCGTTTAAAGAGGGGTGGGAACGACACAATCCACAGCAATGGAAGTTTCAGGCTGGTTATTGCAAAAAAAGGGAAATTTGGCGATCAATCCGTTTATCCACCCTCATTCGCAGTCATCATAACGATCATCATCATCAGGATAGATACCCCGCCCTTCAAATCTTCTTTCCTGAAGCAGAAGACACTTCAGACCCGTTAATAGCTCCTATGCCCTCTTATGCCCTGCTACCAGAACTACGCATCACACTGACCCTTTTGATATTCGCGTCTAGCTCGGCAAGAGGTGTTCCCGGTGCTCTCACATCAGGCATGCAACCTTGCGGCTGCTCGTGAGCTCTGAGCTGCCAACCTTGATCCGCTGACCCTCACCCACCCAGGTGTAGGCCTCGATGAGCCACTCGTACCACACCTTGGAATCATCGGTCTGACGCCACATGCTAACCTCGAGCTCCGTGTCGGCAGGGTAGTATAGTGGTTGCTGCACTCCACCCGTCAGTCATGTACCTCTAACGAAGCGCTGGAAAGGAAGAAAAGGAAGTAGATGAAGAGAGCTGTACCTTGATGGGAAAATAGATCGGGAACCAGGAGATCATATCCTTGCTCTTCTGATCAATCTGGTCTGGGTGCGTGCTGATCTCGACCTTGGCTTTGTCGCCAAGGCGCGGCGCGTAAAGCACCGATTCGAAGTAGCCCGCCAGTCCGTGAATCACGCCCCTGGTACGGCACACAAAGGTCAGGTGGCAGAAGCGCGAGTTGTGGTCATTGGCGCCTGCGGCACTAGCCATGCTGCCTCCGCCGCCGCCCATGACGCCACCTGCGCGGCGGGCTTCCATCAGCTGCATTGTCGCTTCGGGAAGGGGGTGCTCAAACTCCCAGGCTTGCTGGAAGCGGGGGTGACCTGGGACCTTCTCCGCCGCGGCAAAGTCCATGGCAAAAAGACGAACAACCCAGGGCGTTTCAAAGGCGTTGGGATCCGTGGGTAGACGGGTCAGGAGGTCGGAGTGAATGCGCGGGTGGGCGACGGGGGTCATATGGGCCGTGTAGGACTCCGGGATGGAGATGCCGTGGGGAGCGAGAACGTGCTGCACTCCGTCGAGGCACTCCGGGGAGAGTTCGTTATCGGCGAAGGAACCGAGAAGCTCAGAGACGAGGATGTCGACCTTGCCGTAGACAGGGTTGTTGTCGGGAGTGCCGGACACGAGAGGGCCCTTCCAGGCGCGCATATCTGTCTTCACCACGGTCACGCGGCCACCCCAGACAAGTTCATTCTGGCGTAACAGGTAGACGTAGGCATTGGGGTTCTTCTCCACAGCCCAGACTTCGACCGCGACGCCCGTCTCGTTGGCAGCCTTGAGTGCACGAGTGACCAAGGGACCACGACCGGAGCCGGCGACGGCGATGACGACGGCTCCCTTGGGCGACGAGTACGCCCGTCCGAGGTCCTTCCATTCGGCCAGGAGCTTCCGCAATAGCTTCCTCGTACTGGTTGTACTTGACTGGATCACCTTCGAAGATCTCGTAGGTGGCCGACTCAAGGTTGTCCGAAAGTGGCTGAAGGGGTGATTGCAGCCAATCCTGAAAGCTCGTGAGGGTTGTCCTTTCGAGGTAGTTGAGGGGAGGCTGCTGAAACTCGAGCCACTTGAGGTACTCAATGTAAGCACGGAACGATTTGGGCTCGCTCTCCTTGGGGGGCGTTTCTCCGAGAGCAGGGAAGTCCGCTTGCGCCGCCTGCCTCGCCTCGGCATCGAGAGTTGCCAGATCTGGACCGGTGTCTACAAGAAGCAGCCAGGGCGCATTCTTGAGGCGCATGTAAGAGAACAAAAGATCTTGGTGTGTCTTGGGCAGGGCCGGGTGACCACTCGCGTTCTTCTTGAAAGTCTCGGGCCTCAGGGTCAGGTAGTGTAAGGGCTCAGCAAACCACTTCTCCTGGACTTCACGCTCGGGCAAGACCTTAGGGATCCTCAAGGCTAAGAAAAGACGTTGGCGGGCAGTTCACGCAAAAGGTTCTCGAGTAGGAGTAGAGTGGTGACATACCAACAAACAACCTCAGGCTGTATTCGCAGATGGTACGAATGACGTGCCATGAGTCCCACGTGCTGTACACATCAATGGCTTGGGCCGCTTTCTTCTCTTCGCCCAAGAGGACGGAAAGGGTATCGATCTTCTCCTCGAGGCCGGGTTCCCTGTACATGGGGATGTGGATGAGAAAGTTCAGGCGGCTGCCTACTGCAGGGCCGACATACTGGGCAGCCTGGTGGCGCGTCCTGAGGCATCAGATCTGGGCCGGGACACAACACTTCTGACGCCACAGAAGTTGCGTAGCAACCTCAAGGTTGAGGACCTGACGAGAAATGTTGGCGATGACAGGATTAGTGGAGGCCAAGTCGATCCAGGGGCTCGTGTAAGCGATGTAGGTGTTGACGACAGGGCTTGGGAACAGAGCTGTGTCCATGGGCGTCAGAGGCGGGATGATGGGGTCGGCCAGGCTCTGGGCATGGGGACCGGCCTCTTTGACGAGGGCAAGGTGGGCCTTGGCCAACTCGACTACGCGGGAATGGAAGTTCTTGTTCGTCACAGGGCTAGTCACAAAGGTTATCTGGGGGCACGATCAGCAACGGTTCTCGCTTGCGCCAAGTGAGCTTTCAACACAATCTTACACCAGCATTCAGAACCTGCCCATACTGCATATCATTAAGAGGCTCCTCTCGAGTAGAATCATGCTGTCCGAGATGAAAGTTGGGCCGAGCGGTGCTATACTCGCCGCCATCCTGGGAGTAGTTGTCGTTGTCAGCCATGGTGGGCAAATGCCGGTGGTGAGGGGCAGATGTTAATCCTGTCGGGGTCAAGTAGAGAGGTTCCTTTTTTAATAATGTGCTCTTGGTCGAAAATGGGTTTGGGTGAAACGTGGGACCTCCTCAGCAGAGCATGTCGATAGGGAAAATGAGTGACCTTGCCGCTGGTCTCTCTCTCCAGGAAATCAAATCGAGATCGACGGATATGAGCCGGTGTACCGAAAGATTCAACGGTCTGAATCAGTTTTCAGAAATTCAGTGAAAGAAGATCCGTCTCTGTCTTGCCCCTTGCCCTATTGGTCGGTGTACTCTGTCGGGCCCAGGACCCTGAGAAGACAGTGCCCATTGAGAGCATGACACAGACGGGTTCAAAGTCCACAAAGGTGCTGCCGCAAGTCGGTCGCGGGAGCAACCATGATGTTCCGGATCTTCAAATACGAATGGGTGTTGGCGATGTGAGGTCTTCAAGTCAACTCGTGAGATGAGACACCTGAAATCACCTACAATCAGGACGCATCTTGAACTGTCGAAAGCCACTTCCCGATCGCTCTCGCACAGTACACGGTTCTGGAAGGAATGACCCACCATTTGGCTGCCGCCCCTGCCGTGCGTGCGATCTGTCTTGCCTCGCCTTATCTTATCAGCATCCCTGGCAGGTGCTCCCCTCCAATTTTTTTTGACTAGGAAGGCGACTGCCATCAACAGGCTTCACCTTCCCATTTCCTCAGCCTCGAGCCCACCGTCGCCAACCTTATACAATTCTCCCTAGAGCTTACCTTCTGACTCTAACAACTTCGACAGAGTCGTCTGCAGCCATAGGAAAATTCGCGCCACTCATCCCTCTACTGGGTCGACAATGGCTGACGCCAACGGAAAGCGCCACAGCTCTGACGACGGTCAAGCTGCGTACGAGAGGCGGAAGAAGATGAAGACGGACAGCCCCGACATCAAAATGGAAAAATACGAAAGCATCGACGACAAGGTCAAGGCCAATCCCTACCTTGCCCACATGAACAACGGGGGCGGCGACGAGCCCTTTGCCGACTTCGAGACCCGTAACACCACAGCCAAGCAGGCCGCGGCTGTTGAGGACCTCACCCACAACGCCTTCACCGGAAAGGAGCATACGAAGAAATATTTCGATATTCTGCGTACGCGTCGCGACCTTCCAGTTCATAAGCAACGCCAGGAGTTTCTTGACAAGTACCACTCGACACAGATCCTCGTCTTCGTTGGTGAGACAGGTTCTGGCAAGACGACACAGATCCCGCAGTATGTCCTCTACGACGAGTTGCCCCAGCGCAACAGGAAACTCGTCGCCTGCACACAACCGCGTCGTGTGGCTGCCATGTCCGTTGCTCAGCGTGTCGCCGACGAGCTCGATGTGCCTCTAGGTGACGAGGTTGGTTACAGCATCCGTTTCGAGGACAAGACCAGCCCCAGAACAGTGCTGAAGTACATGACTGACGGCATGCTGCTCCGCGAGGCCATGCACGACCATCAAATGTCCCGCTACAGCTGCATCATTCTTGACGAGGCCCACGAGCGCACGCTAGCCACCGATATCCTCATGGCCCTGTTGAAGAATGTCGCCCAGCGCCGTCCTGATCTGAAGATCATCGTCATGTCTGCCACCCTCGATGCCCAAAAGTTCCAACGCTACTTCAACGACGCCCCCCTTCTTGCAGTTCCGGGTCGCACCTTCCCTGTCGAGATATTTTACACCCCTGAACCAGAAAAAGACTACGTCGAAGCTGCCATTCGCACTGTTCTGCAGATTCACGCCTCCGAAGGCGAGGGAGATATCCTTGTTTTCCTGACGGGCGAGGAGGAGATTGAAGACGCGTGTCGCAAAATCAACCTCGAGGCTGACGAAATGGTTCGCGAGATTGACGCCGGGCCGCTCGCTGTTTATCCGCTTTACGGCACCCTGCCGCCTGGTCAGCAGCAACGCATCTTCGATAAGGCCCCAGCACCATTCAAGCCTGGTGGCCGTCCCGGCCGCAAGTGCATCATTGCGACAAACATTGCAGAGACGTCACTGACCATTGATGGTATCGTATACGTTGTTGACCCCGGTTTCAGCAAACAAAAGATCTACAACCCCCGCATCCGCGTCGAGTCTCTTCTCGTGTCCCCTATCTCCAAGGCGTCCGCGCAGCAGCGTGCTGGTCGTGCTGGCCGAACAAAACCCGGCAAGTGCTTCCGTCTATACACGGAGCAGGCCTTCAAGAAGGAGCTCATTGAGCAGACGTACCCTGAGATTCTGCGTTCGAACCTGGCCAACACTGTTCTCGAGCTGAAGAAGCTGGGCGTCGAGGATCTTGTCCACTTTGACCTCATGGATCCCCCTGCGCCAGAGACGATGATGCGCGCCCTTGAGGAACTCAACTACCTGGCATGCCTTGACGACGAGGGCGAGCTCACGGCCTTGGGCAGCAAGGCCTCCGAGTTCCCCCTCGACCCAGCACTTGCCGTCATGCTCATATCATCGCCCGAGTTCTATTGCTCCAACGAGATCCTTTCCATCACATCCCTCCTGTCAGTACCCCAGATCTGGATGCGCCCTGCCGCTAGCCGGCGTCGCGCCGACGAGATGAAGGCACACTTTACGCATCCCGAGGGCGATCACCTGACGCTCCTCAATGCCTATCACGCCTTCAAGGGTGAAATCCAGAAGGGCGCGGACGTCAAGCGCTGGTGTCACGATCACTTCCTGTCCTACCGTCACCTTCAGAGTGCCGACAATGTGCGCGCCCAGCTCAAACGCATCATGGAGACGCACGAGGTTGAGCTCATGTCGACGCCGTTCGAAGACAAGAACTACTACAACAACATTCGTCGGGCTATGCTCGCAGGCTTCTTCATGCAGGTCGCTTTCCGTGAGAGCTCTGGCAAGGTGTATCGTACCATCAAGGATGACCAAGCCGTCATGCTTCACCCGTCCACAGTCCTCAAGACGGACTACGAGTGGGTAGTCTACAACGAGTTCGTACTCACCTCCAAACAGTACATCCGTACCTGCACCGGCGTACGCCCAGAGTGGCTTCTTGTGAGTTTGAATCCACCATACCCTTTCAACTTAAGCATTGAGCTTTCGGACCAGCTAACAGAGTCTTGCGGTAGGAAATCGCACCCACCTATTATGATCTCAGCACATTTACCAAGGGTGACGCAAGGTCAGCGTTGGTCCGCGCGTCAGAGAAGAAGCGCCGCAAGGAAGCTATGAAGGCGGGACGGTAAACGAGCGAAAGGCAGTCACCATTTGGGTCTTGGTATTCTGAGGACGTGGGGGAGGCATTCGGACGCGGCTCCGCCTCCGCGCGACTAGCTCAGCGACTACGGGGCAGGGTGGCCCTGTCAGCGGACATGGCCTGCAGAAAAGGTGTCACACAATTGACGAAGATGGAGCCAGGTAAATGATCTGTGTATCATCTGCCAGTCGCTGCAGGGACGAGGGAGTCGATAAACAGGAAGGGAGAAGAACGGACTCAAAAGTCGTGCTAGATGTTAACATGAAGATTTCTGACCAAACAGAAGCTTACGGCCTCTGCTCCGGTGCCCCCTCTGTTTTTCCTGCGCCTCTGACGTGCATCCGTAGCGTCCTCGGAAAGTAATTCGATATCGCTTAGGCGTATCCCGATGCCGTTGTTTGTGGCACGTTCTCCAGCGGCCCTCCTGAAAGCCCAGTGGAAGACTTGCTGTTTCCCTCATCAGGTCAAATAGCCACTCCGAAGCCTGTTCTTCATAGTCAAGGCCCGGTACCTCGAGGAGAGCAGAAGTGCACCAACAAATCATGGTCAAGCTTATACATCAGAATGAGTCTACGTGAAAACCGGCGGGCAAAGAAAGAGAACGGCCGGCCCTTCGCAGGTCCCAGAGCAACAGTGGGACGCCGTAGCCGGCCAGAACATCGGCCTCGCCATGGCTGTGTCGCCGGCGTCCCCCTGCTCAGAGGCTCCGGGGAACACAAGGGAGACACACCGGTGTGGGCACCCCCCCCCCCCTCCTTTTCCCTTGGTAGGTCTATATTTTTCTCCCCGACCAGCAGACTAGGGCCCCCCATCTGTTGTCTGCCCCCTTCCACGTGGGCGGCGCTGTATGATGTACCTCTGACAGACTCACCGGTCTGGTTTGATCCCAGTCGCCCATGCGAGAGGGGTATGTTCTGCGGCGCGTGTCCGGCCAGCTGGGTCGGCCGTCGCGGTGCCTGGATGTCGGGATCTGATCGGTCCTGCAGCGACCTGCGCGATCAGAGTGCCATTTGAGGGAGGGGAGAGTGTGGAAGAAGGAAACTAGAAAAAAAGGAATCTCGACAGGAAAGATCCGAAGTCCCGAAAGGCTGGGCACCAAGAAAATCCTTCGAGGGGTTTCGTCGCGATACCATAGCCACAACCTCTTAGAGCAGTGAACCCCCTCCCTGGGACGTATGTCCGTCTTGAACAGATGCGCTGTTCCTACTTGGCGCCCAGCATACTCGTCACTGTCCTTTGACGGAACTCCTCTGTGCCATGTCCGGCACTGCAGTGAGGCTGGTGACTGAAAGCACGTGCCCACCACCCCCGTTGTGCGTCTGACGATGACAACTCAGCGGTCGCCGGGCAGGGTGCTTCCAGCCAGGGCTCCAACAAGGGGACTTTGCCGTTGAGACGTCTCGGTCTTCTTGGGTCCTTACCCATCCTGGCGCTCGATTGTGTGGCATGCAGAGGAAGATTGGTGACAACCTGGCTAGGGGGCTGCGGGTAGCTGCTACTGTGTTGGGTATGTACTTCGTCGACATGTCCACGTGACGTACGTACGATGATCGCGGGAGCGATTCGCGCCGTCAGAGCGTCGCTGTCCGAGTACGAATCCAATCATGACTGCCAGTGGCAGGCTTCCATCTCCATTCTGGGCGTGTTTGATTTTTTGTCTTCACAACTCTCGTTCTTTCAATACACCGCCTGCTCATGGTCGAACGCTGTGCGCATCGGAGCGGGGGGCTTCGTAAAAAGCCACCATCATATGAAAGACGTTACCACCAATTTGTACCCGATGACGGATGAGTGCCGGCCCTGGAGCTGGTCCACCGTACTAAGGCGCGTTTTGGCGACGTTCCCGTGCGCGATGGCACCTCTCAGAACGTCTAGCTCCCTGTCGGGCTGAACTCTCTTCGCTCACCCCTCCTTTGCTCTGCAGCACATACATCATCCTTCCTTTACACGATGCACACAACCTATTTCAGTCGTTTCTGCCTGCATTCAATGCTTCTAGCCCCTCCCTGTGATCCCTGTCAGAATCATCGGGCTGCCGCCGTGGTCGGTGGTGAAAATGTATCGTTGAGCTAGGGCGGCGGGACAGATGCAGTTTCCATCACATGATGGCTCTCTACCCAGTCAGCATGTACCTTACTTGGAAAGCTCGGCGTGAAATTCCTGGCAGCGGCCAGTCATCGTGGTCGATATCCGATGAGAGTGGACGGTCCAGGCCCCAGATTGCGGGAGCAAGACAAAGTCGGGCGCACTAGGGAGCACAGACAGGGTATATGGAAAGGGCTGAAGGGCACAGACAGGGGTGGTAGGACGACCGCCGGCCGGCCGGACGTCTTTTGCCTGGCTCTTCCAGGCAAGGGTTCTTCGTCCTATGGGCGTATGCACACTGGCGTATATGCGCTGACAGCAAGCAGGACGCACGACCAAGGCGACAACATGCGCCGACATGATGGCCGGTCCGCTCGAATAGAGTTCGGTGTTGCAGGGTATCGACACCGGGGACAATGGCGCGGAGTGCCAAGTTGATCGGCACTGCTGCATGAGGAGTGGACGTGTGCAAGCAAGCGGCGGCGGCGGCATGCGTACTGCAAGGTCAGAGCCCTGCTATTGTATGAGCCACTTCGATTCGGCTTAAGCGTGTCAGCCACTGGTAATAAGGAAGAGCGGCTCGAGGTGCGGGCAAAAGGCTGGGGGTAGTCTTTGCATATTGGCCCACGCCAACATGTCAACCGCGTTGCCTCAGACAGTCCATCAAACGACCTGCCGTCGGATGGATGAAGCCTTTCTCCTCGATCTTCGGATGCCGCAGAAGAGTCCTACGGAAGGTGGACGTCGACTGTCCCACCTGCACCCACTCCATCTCCGTGTACCTCGGCGAATCCTTGCAATCGAGACGGGGCATTGAATTGCAAGCTTGACGCCCGTCAGGATTGCAAAACGCGTATTTCGAGAGTAAGACTGTGCGGAGCATGGGGTCCTGTGCCTTTTTGACCGGTTTCTTTGCCTCTGCTTTAACCTACCTGACCTATTCCACCGCCTCCGCCTGAGCATTTCTCAAGCTCAATGCTTTTTCAGTGACGGGACAACGCGAGGTACACCTGCCAAGGATGACACGAACGTTGACTGATGCACAGGTAAGATTTGGTGGGAAGCTGGAACAAAGAGTTCACACCTCAAAGTAAGTACTGAAAGTGGGGATTCGGAAGGAGGAAGGAGAGAAACGGGCCTCTCTCTCTCTCTCTCTTCTCTCTCTCTCTCTCTTTCTGCCCCGAACACGCCCCTTGAGCAAATCGACACGAGTCTTGGGGGGGAAGGGGATTAACATGGCAAGATTCCGTCATCACCACTTACCTAGAGGAGTATCGTTGTGACTCTGACAGCCTCCGAGCGACAACGTTACGAGCGTTACTTGCCTTTGGTATATACGATGGTTTACTCGCCAGCTGTGCCCTCCTGATGCCGACCTTCCGAGCACCACCTCCTGTTGGAGTGTCAGACGTTGGGGTTACACAAGCCTCTGCAACGCCGGTTTGTTGGATTATCAATGTGGGCGGGTTGTGGCGACATTTTCAGGATAGGTTGCGTCTAGGTGCCCCTTCGGGACCCCTACCTTATGCTGGTCTCGACCGTCCATACCGTGCCGTCTATGCACCTACATCAACGTTAATATCTCAATTCTCGCGCGCTTTTCCGTCCCGCAACGCAGCGGCATAGCTTGCGGCAGGCAAGAGAGGGGCATTTTGTAGGGATGGTCATGTAGTAGCCCAACCATTGCTCCCCACGCTCACCTCAGTCCCTTTGCTGGCTGGTAGCCTGGACAGCTCAGTTGTATCTGCGATATTTTTTCTTCCTCATCAGCAGTTATTCGTTCTTGTCGTCAGTGCATGCCATCCAACCTGACGGTGGGCGGAGCTGTCCTCATTGTTTGGACCATGATCGGGAACGATTCCTAATAGGGTCTGACCTGCATATCTAGTCGCCTGGCTGCAGTCGTAGAAGATCCACGTGCGATCAGCAATCGCCGACCTCTCGGGCGACAGTCACGCTCCCAAGCGCCCTTTCTCGATCTCCTGCTACCGCCGCCAGTGAGGGGTTCCTCTCGTAGAACACTGTTGCTTCGGAATATGTGTTGTTCAGTAGCTAATCACGATGAAACTGGTAGATGATCCCCAATTTCAACTGCTTAGTACATGGCAGCGAAGGGCGCTACTCGAGTCAGCTAGGGACCTATTAGTCTGAAATCTTGAGAACCATTCGTGAGGTGAGGTGACGCGCGAGCAATGATCCATCGTCGAAGTATGAACACCTCCGCCCGTCTCCATTGCCTAGAACTATCGCTTAGGATCCATGTTGCCACCGGGTCTTGAAACTGTCCCCAACCGCGAAAAGATTTGCAGCCAAGCCATTCGACGTTTTCTGGAACGCCGATTCCTTGCGTCGATCGAGCTCGATATTCCTACTCCTCTTGCAATCTTTCACAGGGTCATGGTCATCAGGGGGGCGACAGCTCGGGGATAATAACCACTCGCAGCTCCCCGAGGAGCAATGTCTAGCCGCCGCAAGGTTGATCACTCCCTGTCGGTATGCTTGTTGGGTGGCCGGCTTGAAATGTACTCCATGTCTCGCTCCTCATATGCAGTGGAGGCTGTGTCTGGGATGGCCTTGGGGTGTGTTGGGACACGCGACGAGGTCCTGGGCAGTTTATCTCCATCACTCCTTGTGGGCAAGTCGTTCCTGGCTGTCAAAGTCGGCAGTTGTTTGTCTCTTTCTCGTCTCATCGTGGCAGCTCATGCCGCAGTCTTCGCCGCCAATCTTAACAGAAACGCCTGTGAACTGCGATGGGTCTTTACAGTCCCATGACAGCCCAGGCAGCTTCAGAGGCGCGCAAATTTTCAAGCCAGCATGCAACGTCTCCATACACACCAAGCCGTGCCGAAACTGGAGCTAGTTAAAAATCGTGAGCGGAGCGGAAACGGTCTGGCGCCTCACGTATTAGCCCAAGTGGGTATGTGGCTGCAGTATACAGACGAGAATGCGACACCACAAGAGTCGAGAGACTGATGCTCTGACCCGAACTAGGTAGTAGAAGCCGAGTATCCAAGCTGACTGAGCGATACTTCATTTCGAATTGAACCTGGTTATTCATCAGTAAAACTCCAAGGACAGCGCATTTGCGCCAGTACCATGCCTTCATCATCCTAGCAGCTTGGAGCTCTATTGTCTGGGAGTCGCCCTCTGTGTTGGGAGAGATTTGAGCATCAAGAGAAATGCTTCCCTCAGCGTCCCTCGAGAACGATTGGAAGGAAGGCACAATTGCGAGTGTGGCTGTGGCTTGACAATGTCGCCAACGTGACTGTGTCCGTTCACGGCGCAGCAGAAATGACTGTGTATACATCTAATACTGGGCGTTGGCCGTTTTGATATGCATGCAAATTCATGTGTAACGTAGTCGAGTGACACCAACTAACTCGGCTGTCTACTCGTCACGGGTAAAGGAGGTCACACTGCATGACCGTGCCGCATCCTCCCTGATACTGGGAAACGTGGGGGGTATTGAGCAACACTCCAGACTTGGTGAGCATCACTAATGCGTAAGTAACCGTTGACGAATCAACAGTTTGTGTCACCAGTAGACTGATCCGCAAGCGTGGCAACTGGCCAACAGATATTCGTGTTGGTAGTTACATCCTATGCTGCAGCTGGCGATTCGCAGACGGTTAACGGAGTCCACTCCGAGCGCGAGCTATTCGTGACGGTCTCGATCGGGACCATGGAGGCAATGTCATGATCACGTCGCTGCGCTCCATGCCCTGCAGCCGCCCTGTCCCCACGTAAAACGGACGGGATGGCCAGGGCTAACTCAGCCTCATCTCGCAGTCGTCTGTCAAACAGAAGTACTACATGAAAGCGTTCCGGTGCTGCGTTGGCTGCGGACCGCAAGGTGGGGCCGGAAGTGTCAAGTCCTGGCGGCGACCTCAATCCGTCGAAGTTTATCATCCCAGTCATGACCATTTCAAAATGGATGAGCGAGACGCTGTCACGTACAGGGGCGACGCCTAGGATGGAAGAGGTGGGACAGTCAGGCCACCTCATCGGGGTCTAGCCGCCAAGCCTGTTAGCTGCACCCCTCTCAGAAGGAAATCGATCACTTCTCAGATTCTTTGAAGAAGGGTGCAAGGGCCAGTCTTGAAGATTGCCCAAGGCCGGACAAACTTCTTGGCTTTGGCTGATGTTGTCAGCCTTCACGCCTGTACATGAACAAAGTACAGGAATGACACAGGGTGGAGTAAGCCCCCTCTCTTTCGATAGTGTCAACAATTAGCAGGGCAAGCGTCTCATTTTCGGTTTGGAGGGATCGTGATACGCCTGAGCAAAGTCAGCGAACCTGCAAGTCAAGGACCCTGTAGGACCCAGATGAAGAAAGTACCGTACCAGCCCCGGACTGCGTGTATCCACGAGTGGCCAAGGAAATTCTATTTAAGGCTCAATGGCGGTCTCCGGGTCCCAAAGTTTGTTCTCCTGTCGTGCCTATGCCACCAAAAACTGTCGATTTCAAGCTAAAGAGCACCAACATCAACGTCAACCTACCCGGACACGACAACAAAATGTCTGACAAATACCCTTGCAAGTACCATAACAATCCAAATGGCGCGTGCTTTCCCGGGATAGAATGGGTTGGTGGTGCGGATGCAGCTTGTGATAAATGCCTGGTGCGTTACACTGCGACATGCTGTGTAGACAGAGTTGTAGGCTAAAACGATGAATAGGCGGCAGGGCTTCCCAGAGGATTGAATCAGTGCAGCATTTGGCAACCCATGTCGACGAGCCTCCGCGAACGAAGCAGAGATAATGGTGCGATATACCAGGAGGTACACGGCATACTTGAGCCACACAGGCAACACAGATGGTGAACGTACGACGAGCTGTCGCAGAGCAGTCTGGAATCTTTGAGGTACAAAGTCTGCGAGAAAGTAGGTTCCGAGGCATTGAGCTTCGGCTGTAGCATGTTCAGCATCATAGCACATCTTTTCGAATCCATCCCTTTTACTGCTTCCAAGTACTCAACCTCAATCATGCGGATTTGATAATGCCGCGTCGTAACACTCAATGGAGTGCAGCACAATTGAGAAGGTCGACTGATGTAGAGATGAGGACTTTGAGAGGCAATGATGGCCAGTATCCTCAATATCAGGGATACCGGGCTCTTCAGCGTCGGGAGCCTTCGCTCGGAAGAGGGCTATTTTCGCATTCACTGGCGAAGCTTAGCTCGGGATCCGTTGGCATATCGCGGCCAGTGTCGACCGGCAACTGCGCCAGATTGAGGGGACTTCAAGAACTCGGGCTGGCCAGTGGATCGCGACCAGGATCACTCGATAAGGAAAATCTTCTCACAAGCTCGATGTTGTTGATGCGCCTTGCCATTGGCTGGCTTGAGATTCAAGGCGCCGGACATTCTGATGCAACCG
>NW_003315037.1:268496-273063 GCF_000150825.1 Verticillium alfalfae VaMs.102
CGTTGACACTCATGACCATCACTTCCGACTGCGTCGAGAGGCGTGAGTAGCCCCCCAACCAAATCTCAGCACATCATCCCGCACACGAAGACGGCTGTCACGGCGCAGGTCCATGCAAAGAAGGCTCGAGGCAATCGAATATGCACCAGGCGATATGTTGTCGGTGGAATGGGTGGGCCAGGCGAATGCTAGAGCTCGGTTCTTCAAGGGTCTCTCCAGAGAGGGAGGACAACCTTGTCGAGCACCTGTAGGCCGACAGAAATGGGCTTGAAACCTGCCAACATGGCGTCAGGGGCTGTCAAATAGTTCACAAGACCCTTCGCACTAATCTTGCCACAGTCTCAAATCGAGAGGGGGGCGGTCGATCAGAAGTAAAAGCGCTCCGCCAAGTTCTGAGCCCTCTGGAGTTGCTTCGAGTTGATCGTTGAAAAGTTAGTCAGCTGCAAACTTATCGGCACATCTCGCCAGTCGAAATCAATCCTCCATCGCAGTCTTTCACAAGTCTTGTACCAGAGCATGATCGCCGAGGTCATATGGGGTAGCGCCAATGGGTGAGCGGCGCCGAGTGCGGCAGCTGAAAGGAGACTGACCTACACTTAGCCCCGCGCAAAAGACAGACAAGAAGTCTCTGGGAGTGGTGCTCGCAATATCATACGTGGACGAGCGATTCACTTATCCGCTGTTCTTAACTTGACAGCCGCGAAGCTGTCTCTCGGCCCTCAAATTTCTCCGTCGCAGTGTAAGTAGATCGGGCGGGCCGAACAACAGGAGAAAAAAATAGTGCTTTGAAGTGTTGTTTGACACGCCAATCATGTCTCTGGTTCCCATCCTGGCGCATGTGTCAAAAGCTGTCGCAAGGCGCCACGTAAACTGGCATCATTTTGCTGTGAAACTGGACGAGGAGCACAGGTCTTAGTTCTCCGACGTGAGGATCATACTGGAAATCCATAGCAGCCACGCTAAGCTCCTCAAATTGCCAGTACTTGTGTCAGGTCACACGCCTGCACGCTAGGACCTCATTGTGAAGCTTGTGGCCAAAGTGCAAACATGGCGCACGTTCAAAGTGGGTTTCAAGCGTGCAGCAGTGGGGATGGTGCCTAGAGGTTAAATAGCTAGCATGTTGACCCGAGCTCACACGCCAAAGGAGGATGGCGGAGATCAGGCTGATGCGTATGATAGCGTGTTGTGAATCCATGCCAGAGATTCTATCATGCCTTGTAGCAGCTGCTGCCAGACAGACTAAGCATGTGCTGTCACACGAAATGGCGTATACATGCGGACTGCCTTGCTTGTATATAGTAAGGTAGCTTGTGACGTGCTTTCAAGAATACTTAACACCCATGTAAAGTCAAGCTCATACCATCCAGCGCTGATGCAAAACGCTGCGGACGACAAATTGGGTTGTTAGCTTGTTAACCGAGCTTCGCCACGGCTTTCTTTCTTAGTCCAAGGAAAGGAATGTTGCAAACCGACAGTGGAATTCATGCTGGTTTTTGTACTGTTTTGCATATAGCTCTCGAAGGGACTTTTCGTGCTCATCTTCTAGAAGTATCATGGAAGAGGCGATCAGGCCGAGCAGCTGGTAATCCCAGTGGCAGCGCGCATGTTAGTACGTCGGTAAGCTCGCGTCGCGTGATGTCTGCTACTCTTATTCCACCCTTCAACCACGCGTCGCATCAAGTACTCTCTACCTCCAATTAGCATTCATATCAGAAAAAGGCATCTCAGGTTGACTTATCCCTGCATCGAGGGGGTTGCCGTCTCGCCATTCCTGGAGCGACGACAACCTGGACTGCCCTCCAATCAGGCCTGTCCACCCACAACGGGGTCCAAGGAAATTGACTCGGGCTCTCGCTTGGGCAGAAAAGGACATCCGAGGCAGACGCCACCAGGGCTGGACAAGCGCGGAGCTTTGACACCAACTCAAGATGGGTCCCGATCTGACGTCGCCCACCCCTTCATCGCTACTTGCCCAGACGCCAGCGTCGAGAAGCGTATGCAGCCTCCACAAGTATACCAAGACTGTCATTTCGGCAATGTTGCATGACGATCGGCGGCTTCAGAGGGCAGGAGAAACCATCAGACGTAGTTGTGCCAAGTTCTTTCTGTATGTTTCGCACTGCCAACAAGGACTCGTTTTTGTTTCCTCTCCGTGACGTGTCGAAGACGAGGCGGTGGAGGGCATTGCGCGCGGACAAAAGACATTCTCAAAAACCGTGCTATCGTCCAAAGTTGTCCACGAGGCAAACAGTGGGAATTTTGCGCTCCTCAGAAGAAGACCGCACGAATTTGGCGTCCGTCAACGCCGTGGGACAAGACCCACGGGATCAGGTTAATGGGCCTGACCAGACTCATATGGATGTAATGACACACCCAAGCCATAGCCCGGATGTGGCCCGGCAAGGCGAACGTTTGCTCGTGGGTTGGATGGGATCAAGTCTGTTGTGGTGTCAAGAGTGCGCTGAGATAATCGAGGGTACGTAGAGCTGTTTGCCTCGCCATCGTCAAGTCAGACGGTTCGTTTCAGTTTGCTGCTTGAGTCCCTCCCCCCATCTCGATCCTTAGGCTGCGAGAAGGGTCGCGGAAGGTATGCACAAGTCGAAGGAAACGCTCATCTGACCGTTTGACGGCGCTGCCAAGATCTCCCTCACTGCAGTCTCTCCCGCGATTCCGAGCCGCTGTAGGGCTGAATCAGGCTCCAGAACGCCAGACGAGAGCAATCATCTCCCTGCGAGCAAATAGGCTCACCTCATCCGAACAGTCTGTTATTGGTCAAGGCTCTAGTTCCAGCAGCTGGTTCTGACGAGCGGCCTCGGACCAGAGGCTCTCACCGTACAGACTCATAGAGCCAACTTCTCGCGCATCAGGTGATGATGACTGGAGTGCTCTCCTCGCCGGTCCGCCTACATAGCCCCGGACAAAGACGCCACTTTTCAGTGGCGGTCTCCGCAGACGAGCATAGCAGACATACAAGGCGACTTGAACGGCCGTGGGCGCAAACTGAAAACCAAGGTGATGCTTAGGGTTAAGTTCCGACTCGTCTTCCCTCAGCCGGACTGGGTCGTCTGATACTGACGACTCGAGGTCCCAGTGGATCCAATCACAGCAAGCACGAAGCCCTGTTGCAGAGTCGCGAGCGGCGTACTGGGGCCTCCCAGCCCTTGTCGAGGGGTCTATGGAAGACATTCCTTTCGGAAAAGAAGAGCCGGAGGACTGTGAAGGAGGCGTCGTGCGTGGAGTGGTGTCAAAAGGACGAAAGAGCTTCCGCATCAAACACATTCTGAGGTTTCCCCAATCTTGAAGCCGTATCTCGATTTGGCCATCAGCAGTGCACCGCGATCTGGTGATGGTATAGATAAGAGTGAAGCTGATAAGCTAGAGAGGGAGGTTGTAAAGAGAGAGGAGGGGAAAGAGAAAAAGATGGAAAGGACGGAAAATAACAGTATAGGGGTCAAAGCGCGCACCACATAGCTGCCTTGGGCAGATTGATACCTTGCATGTGGAAGCAACACTGTTGCTCCAGGTAATGAACGCGTCACATTGGCAGGTACGACCACGCGTGCTGGGCAGGTAGAGCGCGAGCCCACGTGACCCAGTCTCAGTGGTGGGTCTTACCTCTCAACACAGATTCCTCAGTAATCCATCACCTGGGTACCTTAGTCTTCAAGGAACGTCATCCTACAAATAAGTTTGTAGGATCTTACATGCAAGTCTGTTCATCAGGCTACCATGACCGAGACATGATGGCGTCAACTGGGAAGGAAAGTCGTCAGACCCTCGCAGATACATTGCTCGATGTTGGCAAGCGCGCTTTTGACCCAACAACAGAGCCTGCATTACGCGACCTCGCCTTGAAAGAGTTCAATTCGCTTGTTGAAGGGTAGGTAAAAATGTTCATTGCCTGGACCCAGAGACATCTCTAACCGGGACGCAGCAATGTGTCATGGAATCTGTTACCAGCCTTGAATGCGTTGATCAAGCCGAACGTGGCGCCGTCATGGCTGCAGCCGCCACTGATGAAGATTCTTACACATATCCCGCTTCGTCGTGATGGCGTGCGTGGAACCCTCGAGTTCGTTTTTTCAGTTCATCCGAGCAGCCAAATGAAGGCTTCTGATGAAACTACGCTCCACAAGACCGGTGCGAACATCACTCAAGAGGCCTTGGCGGTGGCGACGCGAATAATTACGTCGCCCCCGGCGACAACGGCACCTACACAGTGGTTTGCCGGTATCGCGCCACAGATCCATCAGTTATTAGATGGAAATGAAGGCCCAGAGCTGTCGCGGGTCGCTGCTCAAGTCGTCATGATTGGTATCTTGAGTAAAAAACAATTTGGCGCCCCTGGTAGGTTAGCATGACTCCAACTACGTTTTCATTTCTCACGCTGCGACCAGGAACTCCGGGATGGGATATCTTCATCGAGCCTCTTCTGTTTCCTATCAATCCTTCCCGGCCTCCCGTGACACCCCTCGGAACAACGGCTCAGGCGAGCAGGATAATATCTTAGATCTCACTCGCAGCCGAGTGCTCGTATCATTCGACAGGATTCAACTCGCCCTCCAGC
>NW_003315037.1:273664-275598 GCF_000150825.1 Verticillium alfalfae VaMs.102
GGATGAGGAAGGCTTCAGCTGAAGAACTTGGGAGGTGGCTATCTTGCAGAAGATGCTTGAAGAGGTTCCCGAGAAGTTGATCAGTCGCATTGAACAGGTTCTGGAGCTTGTCTGTCAGATCTTGAACCCGGAAACCCTGCCAAGTCAAACGGACGATATCATCGCTGTGGCACTGAGTCTCTTGAATTTAGTCATTACTTCGCCAACATTCAAGAGATCGAATCTGAAACCACGTGGCCTCGAAGTCTTAGAAACAAGCCTGGAGAAGCTGGGCAGCGGCAATCATCCAACAGTATCACCAACAGCAAGAAGCTTGGGCTTGTTGCTCCAGTATCGTGATGCAGCGGGTGGCGAAGATGAGAAGGATGGGTTTGTACCCAATGCAAAGCAGTTTGAGGACAGAGCCACATACAAGCTCGCCATATCATACATCACACAAGCAGATAACCCTCCCCCCGTTCGCTCGGAAGGTCTCAACCTCATATCAGGCCTAATCCTGGCAAACAGCACCGCTCTGGACGTTCAGGCTGTTCTCGTCCTTCTCTCCTCTCTCATGCAAGATGCCGAGGACTATATCAACCTGCGTGTCATTAAGGTCTTCACGCAGATGGCCAACAAGCACCCAAGGCAACGTCGCGCGAAATACTTGATCACTACTTGGATTCGAAAGAACGCTCAACAACAGATACGAGGTTGCGCTTCGGAGAGGCGCTCCTGCAAGTCATCGAGCGCTTGGGGGAAACATTTGCAGGAGATGTTGCCCGCCATGTCACCGAGACGCTTTTGTCGATTGCCGGCCGACGAGGCTACCGACCTCAGACGGAAGCAAGACAGGCACGTGAGGCACGTCGGCGCGAGATCAAGAAGAAACAGGCAGAAGATGCCTGGGATGGCGATGTCCCTGATTTGGGAGATGAACTCACGAAAGAGGAGCAAGCTACATCTGATATCCTCACTCAGATTGTTGAGGGCTGGGAAAGCAAGCGAGGGAGCGAAGATGTTCGCATGCGTTCTTCTGCCCTGTCTATCCTTGCGGGTGCAATGGAAACCAACGTTTCTGGTGTTGGACCAGATCTCGTGTCAGCCTCCGTAGACCTATGCGTTAACGTTCTTACGCTGGAGCCAGAGCTGGAAAAGGGGATACTGCGGAGAGCGGCTGTGCTCCTCATATTGAGCTTTGTCAAGGCTCTCGACGTAGCAAGGCAAACCGGGCGGAGGATAGGCTTCGGATTGACGGACAACAGCAGGAATGATATCTTGCGCGTCCTTAAGTACATTGCCATCTCCGACAACGATGGCCTGGTACAGCAGCATGCCAGAGATGTCATTGAGAGTCTGGAGAGCTGGCAGATGGCTACACTTTTGCCCGCGAGAAGAGATATGCCAGCCGGTCCAAGCATTGTTGGTCTTGCGGACCTGAACTTGCGCCAGCAATTTGGCTCCCCGAGCGTCGGGCAACAACGGCCTAGGATAGAAGAGGTTGAATGAAGCATGCGTCGTGTCTGGTCAATGTCCTCCCAACCCATCCCCACTTTCATGAGTGTCCCGCTGGTACCACATGGATGCCGTAGATCACGTGGTAGCGCGACGCGCCTGCGTGTACCACGTAACGCGCAGCGGGAGGGGGTTGCTGCTTCATTTTCCCTCCCCCCACTATGGTTTGGTTCCCATTTGTGTACCATCGATCTTTACAGCGGGGGGCAGGAGCCATGCCTTCCGCGTTACCCGCCATGCCCACTCCAAAATATCCTCCGCCGACTCCGAACGAGGAAAGAAGTTTTTCCCCCCCGGGGCAGGAGCCAGAAAAAACCCCCAGAACCCCGGTCTTTGCACCATTTCTCCCGGCTGCCCCCACGAAGGGGAAAGGGCACGAACTCCGACCGATCCCCCGTTTCTTTCCAGGCCTTCTACCGGAAAACAGCAGCAAGCGGGGG
>NW_003315037.1:275910-276692 GCF_000150825.1 Verticillium alfalfae VaMs.102
TCAGCAGTGGCCTCAGCATGCGAGTCTCGGGTCGCAACACAAGCAAAATTCGCCAACCAGGATCAGCGAGGCACGGCAATGTCCCGTCAGCGGCCAGAAACCAACGGCGCCGTTGGCGAGCGACAGTCTGTTGTCGGAACAACCAGCCTCAATGCCCGGCGTGGCCGCGATATGCATCGAGCCCACGACCCTCAGTACGAGTCAGAGAGCACTCTACCAGTCATTACACCCATCGCCTGACGAGGAAGCGATGCAAGACTTTGACGGCGCCGCCCACTTCAAGCAGGCAATGTCAGGGATGGGGTCGAGCGGTGCTACGACGATTGCCTACGCTACGCCCAGCCAGTGGCGGAAATCATCTCACCCTGTCGTGGTCGAGCCGAAGGAAGCGTCATCGCCGGCCACAAGTCGGAAAAAGAGAGCGCGGGTATTGGTGGATGCTGAGCCTGCCTCGTCGCCCGACCTTCTCGCCGTGGAAGAGAGGCCGGGAAAGCGGGGCAAGACCGCCAAGAGGAAAACTGACAAGGCAACTGCGCGGCGAAGCGCGACACGGCAGGTGAAGGATTCCGATGACGATGATGAAGACGACGGGGCAGGTGAAGACGATGACGACGATGATTTCACGGCCGAAGCGTATCAACCACGACCGAGCTGGCGTAGAGCTATCGGCGCCCGCCTACGCGGGGTGGAAGGAAACGCGGAGGAGGAGGAGCAGATGGCTGCCATAGCAGCGGCTACGCACGTGGCCGAGACGCAGAAGCCTCCAATGGTGCTGCTTGCCG
>NW_003315037.1:277272-279139 GCF_000150825.1 Verticillium alfalfae VaMs.102
GCGGCAAGACGGTGGACGGGGCGGGGAACTGACGGCCCAGCCGGCGGCTTACCTGAAGAAGGATGTGCCAGCAGTCACCCCCCACGCGCGGGTGGATAAGAGGGCACTCGGAGATGCCTCTGGCAATCCAATCAAATCTGCTGACGATATTGTCAAACTGGACAAGGTCGAGACGCCAGAGCATGAGAGAGACGAAAGAGGCGCGACACCGGCCAAGCCAAAGGCAGCAAAATCGACCGCCACGTCGACGAAACGAGAGTCGCAGTTGCCAGTGACACCACAGGCCGGCAAACCGCTGTACCGAGTGGGACTCAGCAAGCGTTCGAGGATTGCGCCTCTGCTGAAGTCGCTCCGGAAGACAGGAGGCGGGACGGAAACGAAATGAGGCGACGCTATATTAAGTATATTAAGATGATGGACGACATGGCGCGCGTGCTGTACCAGTGCAGCGCAGGTATGGAGCGTGTGGCGAAAGAATACCCCGGTATGCATACAGTGCAAGCACAGCGAAGGAAATAGACGTCAATGCTTCTCAACACTCGTGCTCCACGTGTGTTGTTCCCCATACCAATCCATGTGACTTGAGCACTACACGTGCGATTGTCCCCCAGTCTCCATCGCGCGTCTTTTCCAAGGCAGGTCGGCCGCGGACGAGATGCCCAGGAGGTGCTGGACTCCCGCGGCTAGCGATGGTGCATTTAGCAGCCAGGCCATTTCGGGGGCATCATGGGAGGGCTGAATGGTGACGGGAGGGTCATGTTGCGCCCTGGACGGCGAGGTGGGCGTGGGACCCCCCATGCACGTCGTTCGTCTTGGCCGCGCCGCTGTCCACTCTGGCAATCTCACGTCATGTGGTGATTTGACGAAGGCGCCAGAGCCCCCCTCGAGGAGAGGCTGGCTGCTAGGAGAGGATCCCCCGTGCGGCATGGGTCAGGTCTTCAAGAATGTGTCCTTGGGGACATGTGTCTCGGAGGACAGGTGGGAGAGCTGGCAGGCAGGCAGGGTGGCAGGTTGGAGGCTCAATCACATCACCCGAGTCTTCTGCAGCGTGCATTTCACGGAGACGGCCATCCGGAACAGCGGGGCTGTCCGCTGAGGCTGCCGGCGACAGCGCTCTCAGCAGGGAGGCGCTGTGCCGCAGTTCAGCACCTCGCGGCCGTCTCTCGAGGTGCCCGATGGTCCTTACCTACCTACCTTTGGTACCTAGGTAGGTAAGGTACCTAGGTACCTCCCAGGTCGTCTTGGTACGGGTCGGCACAGGGCAGCATAGGGCAGCGTAGCGCAGTACATGCAGCATAGGGCAGGCACTGAATGACGGGATTGACGCACAGGCGGCGCACAGGGGTGAGTGAGGGGTGATGAGGGTTGAGGGTTGAGGGTTGAGGAGGGGTTGGCGGCTGGCTGGCTGGCTAGAGGGGCAGACTCAGAAAGGCATGGAGGGGTACAGTACCTGTCCACTGCCAGGCGTGTCCCGCAACTCTGAGGTACATTCTGACCAACCCAACTTTAGCGCGGAACTTGAATCCGCCAGCTGGACTGGAAGAACGGGGGAGACCGAACTTCGGCCGGTTTTCGTGACTCGTTCTCGATTTTTTCCCCCGAGTCCCTTTCCGTCTTGCGTGCGATCTGACTGATGACTGTTGTCTTTTCTCGTTGAGGCACAGCCGAATTGAATCACGTACGCGAAGGACGTCCGACTTGCGATCAGTCCGTCGTCGCTGCCTCTCTCCCTCTCCCCCTCACTCTGAGCCTTGGAACATCCTCCTCTCCAATTACTTCTCTTCTCCCTTCGTCCTGCGCGACTTTAACCCCCCCCCCTCCCTCTTCGAACTCCATTGACAGACCGACTCGAGATGGCTTCAAACGG
>NW_003315037.1:279324-284993 GCF_000150825.1 Verticillium alfalfae VaMs.102
TCGTCGTCTTCTTTTCCCTTTCCTCCCGTGTGTTTAGAGTATCCTGTTGATCCCGCCTTCCAGTTCTCCTTCGAGGAGGTCGTCCTCAAGGGTCTCGCCTCCGATGGCGGCCTATACATTCCCTCCGAGATCCCCCAGGCCGAAAACTGGCAGTCCTGGAAGGACAAGTCCTTCACCGAGCTCGCCTTTGAGATCCTCTCTCTCTACATCTCCTCCGCCGAGATTCCCTCGGAAGATCTCAAGGGAATCATTGAGAGGAGTTACTCCACCTTCCGCGCCCCCGAGACCACCCCTCTTCGCCACCTCAACGACAACTTGTACCTGCTCGAGCTCTTCCACGGCCCGACCTTTGCCTTCAAGGACGTCGCTCTGCAGTTCCTCGGCAACCTGTTCGAGTACTTCCTCGTGAGGAAGAACGAGGGCAAGACGGGACGTGACAGGCATCACCTTACTGTCGTCGGCGCCACGAGCGGTGACACGGGCTCCGCCGCCATCTACGGCCTCAGGGGCAAGAAGGATGTGTCCGTGTTCATCCTCCACCCCAAGGGTCGTGTGTCCCCCATTCAGGAGGCCCAGATGACCACCGTCCTCGACGACAATGTCCACAACCTTGCCGTGACCGGCACATTTGATGACTGCCAGGTGAGTCTGCCACACACATCGTGACGGGGCCCCCTTTGCTCCTCATGCTGACACCTATCCTCTCAGGACATTGTCAAGGCCCTCTTCGCCGACCCCGAAATCAACAAGACGCACAACCTTGGTGCCGTCAACTCGATCAATTGGGCTCGCATTCTCCGCCCAGGTGGTGTCCTACTTTCACGCGTACTTTGACCTCATCAAGTCGTCAGAGACGCTGAAGCTCGGCGACAAGGTCCGCTAAGTGTTCCGACGGGCAACTTTGGGCGACATTCTGGCGGGCTACTTTGCCTTCCGCATGGGCCTGCCCGTGGCCAAGCTCGTCGTCGCGACAAACGAGAACGACATTCTCCACCGCTTCTGGACCCCGGAGCGCTCCGAGAAGCACGAGGCTCACGGCGCCGAGGGCCGCCGGTGGGCCTCGCCCAGGACGGTGCCAAGGCGCACGAGGACGGTGCCAAGGAGACGCTGAATCCGGCCATGGACATTCTCGTGTCCAACAACTTTGAGAGTCTTCTCTGGTTTCTCGCGTACGAGTTTGCCTCGAGCGTCGGCATGGGTGATGAGTGGAACAAGAAGCAGGCGGGCCAGGAGGTCACAACGTGGCTGTCAGAGCTCAAGACCAAGGGCGCTTCGGCCCCGTCTACAAGGACGTCCTCACAAGCGCGCGCCGCGACTTGAGAGCGAGCGCGTCAGTGACGAGCAGACGACCGAGACGATCAGGAACCTGTACACAGCAGCGCGCGTACGTGCTCGACCGCACACGGCGTCGCGTCGCGCGTCG
Organism: Verticillium alfalfae VaMs.102; assembly: GCF_000150825.1. Taxonomy (NCBI): domain Eukaryota; kingdom Fungi; phylum Ascomycota; class Sordariomycetes; order Glomerellales; family Plectosphaerellaceae; genus Verticillium; species Verticillium alfalfae. The sequence goes on from NW_003315037.1 coordinate 280,748, forward strand.
CTGCGTCGATCGAGCGCAGCGGGCCCGAGGTTCCGCACATCTTGCTGTCGGCGGCGCCACCCGGCCCAAGTTTGCCGGCGCTGTTGAGCTGGCGCTCAAAGGACGAGGCCGGCTTTGACTTTGCCGGCAAAGGTGCTGCCGCAGGAGTTTGTCGGGCTCGAGAGCAAGGAGAAGAGGGTGTCGGAGGTGGCGGCCGACTGGAAGCAGGTGCGCACTGTGGTGACGAAGCAGGTCGAGGAGGAGCTCAAAGGCCACTCGAGCTAAAAAGAAGGGGGGAAAAAAGAGTTTCTGCTTCTCCATCGTGGAGTCGAGGTGCGCAAGAGAGGAACGGGGTCTCGCCAGGGGGGGTTAGAGCGTCGGCAACGACATGGAAACGCTGAAACGTGGAAAAGAAGTCATGAATATGGGAGGTAGGTGAAGGCATTTGGAGCACGCGACATGCATGCAGTAACGCTGCTTGGGCGGCAGCGAAGGCAGGGCTGGATCGGCATACGGGGTAGAGTCAACCAATATACCTTGGCCGGCAGGCCTCTGAAGAACATTCCACCTGACCGCCCAAGTGGCGGATGTTGTCTTTGTGGACAATAATCCCGACAGGGCGGGCAGCTGCCACTTCTCGCTGCTGCAGTCGAGCGAGGCGTTGGGCGGACACGTCAGAAAGGAGTCGAGACAGCATGAGTCCGTACGGGGAGGTCCTGGCCAGGATTTATTCACCCTCGTGCGCTTGAGCGAGAGATGCCGACATGTGATCATCAGCGGCCCTTCCCCTTTCACGGCATCGGTGTTGTCACTTATCAGCCCTCACAAAATGGGCGCCACACACACACAAAAAGACACACACGCCCGCCCGCCGGGTTTGCATACAATCCCTGTCCCGTTTCAAAACAACTGCCACTGGGATTCTTGCGCAACAAAAGCAGAAATGTACGAGTATGAGAAGCAGTCGTAGGTTGGAAACATGCCGACTCGGCCTAGTTTCTCGGAACCACAAAGGGTGGGGCTTTTTGGGGCCCTGAGATAAAGTATAAACGCCGATGCCGGGGGGGTGGGCGCCAGTCGTAGGACAACAGACGTGGGTTGGACTTGGGGGAAAGGTTTTGTTGTGTTCCATGGGGACGTGTTAGTCTGAACCAAGCGACGGGACATCGAGGGATATCATGTGATCTCTTGCTTTGCTCGAAGGGGTATCGTGAGAGTACGGGTCGTCCATTGGGTGGTCAATCGGGTGGTCAATCGGGTGGTCAATTGGATGGTCAATTGGGTCGATGAAGGCTGATGATCTGTAGATGAGTCTTTTATTAGGTCCAGGAGGCAGGGAGCCTAGGCGGTGCGAGACGCAACCGCATGATCCTCAATGACCGACCAGCTTGGAAAGCGCTACAGCTCGACGTTGATGCCGTCTGTGGTGGTGTTGTGTATACTTAGGTACCTGTGAGCGAGCACACGCAGAGAAAGACAGAGATGAGGTAAGCAGTAGAGCCCCCCTTCCCGGACCTGAACCCAATTGACTCTTGTACATTCTCTAGACGACTCGACAGACTGACCACCAACCATCAACCCACCGCTCGCAGAATGTCTCACAGAACACCCTTCCCATCAGCATTCCATTTTCATGCTGTGCACGCAGAGCCGCCGTCTTGGGATCGAACCTGTGCGGCCCGAACAAGATCCTGAACAAACGACATGCGCAAACCATGGCGTCACGCCCTTCACGTTGGTGCAACCCGACGTTCTCAGCTGGGTCGGTCCGTCGGAAGCCTCACCGACAGAGGGACACCCCCCCCCGCTCCCCTGCACGTACCAAGGTGCCATTCCCAGCCCCCACGACCCAAAGCAAGCAACCCAGATCAAGAGAGTCAGTCCATCGATACCAGTCCCCCCTCGCCGACCTGCACGCACCCAACCCGAACAACCCCACCAAGCCGACTTCATTGGCCGCGCTCCGGCGTGCGGGCACCACGGCAGGGTTCTCAAGCCTCTGTGCCTTATCGGAGCTTCCAACGAGTGCTGGGCGGCATACGGAATTGATGGAATTTGGTAAGTGATGGATGGGGTGGCCGTGCAAGCCATGGAGGACAGCAACAAGTCACTACCCAAGACGTGCGGTGCGGTGCAGTGCGGTGCGGGGAGCACGCAGATCGCCATCATCGACTTCCCCTTTGAGGCCTGGCAAGTCGGCCTACCCACACCTATCCGCACGCTACGAGTGTAGAGGGGGGGGGGAGCTTTCTCAAAGCTACACCCCCGCACCCAACCCGGACCTGCGCTTGGACTGGCAACTCTCTTTTTTGCGTTGCGGCCGGCCCTCTAGAGGCTCATCGCTCGATCGACTGACACCATCACCACCGACGCGCTAACTGGCACATGGCGTTTCCGCTACCTGCCTTGCCAAGCTGCGGGCAGGCACTGACTTGTGTACCTGCTACCTGCTTCCGCCTTTGTCTTGGGTAGTGCAAGGATTCGAGGCTGCATGCGAACCTAAAAAAGGCGTTGGCTCTCTCGAGCTCCTCCCCCTCCCACTCGCCAACTTGGAGGGTGAGGGCGAGGGCGAGAGAGGGGAAAGCGGCATACTGCATTATAACCCGTGGGCTGGCCTGACGTCGAGCTGCCGTGATCTTTCTTGGTCGCTCTGCTTTCCTCCCGCCCTGTTCCTGACCTCTGCCTACCGGCTCATCGCCCAATATGGCTCCCTCCTATCGCAATGTCGTGCTCGTCGCTTTGGCCGCCATCGCCTCCGCCGATTCTGAACCTACAGTGTGGGGTTCTGTCGCCGTCATCATGAACGGCGAGCGCACTCCCCTGCGCGGCGGTCTCGCGAGCACCATCACACCCCAGGGCGCCCAGCAGATGTACGGCCAAGGCGTCGCCTTCAGGCATCGCTACATTGACGGGACGAATGCGCAGGACAGCATCTTCAGGGCGCCGATCCGCGGCATCGAAAGGGACACGCTCGACAACTCACAGCTCACCATTCTGACCAACACCGACGTCCACACCATCGCCGGCGCCACTGCCTTCCTGCAGGGTCTCTACCCTCCCGTCGATGACGAGTTTCTGGACGAGGCCGGCGGCGTCAGCCTGTCCTACGACGCTGTGACGGACAACTACACGCAGTACCCTCTCAGCGGTTATCAGTACCCCGCCATCAACACCCTCTCCACGCTGGAGGAGACGTCAATTCCGTAAGTGCCGCAGCCAGTGTTCCGCCTAGCCAGCATTCCCGCTGACACGGTGCCAGTCTCCATGGACACAAGGGGTGCTTCAACTGGCTGAATGCCATGGACAAGCTGCCCGAGGATGAGAATATCCGCAAGGAGGCCGACGCCACGCTCGAGAGCTACCGGGAAATCTTCTCCTCGCTACCTCTGGATGGCGCCTTTGCTGACGACTTTCCCTCATTCTGGAACGCCTACGACGTTTTCGACTACGTGCGATACCAAGCCAACCACAACTCCACGATTCACCGGCAGCTCGAGGAACCCGTCCTGTCGGAGCCTACCCTTGCATTTCTTGAACGAAATGCCTTCAAGCAGCAGCTGGCCCTCAACACCGATAGCTCCCTGTCGGGCGCCTCGACGCGCGACCCTGTTCGAAGCATCGCGGGCCAAGCGCTCGCCCAGGGGATCCTGGACGCGCTGGCTGCCGTCGTCTCCTCTCGCGGTGAGACGGACAAGCTCACCCTCATGTTCACCTCGTTCCACCCGTTCATTGCCTTTTGGTCGCTCACCCAGCTCTTGACCACCAGCACCGATCCTTCGTCGCCATACGCCTCGTTCCCGGCCCCGGGTTTCTCCATGTCCTTTGAGCTCATCAGCGACCAGCCCGGCCAGCCCGGCCAATTCCCCTCGAACGACGATCTTCGGGTTCGCTTCGTGATCCGCAATACAAACTCCTCTACCACCTTCCGCGCCGACAATATCTTTGGCACCCCCGTCTCCGAGTACATCATGACGCTCGACTTTTTCGCGACCCAGATGCGCAACATTGCCATTGACGTCGGCGAATGGTGCATCCACTGCTCCTCCCCGCAGCTCTTCTGCGTGGCGCGCCGCGTTTTCCCCCCAAAAGGAAAAAAAAGGAAAACTTCGCCGGGTCTCAAAAGGAGAGGGGGGGGCGCTCGCTTCCTGAAAACGCCCCGGTGGTCGGCGCTCATCCTGGGGGGGGCGCCGAAATTGTTATTCTTGGGCCCCCTTTGCGGGCGGCGGCCGCCTTTTTTTTTTTTTGGGGCGCCCCCCCCCCCCCCCCC
>NW_003315037.1:285093-286449 GCF_000150825.1 Verticillium alfalfae VaMs.102
TCCGCCTCCACCGCCCCGGCAAGGGCTCCTTTCCGCGGCGCCGAGAAGCGCGCCGAGGACGCCGACGTTGTCGTCTCGCGCGGCGGCGCGCGCCACGAGCGCGTCGGCAGCTGGGAGCTGCGCGACGGGCGCCCTGTCACGGCCGACGAGGCCCACTTCCGCGACAGCAAGTTCAGCGGCGCCGGCCTCGTGTTCGACAAGGAGACGGGCCAGACGAGCGAGCGCGAGACGGCCGACGACGACGGCGTCAGCGTCTTGAGCACTGATATTACCGCCCAGCCCGTACGCCCGCGCGAGAGCGTGTAGGCTGTGTGTGTGTGTGTGTCACACACACGCACTCTCTCTCTGCTTTTTGATGTTGTTGTTCTTTCCACATTTTCGGCTTTGTTCACGTATGGCCTTGTTCATGATACCCTTCTCTACCTTCTCTAGGACTGCACGGATTGGCTATTACGGATTATCTTGGGGCGCGACGGAGTCTTGGTTGTACGCGATGTGATATCTTCTCTTTCTGTCGAGATGAGTAGGAACAGGAGCAACTACATAGCCGACACTACTTCATACATCATGATTCATTCGTCATATCCCCGAAATAAGGGGATTCCTTCTCGCCCGTGATCATTCTGTGCCGAACTGCGAGGCTGGCGGAAAGGAAAAAGCAGCAAGACGGAAGGAAAAGAAAATACACGCGGCCCTTGTCACGAACAAGGAATCGAGGGGGCAGCACGCGAAAGAGACCCAAGAAAAGGATATCAAAAACCCGAGGTACAAGAAATGGCCGCCGCGCCTCCGAGCCTGCTCACTCGTAGAAGCCGTAGCCCTGATATCGGTCGGCAGCGGAATCAACAGATAAGGACGGATTGGAGCAGTACGCCGAGTCGCAAAGAAAGTGGCCCTGGTCGCAGCAGTTCGCGGGCTGGGAATCGCCGACGGCAAAAGACGTCGGGTCCCAGCCTTCGCAGGCCCCCTCGAGGTCGGGCAGAAGCGCCTGCGTCAAGCTCTCGTACTCGTCAACGGCGTCGGGAGGCACTGTCGAGAAGAAGCCGGGCTGGTACTGCGGCTGGGTCTGGGCTGGCATGTTGGGGTCGCCCATGGTCGAAACCTCCTCGGGGGACTGGATGGCTCTGTAGTTCATGTACATCCTGACCTGGACGCCCTCGACAATGTCGATGATCTTGCTACGCATGTGGCCCTCGAAGTCGAGGCTCTTGCGATCAATTTCCTCTTCGATCTCGCGGCGGATGGCGTTGGGCAGCTGGCGTCGGCAGTAACGCCGGAACCCTTCCGTCGATGTGGAGTGGTGATTTACCGCCAGACGGGGTCGATTTGGCGTGTCGGCGACATGTCGTAGTCTGG
>NW_003315037.1:286756-290370 GCF_000150825.1 Verticillium alfalfae VaMs.102
TCTACTCCCAGCAACGTTTACAAGGAAAGCGCGGAAGACGATGCTTGCGTAGGAGATGCTCCCTGCTTCGAGTCAGGCCATGCGCGGACTAAGATGCACTACAGATGGAGGGAGACAGGACAACACACTTGAGACGATGCCAGCTGGGAAACCCTGGACCGCAACAGGCACCAGAGTTCCACTTCTTGGGGTTGTACTTGTTGTAAGGGCAAGCGAATTTTCGGTGGCTATCGTCGCTATCTGTCTTTGCTCGCTTGCTGTTCCTATCCTTGCCGTTCTTGTCGCCGTCGCCTCTGTCGTCGCCGGGAGGCTCGCTGCCGTCGCCGCGCTGAAGCTGGCGCTTCTGTCCAGCTAGCGATGTGGTCGAACCTTGGAACCGGGTACCTTTGGAGCCGCCCCTCGATGAGCTCGATCGACCGGGTTCATCTCCGTCTTGGGCCTCGTCACTGGTTCCCAGCGAGTTATCAATACACTCTTGAATGATTTCCATCAAGTTGTCAACGATTTGCTTGTTCCGCTTGGCAATGCAGGCCTTGATGAAAGCACTCTGTTCAAGCGCGTGCAGGCTGCTTCCAGACGAAGGAACAGAGCTGGGTTCGGCGGAACGGACTGCACCTGGAACCGCACTGGTTTTGGTACCCTTTGAGGCCTTGCCAGAGGATCGGCTGGGCGAATGACCCGAGAAGCGCGTGGAGGTAGACGGCGCGTGGTCCTTTGCCAAGTCAGAAATGAGGTTCCGTCGTTCAGAAAGGGGTTGTACCGAGTCAGACTTGGCCCCTTTACGTTTGGTGGGCTCGGATGACGATGATTCAGCCACACGGACAGAGCGGCCTGCAGACTTCGGCATGACAGACTGTCGACTGCTTGCTATGCGCTTAGGTTTGGGCAACGACGTGAGGGGGTCGGCAAGAGGGCGCTTCCTGAGCTGATGATGGGTTTCTTTGAAGCGACGAACGATGTAAGACCACGGGCTGCGAGCTGGTGATAGTACTCTTTGAAGCGACGAAGGATGTTCGAATAAAACGGACCCTGTACTGGGACGTGGAGCTGGTGCGATCACAACCATCTCATGCTGGGAATCCTGAATTGGGTTGCATCAAACGAGGCTAGGGCTCATGCTTCGTCGGAAAAAGAGACCTAGGGATGTGGTGTAGTGCCTAGTGGAGGTAAGCAGAGGGGATCTGGGGAATAACGGATTCTCAGAGTTGCTCTCAAAGGAAAAGACCATTGTCGCGAGACCCGCGCGGGCGAGAAGCATATTTATGCGCAGATCGGCGAGTGAAGCCTGCGCAGACGGGGAGACGCGCGGGGAGGAGACTGCGCAAATGCGCATCCTCCCATGAGAGGATGCTCACTCTGGAACCCCCCAAGAGAGGCACAATGTGGTATTAGCATGTAAGGCTGCAGGTCGAACGCGCCTGTTTGGGAATAGACCAGAGGTTCCATCGCCAAAGGCAGACGTCGGTCATGGTTCCTGTACGTCAACGTACCTCGCGCAATGTCGCGCGTTGCGTGTGGAGTCAGGGGGTACGTCTCTCTTTCTTTGTGTTTTGCTCTCATTTTGCTGTGTCCTCGAATGCGCGTCCACTCTGTTGCGAGATGGCTCGAGCGAGCAGCTACGAAAGAGATGCTTTATGCGAAATCTTTCGAGGCAGTTTTGCTGCCAGAAGAGTGGTATTTAGAGGAGGGCATGTTTCACTTCAGGAAGTTGATCGAGTTCTGTGCCGATGCCACTGCACGAAGCAGCAACGAGAAGCACTGTTGAAGCTCAGCAACGCACGAAAAAGATCATTCACAATTGATCCAGCCAAATACTCGATTGGCACCCTGTGGTACGCGAATCGACGACCAGAAGAGAGCACGAGTCTTTGCCGTTGCCGTCGAAAGACGTCTCTTTCGGAGTTTGTGCCGCGACGAAGAAGTCGAGTACAAGCAGCAACATTGTCCCAATCCCGACACGAAAGAGACAAGCTCGCCATGGCGCCCAATTCGGCCGCTCCTTCGATGAGGGTCTCTGGTGAAGGGTATGGCTCTAAGGGTGCCACGTCGAGGATCCGCAGAGAAAAGCTGACAAGCAGCAGTCTCCAGGTGCAGGGCACTTCGCATGCACTCGAGAGGTACCGGACGGATCCGTCACCGGGCGTCGCGGAGAGACTTCTCGCCCGCGCGGCCAACGGGCGTGACAGTGGCGGCGGCAGTGAGGCAGCGAATAAGGGCCTGCAGGAGCTGGAAGCGATGATGAAGCGGACGACGCGGGCAGTGACGCCTCGCAGCTGATCGATTGGGTGACGTTTACCGTGGGAGGGGGGGATTCGATGACCCTGGCTACAGCTGACGCATTGATCGAGGAAGAGACTAGGCATAGATAGAGGTGGTCGTGGGGATGTGGTGGAAGAAGATGGAGTTGGTAGAGGAAGATGAAGATGAAGAAGAAGAAGAAGAAGAAAGGAGGAAAGACAAGAGGAAAGAGAAGAGGAATGAGACGAGGAAGAGGTTCACAGACGATGGCAGGGACAAGACGTTGTGAATGAGCCACATTTGTGCTGTGTGATAATCGTTGCTCTTCGAGATCATCTGTTGCCAACTCCTCTCCTACCTAGGTTCCTACCTAGGTCCCTACCAAGGTTTTACCTAGGTACCTACCTAGGCAGATAGACACCGTTCGAGATGTCCGTCTACCATCTCTGTGTCTTTGTCAACCGTCAATCTCCGTCCGATTCTTCGCCTCATCCTTCACCTCTTTCACCTCTTTCTCCCGGCCATCACAACCTCAGACACTACAGCGCCGCCTTCTGCAGGTTGCTCGCAAAGTTGCCATCCTTGAAGGGCACGTTCGCCGACCCAAAGTTCGTGTTCTGCAGCGCCGCCCGCGCCGCCGGCGTCAGGCTCTCCCACGCCACGAGCGGCTGCTCGCCGCCCTGGTCGGCCGTGAAGACCATCTGGTGGTTGACGGGCCAGGTGCTGCGGTAGCCGAGCTTGGGCCGCGCGCCGGCGAAGCTGACGTCGGCCGCGCGCTTGACGTCGTAGTCGCCGTGCGCCGACGCCGCGACGCCGACGACGGTCGCGTCCGCCGCCGCCGACGACAGCCACACGACGGCCCCCTCCCAGTCGTGCCGGTGGCCGAGCCCCGACGACGGCGCGTCCTTGGGCATGTACCACGCGTACAGGATGGCGTTGGCGCCGTTGTAGGTGCCCGCGCGCGCGTACACCTGGCCCGGGCTCGACGAGCAGCCGCCGTTGCTGCTGCCCGACGTGCGAGGCCGCCGCTGTTCGAACATGGTCAGCATCAGCACACAGCCACGCGCGGCCGAACGAAGGGGGACGATTGAAAAAAAGAAAAAAAAAGAAATCTCACCCCGTGTCGCCGCCGGCGTTGACGGCGGGAAACGGCACGCAGCCGTTGAACACCTTGAGGTACGGCTTGTACTTGAGCATCAGCTGACCCGAGACGCCCGAGGGCACCGTCTGCGGGAAGCCGACGACGGCATCGTGGCCGATGACGGCGCGGGACTCGAGCAGCGGCGCCGCGAGCGTCGAGGACGCGGCCGCGAGCCAGGTGACGATGCTTTAGAGACGGCGACATGGCGACGGGTGGACTTGGTGCAGACCAGATG
>NW_003315037.1:290715-291678 GCF_000150825.1 Verticillium alfalfae VaMs.102
TCTCTCACAGCAATCGCGGGCACATGATCCCCCGGTTCACTCTAAAAAAAGACCAGGGGTCCCTCCCCCCCTCCCGTGGGCCGCCGCGCGCACGCTATTGGATCGTGTGATCTGGTTCATGGCGATGCGACCCTGTACGGCCTTTGCGTCTCTGCGTACGTGCCGGGGGGCGCCAGCGTACGCTCGGAGGAGGGGATGGCTTTGGGGAAGGTCCGCGGACGATGGTCGCCATGTGAAGAGGAGGGCGCGGACGAGGAGGGGGTGGGCGACTGTGCTGAACTGCCGTAAACACCCCCGGCATCGGCCGATCACAGCGGGGGACGGCCCTGGATCGGGGCAATTGACCCGCGCGCCGTCGCTTGTCTTGTCTTGTGGGCCCCGCTTCCACTCGCTTCGTGGTGGGGTGGACATGACCTCTGACAGAGGACAGCTGGACCTCGTGGGCGACGCAGTCATGCCGAGAGATGCGAAACTGCGGGGACATTGCTCGTGGGCAGGTCGTCGCCATCTCTGGGAGGCCCAGATTCACAGGCCCAGGATCACAGGCCCAGGATAGAAGGCCCAGGAGCACAGTATGGGCAGCGGTGAATGATATCCTGTTGTGTGCGGGGGGGACACAGCATGTCCGTCATTGCTGTCGGCAGGGTATCTCTGGTTCATTAACGCGTGCGAATCAATCAGCAGCAGCAGCCGCAGTAGTAGTAGTACAATCCTCGGCCGTCACTCGTGCTTCGGCCGTCACTCCGCCGTCCGACCGTCTCCTAGCCTCTCGGCCGTTATCCCTCTTTTGAAAACACGGAAATCATGTCCAACAAACCAACGCCCACGAAACGCCGTCTACTGATGCATGCCCTCACGGCAGCCACGTGCACCAAGCCGTGCGGCCTGGAGCCGCGCAGCCGTGTCGGTCGGCTAGCTAAAAGTCCCACGACTCGCCCCACAGCTCGTTCAAGTTCAAGCCCA
>NW_003315037.1:291796-293662 GCF_000150825.1 Verticillium alfalfae VaMs.102
CGTCATGGGCATGGCGGCAGGGCCTCCGCGAGACCAGCGCGCTGCCTGCGAGGCCGGGAACCGGGGAATGAGAAGGGCGTGACGGACTGCGACTGGTCAGCGGGTTCCGTGTGTCGCGGGACGCGGATCGTGGGCGGCCTACCTTGGCCCGCTCGGGCACTTCGAGGCCCGGCAGCCGCGCTGCCTCGTTTGCTGAGGCGGCGGCCGACGCCGATGCCGAGGATGTGGAGGACATGGGCGGGTCCTGATATGAGAGGAGCTTGTAGTGCAGGTTGACGAAACGCTCGGCCGACGCGGCCTTGGCTTGCTCGGCCGTCTTGATGGTGAGATGGACCTCGAGCAGGCCGAGGGCGGCGCACATGATGGAGTAGCCCCAGGGCTCGTTGTTGCCGCACCGCATGAGGCGGTCTTCCTTCATGACGAGGCAGCGCTCGAGCAGCTTGACCGTGTGGGCCGAGTTGATCATGATCATGTGCGTCGAGCCGCGGGGCTGCAGCATGGTGACCTTGCAGAGGTTGACCGCCGTCGTGAGGGCGTCCTCGCGCAAGAAGTTGAGGCAGCGCACGCCCTGGTCGTAGAGCTTGTCGTGGAGGAGGACGATGTCGCGGGCGGCGTTGTAGTAGATGATCTCCGAGTACTGGTACTTGGGGTTGGCCTTGCGGAGCTTGATGAAGCGCTGGTGCAGGGGGATGATGTACTGGCGCAGCTGAATGTGGAGGAGCGTGTAGGCGAGCAGGGGCCGCTTGCCGTTCTGGCTGTTGGCGCCGTCCGTCTCCCACGACGGCAGCGAGTCGATCTCGCGCGTGATGTCGTTGGTGAAGCGGATGACCTGCTCGTAGTCGAGGTCGCCGGGCGGGCCGCAGAGGAGGCGGCTGAGCTCCATGCGCAGCGGCAGGCTCTGGCGGGCGAGGTTCTGGTAGGACGAGTAGGTGTAGTCCTTGGCGGGCTTGGACGGCGGCAGCTGGGTCGTCTCCTCGTCAAAGTCCTCGTCGTCGAGGTTCCGCGGCGCGCCGACGTCGTAGTGCAGCTGGCTCAGCAGCGTCGGCAGGCCGTGGTCGAAGCTCGCCTGGATGTCGAACTCCTGGACGGTGGCCCAGATGCGGCGCGCATCTCCTGGTTGTAGAGCGAGATGCGGCCGCCCATGTGGCCGGGGTCGCGGTGCAGGCCGACCGAGATGCCGTCCTGGATGAGGGCGCCCGAGTTGGTCCAGAAGCGCTTCTTCTTGACCGTGTTGATGCGCTTGCCGAGGTAGAGGAGGCAGGCGATCTGGTAGTGGATGAGGCGGCGGTGCTTCATGCTCTGGCGCGCCTGCCAGCGCTCGACGACCTCGATCCACTTGTGGGCCGTGTTGTGGGCGTTGGAGAGCATGCCGGTGAAGCGCGGCCTGTCGTGGGTGTGGAGGCAGTTGGCGATGGCGATCATGGCGAGCAGCATGGCGGTGAAGGCGGCATGGCGGCTCTCGTCGGCCGCGTTCTCCCAGAAGCGGGCGTACTCACGGCGGAAGGTGGGAATGTGGACGATGCGGTGGACCTGCTCAAACTGGCTCAGGTAGACCTCGACGAGGGCGTCCGTCTCGGCACGCGGCGGCACGAGGGCCTCGAGCTCGAGGTCGCGCTCGAGGAACAGGCGCTCGCGGTCCTCCTTTCTCTTCTTGCGGTCCTTGAGGTCGTGCGCCGCGGCGGGGCGCAGCCACTCGTCAGCCGTCTCCTGCATGAACGGGCACAGGCCACCGAGCTGTCACGGTCAGCACGGCACGAGCAAGGGCTGACTGTTGGTTGGGTTATTTGCTCAAGTGGGAAAAGGAAACGCTCAAGTGGGAAACGGAAACGCTCAAGTGGGAAAAGGAAAAAGTTACCTCGAGGAAGG
>NW_003315037.1:299032-299982 GCF_000150825.1 Verticillium alfalfae VaMs.102
AAGGCCGGGGGCACGCCGGCGCTGGCGTTCATGACGACGCCCGACTTTGTCTCATAGGTGCAGCGGTCAGGCGTGCCGCTCTTGAGACATCGCTGGCACGGATAGCCCCTGTCACAGGAGAGCTTGCGGCGGCGGCACTCGAGGCAGCTGAGACGGACGCGCTGGCGCTTGCGCGGATGATCAGGGCCATTGTGATCATCGTCATCGTCGGCGTCCGGGCGTGAGTGGACGCTCATGTTGTCGTCCATGTTGGAGCTCGGCATGGTCGGGGTCGCTGTGCATGCGATGAATCGAGTCAGGCCAGATTGGCAAGACGGATGAGTGATCAACGGACGACGGAACAGTTGGCACGCGACACGTTGAGATTGGGGCTGAGTATGTTGTTGTGGTCAGGTAGAGCCTCGTGAGGGAAAAGAGAGGGAATGAGAGATATAGCGAGGAGAGGGCGACGCAGAGTCTGCAGGCTCCGATCCGGTTCGGAGGGCACACGACACAGAAGCTAGAGGCAGAGAGGGCGGAAGCACGAGGCACGAGGCACACAAAAGAGTCATCTCACTCGACTCAATGCCGTGTCTTGTGTGTGGCCTCTCATGCAGTGGGTGCTGTGCTGGGATAATGATGATAGAAGGGGGGGGGGGTTCGTGGATCGTAGCCTTGACCAGCTCGGCGATACGTGACGTGGAAGGAACAGCCCAAACAGCAAAAGCGGGGGACGACAGGCAAATCGTGTTAGTAGGGAAGGCACGTGCTCGGATCAACACGGCTGCTCGGCCGTCCGAGCCTCGTTCAGCAGCGCTCTATGACTAACACCGAGGATCTGATAAACAATTTTTCATCTTATCAGATCAAACTCTCGCAAGGGGGTCCCTGCGTCTCCAGATCTTCTGTCAATCGACCGCCTCGGGGTCCACATGGTCTGCCGCTGTGCGTCACCTCAAGAACGCCTTCGT
>NW_003315037.1:303048-305475 GCF_000150825.1 Verticillium alfalfae VaMs.102
GCAACCTCGAAGTTCCCTTGCGAATGCACTGCTTTTCCCATATCCTAACTCATGTCGCCTTCCGACTGACCATTCGTTGACTCGGGCCTGTGGCTACAAGCTTCCTTACACACTCTTAGCACCTGACGCTAAAGTACGCCCGGTATCGTCCGTGCCAGACACGCCGTGTCTGAAGAGCGTAAAGAGCCACCGCCACGGAGAATTCCATGCGACGAATTCTGAGTTGCCCAGGTGGGTAGCCCCAGGAAAGATTTCGTCTCGGTGATTGCGCCCTTTTGCCCCGGCCTCTGAGGCTTGTCTTGTTGTGCTGTTCGACGTGTTCGCTGCCACAGGATCCGTGCCGGTTTTGCCTGTCGCGGTGCTTGTTTGCCAGATCAGACTGATTCTCGCCCCTTTGCGCTTCCGTGTAGCCTAACGCTCTGACACATCCTGTTGTCAAATCTGGGAAGGCGAGAAGGTCTTGCCATGCTACCGGAATGATGATACACCGTATTCCACCCGGAAGCAAACAACTGAGTCGTGATAGCAGCCATCATCGTCCACCACATGCACACCACCACCCATCAACTGCCGGAACGCCCGTCTCCCGCCTTCCTTTCCACAGCCGTGATATCCGCCGCTGAACCCACGCCGGCCAAAGTCAGGTCTCACTTCGCACAAAGGGGCAGTGAATTTCCCTAGGGATACTAATTCGGCCATGCTGGCGCCGTCGATCTCTCTGGGGCCGTACTAAATCGGTAGGTCGGTTCCCCACAATTGCCGGTTGCGCTGCCTCCCGCTACAAGGGGCCGTATTCGCTGGTCGCCACCCCCATGCCGCACCAGCCTTGCCCGCTCTTCTCCCTCCCCCTTCTTGTGGTACGCCGGATCTTCACAATGCACAATCCCGTTGATCTGGCGGCTGGCGGGCAAGTTACTTCCCAACACGAGGTGCGGGCCACCCGGTGTACCGCATCGAATTGATGAAGGACAACGTCCTCCCTCGTACAACGCCTGCAAAGCATGAATATTGTCTATGTCGAATGCTCCCGTGGCCCCGGGCCAGCATATGGTTGCGCCCGGCGGGAAAACAGTGTCGGTGTCACAACCGCGCTCGCTGTGAACTCTACTCACGAAGGCCCAATCAATGCGTGCGCCCGCCTGTGGGCAAATTTCATGGAGGCCAAAGCGTAGAGCATGGCTTAGCAAGTTGTGGAAGAGGAGCTGATTGCCGCTGGGGTGCTTGACGAAACAACAGGTCGCCGTCACTCGCGCTGCGCCGAGGGTCCCGTCGTCGCCTTGCCAGCTGAGTGGTTTCGTGCCGTGGACGGGAGCCTGGTGTCGGGCGTAACTGGGAATCCGGAATCTCTGCTGTCGCTCGGACTGCTCGCCAGATCAATGAACGAGCCGTCTGTTAATATTCGTCTGCAAGGATCGAAGCTGCCAAGAGGATGTTCCTGACACGCACGGATCTTCAACCTGCGTGGCTTTCGTCGCCCCAGTCTCAACGGGGCATCGATCGTGTGGCGAGACTAGACCAATGAAGAGGCCAGTGCTGCATCTGCACGGTCATGCTTGGCCGCACACGGGCACTCTGATCCCGCCCACCCGGCTTCAGGGATGGCGCACGTCAGGGAGAACAAAAGAAACGCTGAGAGAGTCTTGACCGGCAGATCACTGCAGCTTCAAGTGTTCTCGAAGCACTAAAGCGATGCAGCAAGGACGAGGCTTGCGAAGGACCACCCTCTTCATCGTGGCCATTCCCATGTCTCCAACCGCCGGATAGGCAGCCCTTTCCTGCTGTGCTACTTCGAAAGCGTGAGCAAGGTTTCAGGCATCACCAGCAAGCCCGCTCCTCCGGCCGGTGCGACGAGACATGCACTAAGCCGCGGCGACTTAATTTGGTCGTCACCACCTTAGTCTTGGGCCACAGGGTCAACAGGGGAGCCGTCATGTTGGACCAAGACTGCCAGGAAACGCAGTCTTCAGCATTTTGCCCACCATCCATCCCTGCCTACACACTAGTCAGTCCAAGCCATACGGCATCCTTCGTTGCCCTGTTGCTATCGGTCGGAGACCATGCAGGCCACGCTACCGTCTCTTAGTTTTGACCGTCCCATAGCTGAGAGCTCCCGTGCCATCGTGGGGTCGTCATCAGGGGTGTCCCACAAGGCCGTATTGGTACAGTCAGGCTTTCCCCGCCGAATCGTGCTGGAACATAGAGTGTATGGTGGAGAGTCGACAAGAGTCAGGTCAGAGCACTCACAGGCCCGCGCACTGGCGGAGAATGAACGGCTCGGTCCAGGCTGAATAGACGATGAGAACTCTTTGCTCCCTTGGGGCGTCCTGTCCCGCCCGTACTGTTGAGTCTTGCACAGTTTGTGTCATGTTTCAACGGTAGACTGTGTAGTCTGAGTTTATATGGCGACGGACCGCTCGCTTCGTGCGC
>NW_003315037.1:307202-314703 GCF_000150825.1 Verticillium alfalfae VaMs.102
GACTCGACAGATCTGCGTCTGGGAAATACAAGCGATGCAACGTACAGCAACTCAGTTTCAGGGCCATCAAGTCGCCCAGCTGTCCCCGAGTCCCGTTTCAAGCTTTTCAGGATGGGCGGCAAGGGGCAGATGAACGAGAGCGAGCTCGAACTGGGAGACAAGCTGCAGGGGGACGTCCAGACCGAGATTGGCGCAACTCCGTCCTCGTGGAGGGACGTCGTGGCCGACCAGGACCGACACAGTTCGATGGAGTCGGGGATTCATGTGCACACAACGACGACGGTGGATTCGGAATCGGGTTATGTCCCACGGGGACGGAGATCTTCTCAAATGTGATGAAGTCGACGTGCAGTCGACACGGCATTCAGTGGTAATCATGCGGTTGGCAAGAGCATGGTTTGGCGTTTGGTGCTGAAAGGCGGCGGGTCTTGGGTTTTCATTTGTATGGCTGGGCGCCGACAGGAATGCTTCGCTTCTTGAGATACCACCTGACATTAGATATCGCTGGCGAGACCGTAGAAATGATGCATCTCATGGCGTAGGTATTCATTCGTATGGTGCCGTTCTATGTGCATATTTTCAGTGGGAATCGCGATGGATAGTGTTTGACGAGAGGATGATGGCCTTGCAGGGGGAAAGCCCTTGAAGCCGTATGGTCGATGTCAGGTTGTTGCAACAAGGTTTGGTTTGCTCGGTGACGAGGTTGCTTTGGGGTCTTGCTTTAGGGTCAAGGTCCGAGGCACCACAGCACAGCAGTACAGAAAGGCCCAGGCACCCGATCCAGGAGCACATTAAGGCAAGTGGCAGGGCCCGACACAGGGGGAAGGAGGTTCCTGGGGTGATTACCTAACACACACTGCACTGCGTTGCATCGTATCACGACATTGACACGCTTTTTGATGGGAACTTCGACCGAGCCGCAATTTGTGCATGAATCACACATCGCCGACAGCTTCATCCGCCGCCACGTGTCCCATTGTCAACTCGCCACCAATCGCCATGGCTGCCCCAGATCTGAGCCCGGATGAGGTCGCACGCAACCGCATCACCTCACACATGAACCGCGCCCACTCGCGGGAGCTCTCCCACTACCTCCGCCACTACGCCAACCTATCCTCGCGCGCCGCCTCCACGCCCTGGCTCAAGGACATCTCCCTCGACGCCATGACCATCGCTGCCGGCGGTCTCGGTGGCCGCGAGTTCGTCATCCCCTTCTCCCCGCCGCTCGCGTCCCTCGCCGACGCCCGCAGCCGCGTCATCGCCATGGACGCCGACGCCCGCAAGGCCCTCGGCATCCGCGATGTCTACGTCACGGCCTATGAGCCCCCGCGCGGCTTCGACATTGTCGTCTTCGCCGCCGTCGCCGTCTACTTCCTCAGCTACGCCACCCTCGCCTTCGTCATGCCCGGCACTCCCTTCTGGAGGGTCCTCCAGGCCGTCTTTCCCGGCGGGCCGCGCTCCTACCGCTGGCTCGTCAAGACCATCTTCTGGCCCGTCCTCGGCATCCACCTCGGTGAGGTGTGGTGGATGCACCGCTCCAGACTCGTGCCCCACGGCGTCGACGCCGGGAGCCTGCTCTGGTGGCAGTGGATCGGCACAACCTTCTTCGAGGGCGCGTGTGCCTTTATGCGCCTCGACAGTGTCGTCGCCGAGAAGCGAAAGGAAAAGGCTGCGGCGAGTCACTAAAGGGGGAAGTGGCATGGACTCAGAAGCAGCAGCATGAATTTCTTTCTACACCTCGCGTCATGCTGCTGCACGTGGTGTAGCACGACCAAGCCGTTGGCAGCTACGTCGCAGCAAGGCATTCATTCCTCTTTTCGCCCGACAGGCAGGAGGCATATTTGACATCACAAGTCACATTCAATGCATAGAAGATGGGAGTTTGGCGAACCCTTTCCATATTGTCTCATCTAGTCATACTGCTCATGAATCATCCATTCGTTCAGTCATTCAATCATCCCGTCATTCGTCGGATACGCTCAACGCCAACCCTGGGGGTATGCAATCCACCTCTCTACTCACTTCTCAAGTGAGGTCCAAATACTCGCCATCGTACTGTAACAGAGAGCCGAAGAATGCAGTCCTCGCTCGCTCGCCTTGCTTTCTCAAAGACACAATACACGGAGGACAAGTGTCAACTCCCAAGCATGCCCACCAAACGCCTCTCTTTAACATAAAAAGAAAATGTCATTTCTCTTCCTGCCACCCCATCAAGCTGGAGGGCTCTTAGGCAGTGGCTGCATTATTGACAATGTTGCCAAGGTACTTCTTGAAGGCGGCCGGGAGAGGGTGATCGCACGAGATATGCTGTTCCTCATAGCGAGGGACAGTAAGGAGTCTCGCGACATGCATCGGCAACCAGTTGCTGTGGCTTGGTTCGGTCGCATACACAATGCAGTCGACCAGAGCCGTAACAAAGCGGCTGACCTTGTCTACAAGGTCATGACAAGCCTTGCGCTCCTCAACGAGCTTTTCGCAACGCGAGGGACGCTCGACATAGGAGCGAGGACCACCCACGATGCTGAGACAGTCAGGCCTGAAGTTGAGACCATGCATGGCTAGGTCGAGGGCTTCAATTTCCATGTCTGTGATGGGAACCCAGCTCTCAACATTTTTCGTCGGCATGCGTGCTTGGACACACTGCGCGAGAGCCAGGCGGCGCGCCACGAGTTCGGGCGCCTCATTCGCGCTTTGGGGCACAATGGCAGTGAGTGCCTTCCACAGCTTTTCAATGACGCTGCGGCCCTCGTCGTAGATGCGCTGATGGTTGCGCTGTACAGTATTGTTCGTGCGTCCGTCTGAGGGCTTGGCCGCGCTGGGGTCAAACTTGTTGCACGGCATGCCTGCCGTGTGGCAACGGATGCACGAGTATGTGTTCTCTTGGCGGTGGCAGGCCTTTCTAGACTTCCTGCACATCTCGCACGACTGGCTGCCAATCTTGGTTCTTCGCTTTTTGGCAGGCTGCTCGATCCCAGGGCTCGTGCTTTCGCTGAGCATCGCGGGTGAAGTAGACACCGAGGTTTGCTCGGGCACGCTATCACTTACCACAGCGGATAGGCCGGGAAGGCTGCTCGAGAAGGTCGGAGAGAGCGGACTAGGAGCCGGCATGGCCGCGCCGGCATTGGCGGTACCAGTATCAGGTTCACCGCCCGACTCGCCAAAGAGGTTCTCAAAGTCGTCCTCATCGAAGAGGCTCTCAAATTCGGCCCCGCCGAAGAGGCTCTCAAATTCGCCCTCACCGAAGAGGCTCTCAAGCATGGCCACAGGGTCGACGTCTTGGCCTGGATTTTGGCCCGGGTTTTCAACCACCGGACCAGCAACTGTCACCGGAGTAGCAACCGCCGCAGAAGCGACCGGATTGTTAACCAGCCCTTCTGAGAGCACAGCTGGAATAGGTTGGCTTTCCCTATCGTTTTGTATACCAGCCTGACACCTGCGCCTGTAGGGTCTGCTGCGGCTTGTCTTGTTCGCTCGCCGAGACTCTTGACGTTGTGTCTGCACAGCTGCAACGAATTCGGCCCTGCGCCGCTGGTACGAATGGTCTTGGGCTTGGTTGCTCGTTGGGCCAAAGGGGAATGAAAGACCCTGTGCAGGGACATGCCAGAAGCTTGGCTGAGGTGCTATATTGCCCTGGGGTATCATCATGTTGCCTTGAGGCACCATGTTACCCTGGGACATAATAGTGTCTTGAAACACCATGCTGCCTTGGGGCATTATATGTTATCTTGGGGCAACATGTTACCATAGGGTATTGGCATGTTACCTTGGGCTATCATGTTGTCATAGGACATCGTCATGTTGCCCTGTGGTGCCATGTTGTTATAGGACATGGCCATGCTGCCTTGGGACGTGACTGGCCCTAAGCTATAGGCCTGAGATGGCGTAGAGGCAAATCCTGCATTAAGATGCGGGTTCATGCCCAGTGGAGTTATGTTGCCCTCTGGTGTGTAAGCGTTGGGATTGAATCCCCCCAGCGACGTGTTCCACCCTGCTGAATGACCAAGGCCGGTCAACTGTGTATTAGCGCCAGCCTGGTCATTGACCTCCCGGTACTGATTGCTGTTCATCTTGAGTCTACTGTTTCGTTATTAGTATGCAGTGCCATTTAGGTATGAAATGACTCTTTACCTTGGATTTGATGTCTTGGGATGAATGTCTTGGAGTTGATGTCTTTGACTTGAAGCGACGGTGTATGTAATTGAATAGGCGCTGGCTTCTCTGGGGCAAGCTACTAGGGGTGGTACGTAGAATGTGTGTTGAGAAGAAGCTCGAGGGCTTGTTATGTTTGACGGCTTCGTAAAAGGGAGTATCTGCGTTCGATGCTTGATGTGTACTGCCAGAAGACTGGATCGTGACTGACTGTAGCTGACAATGTGCTCAATGTGTACACGTACAGGGAATGGGGATATTCGTAGGAGTGCCGGGGGACACCAAGGCGGCCGCCCTTTAAGTATCCTGAGCAGAGCCATAAAGGTTGAGCATCAAGTTGGGATGCCATTGAGTGAAAAACTCATATTGGATGAAGATCTGATTGTTCTGGTTCCATGATAATGTTGATGGGACAGGTGGCGGTCCAGCCATGTCCATGGGAAAAAGTCATTCTGGCGCATGCAGCCTCCAAATGGTAGCTGAGGAGAGTTATCGAGGGGGCATGGCGCGGGCAGCTGTTTACGAAATTATGGTATGGACGCAAGACTTTCCAATGGCCATGGGAGGGGGGGGGAAAGAACTATCGTCATGGCCAGGACTGCCTGCCCGCAGAGGTCGGGGTGGGACTCGTCGAGAAGCCTTCTCCGACCAAGCAAAACGAGAAAGGGATCAAATCAGCAGAAAAACACAAATAACATTTGTAGACCTTGGCCCATGGCAGTCTCTTCTATCTCCGACTATGGACGATGGGACTATGAAGGATGCTGGGCCATCACTGGAGAGGCATTGCCAGCTGCTTTCAGGCGGGCAAAGGAAGGCGCTGGGCCGACCATTGAAGCCAAAACGACCTTCATGACGGAATCTGGACTCCCACAGGGTGTGCCAGAAAGCCATGCCATCAAATGGGCTGCAATGACTGAGACTGCACCGTACGTTGATGGCATCCGCCAAGAACACAGGACGCCTACAGCGACCATAGGGCTGAAGGCCCCTCTCGTAGGGCTGAAAGCATGTTCTGTCGGGCACTGGGCCCGCCCCAATTGGCTGTGATGGACATCCGTGGATACACTGTGCTTTGGGTTCTCCCTCACACACTGCTCCCCTCGTCTCTGTTCAAACGTCGTGTAAGTCAGCGGTGCCCCTAGGTACCTTAGTAAGGCACGTACAGCGTCTTCATTTCTGCATCTCTCATGCCTCATGTTCATGAATCAAATGTATGGGCGAGTATCATGGCAAAAGCCTATTATTTTTGGAGCACGCATCATTATAGGTACTTCGACAAAGTCTGACATGTTCCAAACCTCGGCCCACAGCTCTCGCTCGACTCCGTGCCTGGAATAAGGCATACCCTTGTTGGTCGTCGTGCGCCATAGACATATGTCCCGACGGCCATCTAGCCTGTTGGATGGGGGTGTCTGGGATCGGGCGTGTCGTCGTTGTTAGACCTACACCCTCCTACATGACAATAACCTTTGCGAACGAAACTGTGGCTAACGAAAGCTTTCAATCTTTGTATGGTGGAGACTCTGGGATCCCGGAAACTTTGGAGAGACCCCAATATTGACTTTCTCACCTCCATCCTTAAGGTGGGCACTACGTGGAACATAGCCAAAATGCATCGTAAACTAGCTTACCTTAATCCAACCCTGACGACATGACAAGGCTGCCTCCCGGCAGTTCATTGTTCTATGGTCCTCGGGTGCGCTCTAGGTTCATTGCTATGACCCGGCTGTGCCTCCGCAGCCGGGTTGGCTGGACGTCATTGAAACACAGACAGGTGAGAGTTTTTACGCAGAGACATGTCTGCCTTTGAAATCTGAGCTACATCTTTGCCTTGCCAACCCGCGCAAGTTGGGGAAGCGACACGACGAAGAAAAGATTCGTATTCCTTGCAGTTCAAATGGAGGCGAGGGATGGATGCTGACAACTGGCAGCAACTGTCGCGCAAACAGGAGCTGTACGCCCCGGGGCCCCTCACCCTGCCGAGGGCCGATGGTATGCGTCGCCTGACCTTCCGTTCGCAACCCATCCCCAAGCCCCTCGTCCTTCATCCTCACAATCTCGCAGTCCATTGCACGAGTCCTGGATCAATACAGTCACCAAAATGTCTTTCGTTCGACCTGCTGTCTGCAGGGCTTGTCAACAGGCAAAATTTCGTCCGTTTCGACCATTTCGAGGCTTCGCTACAGCGCACGGCAGTCAACAACCGCCGACTCCACCGCAGCCGCCGCCATCAGACAACTTCGTCAAGTTAGTCGAGGTCGGACCCCGCGATGGCCTCCAGAACGAGAAGAAGGCCATCCCGTTGGCGACCAAGATTGAATTGATCGAGAGGCTGGCCAAGACAGGCCTGACCACCATCGAGGCCGGCTCGTTTGTGTCGCCGAAATGGGTTCCCCAAGTACGTCGTCTCTGGAGCTGGTGATGAGGGGTAGCACGTTGCTAACGAGATGGGTCCAGATGGCCAATTCGAGCGAAATCATGGAGCACATTCTCACAAAAGCCATCTCTTCGCCCTCTCCACTACTTTACTCCTTCCTGGCGCCCAACGCCAAGGGTCTTCAGAACGCCACAGACCTGCTCGAGAAACACCCCGATGCTTTCTCATCCCTGCTCCGGCCACCCATCGACGTCTCGTCCAAGCCAGGCGTGGAGATTGCCGTGTTCGCGGCCGCTACCGAGTCGTTCTCTAAGAAGAACCTCAACTGCGACATCGCCACCTCGCTCGAACGTTTCCGCGAGGTCATCCAGAAGGCCAAGGCCAGCGGTGTGCGTGTGCGGGCCTATATCTCCGTCGTCCTGGGCTGTCCTTTTGAGGGCTACGATGTAGACCCTCACAAGGTCGCAGAGATTGCAACGGACCTGCTCGAGTCCGGTGCCGACGAGATCTCGCTCGGCGATACGACGGGCATGGGCACCGCGCCGAGGACCAAGGCCCTGCTCGACTGCATGCGGTCTGCGGGCATCCGTAACGAGGATCTGGCGATGCACTTTCACGACACGTACGGCCAGGCGCTGGTGAACACGGCCGTCTCGCTGGAGCATGGCATCAGAACCTTTGACAGCAGCATTGGAGGACTTGGTGGATGTCCCTACAGCCCTGGTGCGACGGGCAACGTGGCCACGGAGAACATGGTGTACTTCTTGAGCACGCTCGGCATGGAGACCGGTGTCGATCTGGATGCCGTGTCGGATATTGGAGCTTGGATCACGGGCGAGCTGGGCAAGTCAAATGAGAGCACGGTGGGCAAGGCGGTGCTTGGAGCGCGCTCCAGGGCGTAGATGGGCGAAGGAGACTTGATTTTTCATTAAAAAAAGATGGCAATTAAATCTGAACTCAATTCCGTCGCGG
>NW_003315037.1:314803-318301 GCF_000150825.1 Verticillium alfalfae VaMs.102
ATTCGGGCAGCTGCCTCCTTGCTGCTGAGGCACCATTGCGCACCGCGGCGCGCCTCCACCGCCCAGACAGCCAGTGGAGCGGAGGGCCCAGTGCAAGCTCCAACTCCAACCTCTCCTCCAGCTGCATTGCTGCATCGCCTTGCTTCTCAAGCCGAACCAGGTCCCCGTCCCTCATCGCCGACCGCACCCTTCCCGCCCTCCCGCCTCGCCTCGCATCCCCTTCCAAAAAAACCCTTCTAAGGGCGCTGGTCAGCAACACAACCGCCCACCATGTCGGACCCGCGAGACTCGTCCTCCTACTCCATCCTGCCCCGAATTCGCTACAACACTGTCGGTGGCGTCAACGGCCCCTTGGTCATCCTCGAGAATGTCCGTTCCACAACCCTCCGACACTCGTTCCCAGCATACAGAGTCTGACATTCGAGCAGGTCAAATACCCCAAGTATAACGAGATTGTGAACATCACCCTTCCCGATGGCACGCAGCGATCTGGCCAGGTTCTCGAGGCTCGAGGTATTTACCCAATAATGCCATCCGCACGATTGCCATGCTGACATGAAGCCCTAGGTGACCGAGCCGTTGTTCAGGTGCGCAAGCATCAACGAGTTTATACCTTATCTGGTACATTGACTGATAGCTGGACAGGTTTTCGAGGGTACCACCGGCATTGACGTGAAGAAGGTATGGCGGCCCCTCCAACGAATACCAGGAGCCACCCCCACTAAACAATGCGCAGACAAAAGTCGAGTTCACCGGCCAGAGCTTGAAGCTCGGAGTGTCCGAGGACATGTTGGGTCGTGTCTTCGATGGTTCTGGTCGCGCAATTGACAAGGGCCCCAAGGTCCTCGCCGAGGAGTACCTCGACATCAACGGCAGTCCCATTAACCCCTTCTCCCGAGTATGTCATCGCAAGCTGCCCCCATTGTAGAAGGAACACCATGCTAATTTCCTCAGGAAT
Source organism: Verticillium alfalfae VaMs.102 (assembly GCF_000150825.1). Classification (NCBI taxonomy): domain Eukaryota; kingdom Fungi; phylum Ascomycota; class Sordariomycetes; order Glomerellales; family Plectosphaerellaceae; genus Verticillium; species Verticillium alfalfae. The sequence continues at coordinate 315,762 of NW_003315037.1, forward strand.
ACCCCGAGGAGATGATCTCGACCGGTATCTCTGCCATCGACACGATGAACTCGATTGCGCGTGGCCAGAAGATTCCTATCTTCTCCTCCGCCGGTCTGCCTCACAACGAAATCGCTGCGCAGATTTGCCGACAGTATAGCCTGGTCCAGCAACAGGGGTGTCACCAACAAGGGCGTGCATGGATGGTCACGAAAGAAGAACTTTCTCCATCGTTTTCGGTGGCCATGGGGTGTCAAACTTTGAGACAGCCCGTTCCTCCACTCCGCGATTTCGAAGGAAGAAGGCCAGTCTTGGAAGCGGGGCAAATTCTCCTTCAACCTGGCCAACGAACCCTACGTATGTCAGGTTCGGCGTGCACCCCCGGGCATGAGCTACAAGCAATCAGCATCGAGCGATCATTACCCCTCGTCTCGCCCTCACCACCGCCGAATACTACGCGCGACCAGCTCGAGAAGCACGTTCTGGTCATTCTTACGGATCTGTCCGCCTACTGCGACGCTCTTCGTGAGGTCTCCGCCGCCCGTGAAGAGGTGCCCGGTCGTCGTGGTTTCCCGGGTTACATGTACACGGATTTGTCGACTATTTACGAGCGAGCTGGTCGTGTCTCGGGCCGTAACGGGTCCATCACCCAGATCCCCATTCTGACCATGCCCAACGAGGACATTACCCACCCCATTCTTGATCTGACTGGTTACATCTCGGATCGCCATATTTTCGTTGACCGATCCTTGTACAATCGTGGTATTTACCCTCCCATCTTTTTCGTCTGTCGTTCTCTCGTCTCATGATTTTGCTATTTTCGAGGGCATGACCCGCAAGGATCACGGCGATGTTTCCAACCAGCTGTACGCCAAGTACGCTATTGGTCGTGACGCCGCGGCCATGAAGGCTGTCGTCGGTGAGGAGGCTCTGTCCAACGAGGACAAGCTGTCGCTCGAGTTCCTGGAGAAGTTTGAGCGCCAGTTCATTGCCCAGGGACCCTACGAGGCACGCACCATTTTCGAGTCGCTCGATCTCGCGTGGAGCTGCTCCGCATCTACCCCAAGGACCTGCTCAACCGTATCCCCGCCAAGATCCTCAACGAGTATTACCAAAGGGCGGCGAAGGAGGCCAAGGACAAGCAGAAGCAGCGTGACCAGGTGCAGCAGAACGAGGAGAACCTCATCGACGCATGAGAGTGCTGATAAGTCTTGGTGAGGCTGAGTCGGGTTTCATGGGGGCAATGCCAGCAGGCGTGTGTGCAGTTGGTAATGGGGGCTCAGAGATAGGCCCGCCTGTGTGTATCCGTAAGGGAGGCGATGGACGTTCAGACCTATGTTTGCATTGAATATTACAGTACCGCACATTGACCAGAAATGCGGCGAGTGTTTCGATTGTGACTGTAGGCATGCCTCTCAGGCGTGTTCGTTACTGAGAAACTTGCGTTGAAGCGCGACAGGCAATCTCAATTTCTTCATTTGCGAGTTTCTGAGAGGAAACTTTATTTCGTGAATGAAGTATCGTTCTGGTCCAGCTGGAGAAAACCAATATGATTTTAGAACCCGACATTGAAGATGGAGGTGGAATTGATTGGTTGCTCGTCGTTCCGCGTTGAGTTTCAGTCTCTTGAGAATGTCTTTCAGGTCGCCTCCCTACAAACACCTTTTGTACGCATACAATTGATGATGATGTCGTTTATTAGGCATAATCTACGCACTTGAACATTTTCCAGATGGAGTCGAGAATGAAATGGTGATAGTCTGACAGAGGCAATTCGATTCCAAAGGGCGTCACGTGCTACAGCTCCCCCAAGGTGCCACCTCTTCTGGAGAGCTCAGCCTCAACCAACCACCACGCCGGACGACGTCACGCACTAAGGCATACGCATCCCCCAGCTTCACCCCACCACCAACCCACGAGACCACCCCCCATCCGAGGAACGATACCGCGCCCCTCCCCCGACGTCCTCCTCGTCAGATCCAAGGGCTGCTCATCCTGCACCAAACCCGCGCATACCGAGATCAGCACCGACCCGGCCATGTCTATCATTCAGCAACACACCTCAGCGTCGCTCGGCGACCAATGGCGCACCATCAACATCGACGCCCTCGAGGAGGACTCGCCCTACAACTTTGACACCTCGACGCTGCACCCTCCGCAACCCGAGGTCAGCGAGGCAGAGGTCCGAGGACTCGCGGGCCAGGTCCGTCAGCTCCTTCGCGGCGGCGACCCCGAGGGCGCACTGCGCGGCTGCCTTGAGTTCCCCGTCTACAACGGCCCCGACGCCGCTAAGGTATGCTGGCTCCCCTGTTCGTCAACGAACCAAAACAAGCACTTCCCAAGCCGGTCTTTTATTTTATTTTGAGAGGCTGTGGGCTTGTGATGTCGCGGCCGTCAAGTGCTAACGGGAGACGCAGGACGCCCACCTCCAGACCATCACCGAAGTCCTCCAGTCCATCAAGGCGTCCGAGATGACCCCTCTCCTGAAGAGCATCTACGGCTCGCCCGGCGGCGCCGAGCTCCTCGACGTGCTGATGAAGTACATCTACAAGGGCATGGGC
>NW_003315037.1:318450-323369 GCF_000150825.1 Verticillium alfalfae VaMs.102
GCTTGCTGAGCTGGCATGAGAAGTGTTGACGTGGCGGGACTCGCAGCATTGGCAGGACCATGACGGATTGGAGGCGGGTGTAGAAAGGAGGCGAGACGAAAACGAAGCTTAGCCGTTGTGTTTGTAGGGGAAGGCAACGATGAATGAATGATTGCAAGCTTAGACTATTGATTGGTATTCAAACGTGGTATTCTTGCTTCGCTTCTTTGAGCGAATGTGCTTTGGTGTGTTCATGCCGACCTTGTTGTCCATCCCCTGACCCTGACCATGTCCTCTATATGTACACTCTTGCCTATTTTACATGACATGCAACCCGGAACCAATGTGTGCGACTGCCTATTCCGTGGATAAGATATCCTTGAGGTTGATCTCACCGCTGCCCCGCGGTAACGGCTTGGACTGATTATCACCCTCGTGCCATCCAATCATGAAGATGATGCGGAACGTCGCAGGGATGCTGCCGTCCTCATTGCCATGGAGTTCTCGGTAGATGGCCTCGTTCGCCAGCAGTACATCCCTCCCGATGGGCCCCATCTCGCGGCCGAGCACGGCATTCGACTCGCCCATGGCCTGTAAATCCTGCATCAAGGCAAACGTGTCCGGGTAATCGACAATAATGTCCTCGACATCGACGGTGAGCAGCTTGAAGCCGGTCCGCTGCAGCAGACCACCCATATCCTTGACATCGGCGAGTGGGCTCACGTGCGGCGAAATGCCCGCCCCTGCGGTCCTGGTCCGCGAGCTGCAGACTCGTACGAAGCTCGTAAAGGCTATCACCGCCGAGCATGGCGCACATGAAGGGGGCGTCTGGCTTGAGAACGTTGTTGATCTGGGTGAGGACGCCGGGCAGGTCGTTGATCCAATGCAAACTCATGGAGCTCAAGACGAGGTCAAAGGTTGCCGGGGGCATAGGGGAGAAACTCCTCATTGTCGAGAACATCGCGGGTGATGGTGATGTCCTTATTGAAGGGGAGGTCGGCATCGCGGTGGAGGAGAGTGCTGGAGGATTCGGCGGCAACCAGCTCCTCGATGCCCGTCGCGAGAGGCGGGCTGATGGGGAGGGCTGGATCAGGATCGGGATTCTCTGCCGTCAGGGCGCGGGCAATGTTGCATGAATTGGCGCCGAGGTCGAGGACCTTGGGAAAAGAGCGATTGATATCCTGGTTGAGGAGTCAGCCTATACCTCGATGGAGGCGTCGTATCTGTGTGTTTGTGGCGGGGCAGACCGTACCAGTAGGCGCTCGCAAAGTCGCCTGGCCACCTCGTCCTTGAGGTAGTCAGACTCCCGGCTAGCTTCAGCGTCAGCGGCGGCACGCTCCTTTTGCAGCCATTTCGTGTGACGGTTGAAGACCTGGAAAGTTGGTGATCCGCCGGCTTGGAATGCGTAGAAGCGGCGAGGTGCAGCGCGGACGGCAAGCTTGGTGGAAGCTCGGAGCCAAGTCGATGAAGCTTGCCCGAGGGGGCGCAGGGATCGCAATGTCTGATGCATAATGTAGGGAAAACGGGCGCGCTTCGCCCTCACATGCCGGAGATGGGTATGGCCGCCTACTCGTCCGTCGTCAGGGTTGGAGGTGGGTGCGACGGAGATATCGAAGAGAGTGCGAGCTTCGACTTCGCCAAAGTCGATGATGGCACCCACACCTCAGAGCAGCTACAGTTTGGATTCCAGGGTGGAGACATGCACAGACCATGTACCGTTGCTGCTGTCTTTCATCTCGACTTTGTGTACCTCACAGCAGTGTCTGGGCGGATCTTGCATGTATAGAGAGGCCATCCCAGCTTCAGACCACAGTAAAGAAGTCGGTGGGACGCGCATGCGGTTAACCCAAGTCCTGAGAAAGACATTGCGCGTTGCTGCTATTGAACAATACATTCAGTGAGCGATGTACTTCAAGACTTGGGCTCTTGATTAATATCGCCTCCCCAAAACAAACACACGCCGTGGCAAGTGGAGTCCGATGGGTGCCCATCATTAGTAACCCCCTAAGATACCCTAGACCACGCCCCTAAAGCCCCGGTCTGAGCCCCTCTCCAGCGTCTGCACTGTAGAATGAGCACGAGCACCAACGCCAGGACCCCTGGTCGCTAACGAGGAGAGACGGAGTATCCATCCTCTCGATTCTAGATGTGGTCGCCTTGGACAGGGGCACATCGTAACACCAACTTTTGGGCCCTCAACCACGTCTCTCGCCGTGATCGACAGCCATTTCGCTCCTGGCGCGCACTTCTGCAACACCAATCCCGTCGCTAGCCACCCTGCCGACCAATCCTCCAAAACCCCGAGCTCCGAACGACACGACCTGACCGCCAGTCGACCATCTCCCAAAGCCCCCCCCCCACCACCACCACCACACTGAACCAAAGTGCGACAGCCGGTTCGGCCGGGCATACATCACCTGTGCCGGTTCACGACTGACGACCTCGCGATTCCCAAGCTCTGCGCATATGGAGTAAGGGATACGATCGAAGCAGAGCTCTACTCTGACCACAACGATTGACGGCGGCGCCAACATCCGTACCAACCAACAGACCAACGCGAGATTCCTGTAGCTGCCACAACCCCCCCGCCCCTTTCCATCCACAAAATGTCGGCCGTAACGGGTGGCTTCCTCGGCCGGTCGAGTAGTAATACGGCCAACATGCGAGGCCTCGTCCAGTTCATTGCCGACTTGCGAAATGCTCGAGCGAGAGATCTCGAAGAAAAGAGAATCAACAAGGGAACTGGCCAACATTCGTCAAAAGTTCAAAGGTGCGCCCAATGTGACGCCATCACCTGGCTGAAGGGAAATTCTGGACGTCAAATACTAAGGGTACATCAGATGGCAGTTTGAGCGGCTACCACAAGAAGAAATATGTTTGCAAGGTACGGGTTGATTACGACATGCTGTCCTGCCCAACACTTGATCGAGACTAACAACTCTTGTCAGCTGCTCTACATCTACATCCTCGGATGGAACGTCGATTTCGGCCACCTCGAGGCCGTGAACCTCATTTCAGCAACCAAGTATTCTGAAAAGCAGATTGGTTATCTCGCCATGACCCTCTTCCTCCACGAGAAGCACGAGCTGCTTCATCTCGTCGTCAACAGTATCCGGAAGGATTTACTGGAGAACAATGAACTCTTCAACTGTCTCGCTTTACACGCCATTGCGAACGTGGGTAGCAAGGAGATGGGTGAAGCCTTGAGCAGCGAGGTCCACAGGCTCCTGATCGCTCCGTACGTCTCATTGGGAAAACAACAACGCAGAATTGTGATGCTGACGCCTGGGCAGTACATCCAAGACCTTTGTGAAAAAGAAGGCAGCTCTGACTCTGCTGCGCCTGTACCGCAAGCACCCCGAGATTATCCAGCCCCAATGGGCTGAGCGCATCATATCGCTCATGGACGATCCCGATCTGGGCGTGGCTTTGTCAGTCACATCCCTCGTTATGGCCCTAGCACAGGACAACCTCGAACAGTACCAGGGTGCTTACGCCCGAGCCGCAATCAAACTCAAGCGCGTCGTTATCGACGGCGAGTTCACACCCGACTACCTCTACTACAAAGTGCCTTGCCCCTGGATCCAGGTCAAGCTACTCCGCCTCCTACAATATTTCCCTCCGTCCGGTAAGCACTAGAAGCCAAGCCCTTATGCCATGGTGGTGGGTCAACGTGCTAACAAAGAGCAGAGGATACCCATATCCGCGACATGATTCGAGAATCTATTCAAAAGATTCTTAACCTCGCCCTTGAACAGACCAAGAACGTTCAGCAGAATAACGCGCAAAATGCCGTGCTGTTCGAGGCTATTGATCTCGTCATCCACTTGGACACGGAGACTGCCCTTATGAAGCAGATTTCCTCCAGGCTGGGACGTTTCCTCACTTCACGGGAAACAAATGTTCGCTACCTTGGTCTCGAAGCCATGACGCATCTTGCCGCGCGGGGCGAGAACCTGGAGCCTATCAAGCAGCACCAAGATGTCATCGTGGGGTCCCTCAAAGACCGGGACATCAGTGTCAGGAGGAAAGGCCTTGACCTTCTCTACAGCATGTGCGACACGTCCAACGCCCAGGTCATTGTTGGCGAGCTGCTGCATTTTCTGCAAAACGCCGACTTTGCTATTCGCGAAGAGATGGTGCTGAAGATTGCTATTCTGACGGAAAAGTACGCTACCGACGTTCAGTGGTACGTTGACATCTCGCTGCGACTGATCGCCATGGCCGGCGACCACGTCAGCGACGAGGTCTGGCAGCGCGTGATTCAGATTGTGACCAACAACGAGGAGTTGCAGGTCTACGCGGCCCAGCACTCACTTCAGTACGTCAAGCAGGACCACTGCCACGAGACGCTCGTCAAAATTGGTGCGTACATCCTGGGCGAGTTTGGTCACTTGATCGCCGACCAGCCCAAGTGTAGCCCGATTGAGCAGTTCCTGGCATTGCAGGGCAAAATTTCGGCATGCTCATCGCCTACTCGAGCCATGATTCTGTCCTGCTTTGTTAAATTCGTGAACCTCTTCCCAGAAATCAAGCCCCAGCTCCTCAACGCATTCCGCATCTTCAGTCACACGCTGGACTCGGAGCTGCAGCAGCGAGCTTGCGAATACCTGGCCCTGGCCAACATGCCCACGGACGATCTTCTGCGCACAGTTCTAGACGAGATGCCGCCGTTCCCCGAGCGCCAGTCGGCACTGCTGTCGAGACTGCATCAGAAGCACGCCAACACAAGTGATAAGAGGACTTGGGTTGTGGGTGGTAAGCATGCAAATGCAGACGCGTCAGAGCTGGCCATGGCGAAGAACGCGGCCCTCAAGAGAACCTTCAGCTCCAACGGCGGTTTTCTACGGGGCGCCAATGAGGGCGAACGCCAAGAAGGAGGAAAGGAGTTGTGGGGCCTCGACAAAGAGAAATATTTGATCTGTCGAGACCAAAAAGAA
>NW_003315037.1:324146-327556 GCF_000150825.1 Verticillium alfalfae VaMs.102
ATAGAAAAAAAAAAATAAAAAGTATACATCAAGAAAATACCCCTCAAATTAAGAAGACGAAAAAAGAAGGTGCCATCAACGTTGATGAGGCTCATGGAGGAGCGCTTGGCAGTTGGTATGAACATGGGCCTCGACAAGCCGTCACCACCGAGCCGGGATCAGATCTCGGACGCCTTTTCGAACGTCATGGTGGCGTAAATACCCTGGCGCGCGAATGTACGTCGGTGGGCGCATTTGTGATTCATCTAGTGTGGTTGGTTTTTCTGAGCATGCCACAGCAAAAACGGCGTACGGGAAGGGGGGTTGGAGGGAGCATGGAGGATACCAGTCATTCCCGCTGATCCAATTCGAGTTGGGTTGAAGCTGTTGTTATCACCAAATTTTCAAGAATCCAAGACTTGTCTTTGATTTGTACAGAACTTCGGTTGCCACCTTATTCCAAATATGCCCCCCTCCCCTTTCCCCCTTTTAGGCGCTTCTCCCTGATGATGATGATGATGATGATGAACAGTTCAGCGACTAGACTGAGACTTGAGCCTCGCTCTTGGGGCCCCTCTCGCCGAAGATGGTGCTACCGATCCTAACTTCATCGCTGCCCATGGCGACGGCGCCCTCAAAGTCATTGCTCATGCCCATGCTCAGCTCGAGCTCTCGTTCGAGTCCGAGTTCCTTCCGCACGAGATCCCTCTGCTCCTTGAGAGCGAGGAAGTCTTCATTCTCCGTCTCGGCCGTCGTCGCCTTGCTCCGCGCAATGGCACCAATGGTCATGAGGCCGAGCAGGTTCAGCGCCGGGCACTCATCTTCGATGGCGCGGCAGAGAGCGACCGTCTCGTCGCCGGGCGCGGCGCCAGACTTGGCCTCCTCGCCGGACGTGTTGACCTGGACGTGGACGTTGAGCTTGTCGACGTCCTCCCCATGGGCCAGGAGGTCGGCGCGCGCATTGTTCAGCAGCCTCGCCTTCTTCAGCGAGTCGACGCTCGAGACGCAGAACAGGTTGGGGATGTGGGCGAGCTTCTTGGCGTGGCCCGACTGCAGGCCGCCGATGAAGTGCCAGCGCAGCGTGCTGGGCAGGAGGTCGACCTTTTGAATGAGCTCCTGGGCGTAATTTTCGCCAAAGTGCACGACCGAGGCGTCGCGGTGCAGGGCGAGTATGTCGTTGGCGGGCTTGAGCTTGGAGACGGCCACGAGCCGGACAGGGCGGCCCTTGGCTGCGGATGTGAGGCGGGCTGTGACAGCTTCGAGCTGAGTCGTGAGAGCCTTGGCTCTCGCGGGGTCAACCTTCATCTCGGGCTGGTCTGGCATGTCCTGACGGGGATGTTGTCGTCGTTCCGGGGGTATTTGCTTGTGTCTAGGGTATGCTTGTTGGTTTATGGCGTGACTATGCTGCTGTGACTATGGAAAGGCACGTTATGTGTCATACGCCATCCCCATGCGGTGGTGGTGGTGATGGTGGTGTAAAAAGAGCTTGTCATTGAAGCTTGACTTTCTTCCCTTTCCCATACCTATGGGCTACCGTACAGGTCGAGTGAGCCACCACAGCCACACCTTGAACCCGTTTCGGCCAGGCACATCATGCAGGTCCTCGCGCTGAGGTGCGCTGCGTCACAGGGTGACGTGACACCTGACGACGCGCTACCGACACGCTGGAGCTGCCCCCTGTAGTAGCCCCCTGGAACCCCCTGAAGGGCCCCTGGGAAAAGGCTCGCCTCGGGCTTTCCTTTGTTGCCTCGACACCTGCATGTTGATGGTCGATAGCTCAAACCTTCAACCCTCCTCCAGACACCCCCACCATACAACATTCTTCGCTGCAACGACTTCGATTCCCTTTCAATTGCGCCATATCTTGGGTCGACATTTATTCCTACCACCGCTCCACAGTGCCTCGATTCCCAATGACCGCCCCTGGTTGAGAACAACGCTGAACGGCCTGTCGCAAGCATCTGCCGGTCGACTCCTCCGAATTCACCTTGTCCATCGCCTCGCCTCGCGCCTTTCGCCAGTATGCCCAAGCAATATACCCTTCTCGGACGCTCCCTACCCCGCCTCAGCGCCCGTCGCCTTTCCTTCCTCCTCGTCTGCTTTTCCATCTTTGCCGTTCTGTCCCTCCTCATCAGCCTGCCGAACGCCCTGTCGCCCGATTCGCAGCTCACCAGATACACTGGGCACATCCCAAAGATTCCCACGATCAAGAACCCATTCGCCCAGAGCGTCCTCAACCCCTTCAAGCAGCCCTCCCACCCGCCGCCGCGCCAGAAGAACGATACCTACGATGAGAGCTCCTGGTGGGCCGACTGGAAGTGGCTCTCCGTGCCCTTCTCCTCCTCCTTGACCCTCGACGAAGACCGCTCGCTGCTGCCTCCCTTGAAAGAGCGGCCCCCTATCTACTGCTACTACGATGCGACCATCAAGAAGGATGATGCCGTCAAGGACGCCGAGAGCGATCTGTTGCTCACCTGGAGGAGGGCATGGTGGGCGCAGGGTTTCAGGCCCGTCATCCTGAGCGCTGCCGAGGCCATGCAGAACCCTCTGTTCCCCGACGTCCAGCGCGCCACCTTGGACCCCGCCTTCAGGGCAGACTTGATGCGCTGGCTGGCCTGGGAGAACATGGGCGGCGGCCTGCTGACATACTACACAACGCTGCCCATGGGCTCGCGCGAGGACCCTCTGCTGGCCTCGTTTCGCCGCGCCGAGTACCCCAAGCTGACGCGCTGGGAGAAGCTCGGCAGCGGACTGCTCGCCGGGCCGCAGACCGAGGTGGCCGCCGTTATCAAGGAGATCCTGGCCAGTGACAAGGCCGCCGAAGCCAAGGACCTGCTTGCTAATGTGTCCAAGAACACCTTCATCATCGACAAGAAGCCTGCAGCCATCGCATGGTACGACGCCAACACCGTTGAGGGCAAGTTCGCCAAGGTCGCCACGGCCATTGTGGAGGATCCGGCCAAGGGGCTCAGGAGCCTCAACCAGCTCATCAACAGCCACCTCCACACGACGTGGCAGAACACGTTCACAAGCGGCATTGCCGTCCTCAAACCCCTGCCCCACCACTCTACCTACATGGTTACCGACGCCTGGGACCTCGCCGAGGACCTCTCCCAGTGCTCTCCCTCGCCCATGGTGGCCTCCTGTCCACCGAACAACCCAAACTGCTCGCCATGCGTCTCGACGACGCCCATGCACATTGGCACCCCGGCCCGCTACCGCAACTCCTCGACCCTCTACACGATCGGCACCGTGCCCCACCCCTACACAACGGCCGTCATGACCCAGATGAGCACATCGATCACCGTCCGCTGGATCCGCCGCGAGTCGCCCCGCGACCCCTGGCTCGCCGCGGCCACCATTGAGCTCCTCGGCGCCGCCGTCGGCGGTTCCCCGCGTGTCCTCTACTTCAAGGAAAGCTGTCGGCGCCG
>NW_003315037.1:328607-336688 GCF_000150825.1 Verticillium alfalfae VaMs.102
CCCAGTTTGCTTTTTCCGTAGACAGACCTAACACCCTTAACGCATCGACACGAACCGGTGCCCCCTCGTGGTAAACGCGAACCCCGGCGCGGGCCGCCTCGACGCCCCGCTCGGCCTGCGACACGGCCTCCTGCAGGGGCGCGGGCCGTGGGGATCCTCCACCCCCCTGCCGTTGCTGCCGTTGCGCCGCGGCGCTCGTCGAGAAGCTCGCGGATGTGGCCGTTGAACCCAGAGGCCGTCGAGCTGGGCGTCGGTCATGTCGCGGGCACCGCTGATGGTGCCGCGGCAGGTGGGGGCGCCGCAGAAGCAGTCGAAGGGCTGAGCCATGGACCACTCGGTGGAGGGGTAGAAGAACTGGAGAGGCGCCCCAAAGGAGTCTCAAGTCAGCAAAAATAGCGAATCCACCAGCTAGGAGGGGGGGGATGGCAAAAAACGCACGGTCAGCTCGTCGCCGGGCTGAAGGCCTTTCGGGCCGACGAGAATGTTAAAGTTGCCCGTGTCGAAAATCTACCGAGGTTCGCCATTGCGTTAGTGGGGCGCACGACAGACGCAGGTTCAGTTTGGCGCAGAGGAAGAGCGGCAACGCTGGGTCCATCGCCGGCTGCACCGGAGGAGGGGACAGGATGACTGACCAGCGAGGGGTCGCACGAATGGTTGATGTACAGCATGTCGCTGTTGAGATCGAGGTGCTTGTTCTTGCCACATTGAACGGTCGCGTAGGTGGGCTTGTCGGCGAGGGTGCAAGGCGGGAAAGACATCTTGGAGAAGACGGCAAAGGGCGGCAGGGCGACCTTGGAGAGGCTCTTGGTGAGGAACTCGGTCTCGCTGGCCTTGACGACCTCTTGCACGTCGGGGTGCGACGGCTGAGTCCAGTGCGGCGTGAGGGGTGCCATTGCGTTGGTCGATGCGGCTGCTTGGTGATGCTGGGGATGATCTGCGTTTTGTCAGTCATGTATCATCGGCAATGTTTCCCGCTCATGTGCGACAAGCATACTGATGGTGGTGGTGTTGGTGCTTGAGTGATGGCTGTCAATTGGTTGCACGATAAAACCGATAGAGTCGTTCTGACAATGTGTGTGTCGAGAGGGACAAGAGAAGCTTCCTACAAAAGGTCTAACATAAAAGAACTCAAATCTGTCCATCTACCCGTCTCTCGGTTAGCCATCGGCACACGCCATTACGATGAGCCTAGGTAAAAAGCATCAACCAGCCGCTTGGCCCTGACCACGCTGGGTGGCCCGCGCAAGCCGCGCCCACGTCCTGTGTAGCCAGCTTGCCACTCCCGCTGCTCCCATGTGATGGCGTTGCGGGGTTGCGCCCGCCCGCGACGACTGCGGAATCGCGGGGTAGTGGGAAAAAAGAACGCGTCCGGCCGGCTGTGAGGCAGAACCGTGTCCGTCTTGTCCGTCTTCAGGGGCGGGCCGTGGCCTATGGAGAGCCCCCGATGCGTCGTAGCCGGACCGACGGCGTCCTCTGGGCGCCCCAGTAGCGGCACCTGATCCCACTCAAGTGCAGCCTAGCTGCATGTCATGCTGCAGGTGCCGCAGGGACGGAGGGGAGGGAGCGCATGGATGACGACGGGGCCTTAGAAGCAGTGAACCACCTGCCTGGTGTCCCCGATTGTTCTGCTCCCCCCTTGCCGCCCTCGAACCTCCTTGCCATTCTTCCCATGTTTGTTCATGTTTCTCGTCTTGTCTCTCGCCTGTTGTGTCCTCTCTGTTGTCTGCTAGCTTCCGCCCTCCGTTGGTCGACGCATTGCGGAAACACCTGGCGTGAGAACTGACAGTCGATCGGGTGACTACTTGTATCCGGTAACGCAGGTTGCTGCGCGATTGGCTCCAGGGCCTTGTCGACCAAATATGCGCGGAATAATCTGAAATGATGACCAACAAGACATCGGCGAAGCACAGTGGGCTGTCTCAACGCCAGGCCCCATCAATGCTCTTGATCAATCAAGCCGTCGCAGCCTGCGCACATGCCGCATATGGCCCAAAGAAGTAACAGCAGGAGAGGAGAATCCCGGACCAGAACCCAGCCGTGTGTGACATTGGGGACTGTGCGTGAGTGATAGTCTGTCCGCTTTGTCGAAGCTGACATGTTGAGCAGCCTGTCAGTCCTGTCAGATAAAAGCCATGTCTTAAAAATGCCTCCATCGACGTACGTGACCAGCGCTTGTTCTCACCCGTCCGCAAGCTATGAAAGATGGTGATCAGCCAGCCAGTCATCCCTCGCGCTCGCCGGTACGCCCGCCACCGCATTCGATAGCCGCCGCCGCATGGTTTGTGCGCTTTGGCGAGTGTGACACTGCGGGAGCTAGGACAGGCGAGACAAGACCAGAAGCGTGCCGAGATATGCCGCAGGCAAACTAGAACGCCACATTAGATCAGGAGCCGTGCGCACAGCGAACTGCCTGACAAGGAACTCGATACGAATCCCACGATGGCTAGGGCCAAGCTCTTTGTTGACGCGAAGCACCCCTGCCTGCGACTATTGATTCAAGGCGCGCCAGTGGCAGAGCGACGTCGGTGCTGAGCAGTGTTTCCGGCCGGTCGTCGAAGAGGCTCAACCACAGCCCGCCTGCCTTCCATGGTGTGTGATGAGAAAGATTGCAGACCACTTTTTGCTTCCTTCGGTTCAACGCGCCGAGGGGGCTCGAGCGGCGCCAGGTACATCCCCTCATTCTGCAGCAATGTCTTTCCTGGGCGACATGCATGCGTGCATGATGATGACAGGAGTCCCTCTTGAACAAGGCGAGGCGGGGCGATGCAAAGCACGGCAGGGCACTGGGGGGCGTGTTGGCAAACGCCGCATCCACCACATATAGACCATCCCCGGCATTAGGGAACAGGGACAGCAAAAGCGGGCAGACAGCCGCACAGACGACCAGCTCGCACACCCTCACATGGACAAGGGCCGCGGGCAGGTCTATGCCCAAAAGACGTTGGGCGCGCCTCGAATAGAACCATAGGTGGGATATCGCCCAACAAGGTCCCTGACGTGCCGTTGTCAAACTGCTGCAAGGCGTCGATCGTTGGCGCGCATCCTCAATCCCAGCCCTGAGTCAGTCCCAAACTTTGTCGCCTTTCATTCCTGCTGCTAATATCAAAGTCAGCTGAGAACCTCGCGACACACACATACACATACGCCTAGCCGTGCCTCGCAACCCCTGCCATAGCTAGCTGAGCGGCAGACCCTGGTGATCGACCCCATAAACCTGTCACAGTGAAAGTCTGGGCGGCCTGGCTCGCCATCGCATGAGGAGGAATTGGTCCATCCCCCGTGGATTGCCTCCAACAACAGCTCCATTTTCGCAGCATATTGCGCGTTCAGCGTTCCCGAATGATCGCACTGCTGCCAAGGTCACACTTGTTTTCTTTGCTGTGACCAGGTCTGGCGAGTAGTTGATCAAGCCGCGTGCTGATAACATGAATCATATTGCCCCATGCTGTCCTGGATATCAGTGCAGACAGCTATAGGACAGAGATCGAGGGTGCCAGACACATGATCCCATCTGCACATCGTCATGTTGTTGGCTTCCAAATCAATGACCAAGAAAAGTATAATCATTCAAGGGCATGACCCTGTCCGCTCGAGCGCTCTCAGATGCCTCGAGCTCGATCCAGGTGGTGGGGTAGAAGATGGTCCTGTGGTGGTTCCCCGGGGGCGGGCTTCTTCTGTGGGAGTCGCCGGCGGACGAATAAAAGGAAGTGGGAGGCCACCATCTCAAGTCGGCATTGCAAAGCTCGTCCTGGCCCGCCAAACGTCCCTTCATCTATCCTCGAGCACCACCCATTTGTGGTCCAACATCCTTTTCCGAGGTCTGCCTTCACGGATAAGACCCCTCATACGCCCATCATCATTCTCACCTCAGTGACATTCTCAGAGTACACTTGCACTCTTGTCAACTGCTGTAATAGAAGTAGATCCATCAACTTCACTCGCCGCCACCGCTTTTCTCTCCCATTACCATCAACAACGATGACGTCCTTCGCCGCAACTCGCATACGCGATGGGGACAAGCCACACCCGAAACCGCGCCCCGACCCGCCGGTCCCGTCGCCAGAAGGGCCGGACGAGAGAAGACACCGACAATAAAGCTCGGTGCGTTCAAGCAACAGCACTGGGTTCAGAGAGGTCGACCAGGTGCCCGATCTGGCATATGGGTAATTCCACGAGACAGGCAGCCCGCACAAAACTCGAATCAGTGCAGACAATATCCGGAGAGCTCACATGCCCTGTGCTCCTGACCACTCTTACAGGCCATCACCTTGCGGCTGGGTTGTCGGACGGGTTGCCATAGGCTGATCGCCATTCATGGCGGCTGTGCTGCGGGGGATGTGCCTAGGACGGGAAATCTTCGGAGGCGGCTAGCTCAGGCTGGACCATCAATTTGGGCAGGGGATCTTGATTCCTGAAACGAATGGCTGCGTTGATCAGTCGAATACGATGGCATAAGAACCCAGGGGTGTTGCTGAGGGGTGTTTGGCCAGGGCAGGAGGGAGTTCCCGATTGGGTGTCTTGTCAGGAGGGCTGATGATGGGTGCCATCCTTCTTAATCCATGTCTCTTGTTCCTTGGTTTTCTTTGTCGGACTCTTCGGGGCTTTACCCAGAATCTGGTGACGGCAGCAGAGAACAAGAGAGGTTGACGATAACATGATGTAAAGGGACAAGACAAGGCTGCCCTCAATACAGTGCGAACACGCATGTGAGTGCCTTTCAGCCCCGTTTAGGTCATATCGCCGATAGATGATGATACGATCGGTCGTCTCGTTATTGCAATAAATGGTCCGAGCGTCTTTAACAGGAACAACCAACGACGATTCATTCGGCTCCTAGACTTCGTTACGGGACAACTCGTCCAAACCGTCACGTCAATGGCCAAAATTTTCGGCTGGCTCACGAGCCCGTGTCTCCTTTGCTTACATGCATTGGCTGTGGCTCGGAGAAGTTCTGCAAACTCATTTCCGAATCGACTCTTTCCATTGCAGACCCTGTGGGAGCATGATATTCCAAGAACTCGTATGGCGACGGTGCCATATGTCAGGTTATTGAAGTTTCTTTCCTGAACCTGCGAATCGCATTTCTTTTGTGGCTTCTTGATTCTCTTCCGAATAGCCAACGTAGAAGGGAGCATGGACGGAATCATACGGGCCAAGTGGCTGCGCTGCGCTGCTCAGTGAGCACGGGTGTCCTTGTCTTGCTTGGATAGACATAGGCAGCCAGCCAAAGAGGGTATTCCCTGTGTGCACGATCTGTACAGCATGCGTTCGTTCTTTCGGAGATACGCCCTGCGCCAAAGGACGGAGCGGCGGCAACTCTGAAGTTCGTCATAATGAGCTCTCACGAGGAACGGCGAAGACGATAGTTCTTGAGGCAAGGCTAGGGCATGGAGAGGTTTCCTTGACCAGGGATCTTTGCCGCCGGGCAGGCACCTAGGAGTCACAGATGCCTCTTTGAATCACGAGTTTCAGTTGCGCAACGGCAGAGAGGCAGGAGACACAGACTGGAGTGCTCCTTCTCGGGCTGGAGTGCTCCTTCTCGGGCTCGGAGCAACATCGGGATGTGCCTCCCAGCGGCCCCCGGAGCCTTGAAACACCACGCTCTGGAGTGAGTTCGTAGGTTTACCTGCCTAGGTACCTAGGTAGTCAAGCCGCCTCACGCTCTATTCAATGCGTTTCCTGCCCGCAAACACGTCAGGAATAGCCTCACCGCCCTCCCTCCTTTCTGGAACAATACCGACTCAAACCCCCATCCTGCGCATCACCTCGATTTTGGGCTGCCACCACTCCACATTCAGACTTACCTCAAGTGACTGCGTCGAACCGCTGGAACCGTAAGCGCGAACATATTGGAGGCCACGAAAAGCTCCCTAACGCTCCCCTACTTGAGGGAACTAAGAGTATCTAAGGCACCTGACGGACTACTGAGTACATCATCGAAGCTCATTGCCGCTGGTCAAGGTCTGTTGGATCTTGTTTCTTCTTCCTCGGTATCAACTCCAGAGCTCTACCAGGTAAGCATCCTATGCACTGCTTTCCCTGTGACCTTCTCCTTTGCCTCACGGCTTCGCGCTGTCAACTGCCTCCGGAAATCTACCTCCCTGGCTTGACCAGCTCCGTCCAAGGCTACCCCTGCTGCCTACAACTCTCAGGAATTCCTGCCTCGGGAAGCATCGTCAATATCGGGAATCTCCTCTTGGCTGGCCCGTTTACTCTGCTTCCCTCCATCAACTACATCCCATCTCATTCCATCGCCTGATCCCTCGCGCCTCGACTTCTTCTTGGAAGACCTTTGCCATCACGAAAACGCCCTTCGCTTTTTTGATTCTAACCTTCCACCACAACCCTTGATCAGCTTGTGGCTCTTTGCCTCCTCGCGCTGACGCGTTGTGCTGCAAATTTGGTGGAAGCTGACCCTCTCCCAGCTCGTTGTATGTCTAGCACCTGCAGTCAACGCAGTTGACGTGCCCTGTCACCTTTTCTCTTGGCTTTCTCGACAACCCAGCTCGGTATGTGCTTTATCCTTGCCGCCTCCTATTATCTCTCCCTATCTCCGCTATTTTTTCACTTCATTCTGCGAGCCTTCGAGGTACTGCCGATCATGCTAATGCAGTGCGTAGATTGATCGGAACTTGCTGTGCCACTTGCAGAGTCCCAACCTTCAGATCGTAACAGAGAAGAACTTTCTTCCTGTTTGAACAAGTTTCGACGAATTCTTCAGATCACTGGGATTCCGTCTCCAACATGGCCAACTTGTACAAGCGCCATCAACTCATGGACATGCGCCCCATCACTGCCAAACCACGTCCGTTCGAACGTGACTTGGTTAACTCTCTCGTCCAGAATGGACTCGGTAGGCCCGCAACTCCTTGACTCATAATTCTCTCGAGTACCACCTAATCACCTTTGATGTAGTGGACATTGTTCGTCTTCGTCGGCTTCCCATCCTCGCTCAACCGGCGGGTGGCGAGCGGCACAGCAAGAATGGCGCGCAGTGGACCAACGCGTATGAAACCTCTAGCAACTTTCCCAACGGATTCGAGTCCATGACCCACAGTTCAAAGAATGGTTCGGACAAACGCTTTCCAATCAACGGAAACAGTCACGGGGCAGTCCATCGTTCTTCCCACGTTGAGGCCTCTGTCGGGTCAGAGGAGCCCATCCGTCAACAGCTTGACGGCCAGGACCATGAATGGAAGCTCGAACACCGACTAGTTCCTGATCCTAGACCCATTCCTGCCCCTGTTGATATGGATTCGCAAAGTAACGAAGGTTTCAAGAGATTCTACAAGGCAGTCGTTTCACCGACCCATGTACGCGTTACCGCTGGTGGTCGCATCGTACCAAACCCTCGGGGCTCGTCGTCTCCTGCTGGAAGAGCCAACGACAGGCCGGGCGGTGATACTCCGAGTTTCACTGTTCCTCACGCAGGTTCTCAGGTTCCTTCTACCAACGTTGGTACTGCTGGCGGATCTTCTCAGGCAAACCAAGGCTCCGTCCCGGCTGGCTTTCCCGACATGATGACGGCTTCCCTGCCTATGGGAGGTTTACCAATGATGTCGTTCCCATTCGGCTACTCCATGCCACAAATGCCAGTGGCACCTGCGAGCATGGTGTCTCAGGGCACCAAGAAGAACAGCGACATCAAGACGGACAAGGGATCCGCTAAACCTGAGAAGTCGACTCCTGCGGCTTCCGCTGTAATGCCTGGACCAAACCCCAGCCCATTTTATGCGGCCTCGGCTCAACCCTTCCTGTCCGGCATGCCGCTCTCAATGCCCATGCCTATGATGGCCCCGCACTCTGGGATCACTGCTTTCTCGACAGGTGGCATGGCACCAATGATGCCTCAGATGCCGTTCACACCCGTGTTTGGTCCGATGCAATGGCAGGGCGGCCAGTTGCCTCATCATGTGCCTATGCCGATGCAGGTCCCGATGCCCATGAATATGTCCATGGCCGTGCCTAGCATGCAGGGCATGCCTTTTCCTGGCAATAACCCTGCGGCTAATGGACAGCCTCCTCATGCGCCTTAATGAAGCCTGCGCCGTCCTCGATTGTCATGAGTGAGGTCACGTGGG
>NW_003315037.1:337208-340934 GCF_000150825.1 Verticillium alfalfae VaMs.102
CCCCCCTTTCCAAACTCGCAGCCACGCAACATGGCTGTAGATCATAAACCCCGCCGCGAGTCTCTGGCGGAACGCGAGACGTCTGACCATGCTGCGGCGAAGAAGAACCCCAGATTTCCATGAGTACCCCTTCCCAAACCTCCATAGAAATCACTGGCCCCGCCATGGGCAACCACTCGCACCAACTCGAAGTCCGGACCACAAGCTTTAATTATCTTCAGAAGCTGAACAACGGCCTCGGACTTCCATACCTGCAGGGTTAACTGCGCCCTGGTGTGAACCAGCGGGATGCAAAGGATGAGGATTACATCTACCATCGCCAGCTTACTGATGATGAGGTTCGGGCCCGTCATCTATACTGGGGAAACGCCCCTCGTTCGGTCCAGAAGGGCCTGCCGAAGTACGACGGTAAAGACTTTTACCCCCCTTCACCGACCAAGGAGAACAGCTTTGCGGACCTCGCTACGCCATACAAGCCACAGCCATCCATGGACGGGCGTACCGGTGACTACCAAAACTCAGCTGAAACTGAACAGAAAATGTTGCAGATTTCTGTCAGTGGCTTCGAGGACAACAGCAGTGTCTCTTCGACTAGCAAAAGAATGTCTCGTCTTCCTGTTGGTGACCTCAGCGATTACCGTCTTAAGCCCCAGGCTGAGCAGAGAAAGATCTTGCGGGCCGTTGATGGCAATGGTGACTACGGCTTTCGTCCCACGGACCCCAGTGACAATGTACGCACGATGAAGGAGTTACTGGCGCTTTCCCTTACTCGCCACGAACAGAAAAACAAACGGGACACCAAGTCGGATAATGTAAACGGAAACAATCTTGCTGCCAAAGACAAGGCCGGCACTCGTGGCCGCCCTGCGACTTCGATTCTCAGCCAGGAATACAGCGATTCGGATCAGACTTCAGGAAGCAACGCTATTGCTCCTTCTTTCCAATCGCCTCTTCTCTCGACCCAGTCGCAGTCGACGCAGTCGGACGATGCCGAGGAGTCGCGCGAGAAAATACTGTTCAAGGGTCGACAGAATATGACACGCAACAGGTGCGTGCTTCTGCTTGCTGGTCTTTACATTTTGTGGTCGGAGCTAATGATGGAGACTAACTGCAGCAAACACAGTGGAGCCATGACATTTGTCAAGAAGCCTACCAGCGGTGCTTGTGCGCTTCCTGGTGCTATGAGCTCTACCACCGCTCACGGTCTTCTTCCTCACTATGCTGGCTCTGCCGCCGCCTCTTTGTCGCCTTCTGCGGGCAACAGCTCGCCCTCCAGTTCTGCGATGCGAGCTTCGGGACTTAAATCTGCGGAAGGTGGACGGCAGGATCTAGGTTCCAAAGGTGCCTCTAAGGATACGAAGGATGAGAATAAACCTTTCCATGATGGTAAGTAAAGTCATGGGCGGGTCAAACACGCCAGAAATGAAGATAATAATCTGATAACACATTAGAAGTTTGACCAAGGAGAATGACTTAGTACATATCCTGTCAAAATTACCCGTCACAACTCTGGTACAACTTCTTCCTCTGCTCTTTGCCACGCGACATTACATTGCTTACTTGCCCGAAATCTCTTTCCAACAACCGGTCTTAAATCTGGTTCCGTTGGTTTTTATTGCTTAGCTGAGGCATACTTTCGACACTACTCAATGGCGACGAGAGAAGTCTTATGTGGCTGCCTCGGGGTGTGCACCATGAGCCTCATCCACCTCCACAGGACCCACGACGGTGCTTCCCACTCCTATGGCGTCGCATTTCTCTGCAGTAGGGTTGTTCTTGTGGCTAGGGTGGCAGGTGTTTAATGGTGCTGCCCATGTATGGATTATTTAGGTGTCTTTGCAATGAGCCGAGGCAATCATCACTCTGGGAAATGTCGTCTTGGGCGGCCAATTCAGGAACGTTTGCTAATGCTGCGAATATGAGATTGGATGGCTGGAATGGAATTGGAGATGGGGACAGATGACAACCGGGTGGCGAGGTAGCGTAGCCAAAAGTGGCAGGCTCCTCGTTCACTGGGCCACGTCCATGACCACTGTCAAGATAGTTCCCGGTCTTAACTAGCTCTTTCGCAATTATACAGTCTCGGCTCACTTTCATGTGTCATCAACGACGCCATCATGCTGATAGCCGGATGTGTACAGCCGCATGACATGATGTGTATGTTCTATTTTTTCTGACTATTTAACGGTCGGCTTGACAGTAGTGGTCGGAAACCGAGGCAATGTGCCTCGCGTTCAAATTTTCGACCTCATTGCAGAACTAGGTGAAAGTCTTCATGCGAGAGCAGATGAGTGGTTATCCTGAGAACAGGTCTCCCCGCTGGTTTTAGTCTCCGCCAGTCGTATACCTCGAAAACCATGGACTTGGTGGTTGACGCGGAGATATTCTAGCGTGCGATGATGAGAGAAAGAAAATGGCACAACCTACCGTGAGCTCGTTGTTGGTCCTGTAAGTTCTTGTAAAGAACGACCTTGGTCCTGTGAGCTTGCTGCGTTCCATGTCAAGTTAGTCAAGCATGATTGTGTAGCAAAAGGAGGATATCCTCATGTCATGTCACGCGATTGGGGGTTCGTGAAGGACTCCTCCTCCCCGGCTGTTCTCCCTTGCCCTTGACCTCCCCCAAGATGGGAGAGGAGAGATGGCGAAGAAAAGAGGCAGCAGGGGAAGTGGAGTTGGACTTCGGGAGGACCTCCCATGGAGCGAGTCACTGCGAAGTGAAACGGCCATAGAGAAAAACGAGTTTCTCGATTTGTTGGATTTGTTTTGTTGTTCCTGTGCTACCCTGCGCGCACCTCCCCCACCTTGGTCGCGCCCCCCCTTCCAAAAAAGTGTGTTTCTTCGTGGTTGAATTCCTCATGCCGAATTTCTGCGCTTCTGCTTTTGTTCCCCATTGCCGAACCGTCGAAAAAGAGGAAGAAAGGACGGTGAGTTGTAAAACGCCGGATTGAAAGGAAAAATGGTCATGATCGAGAAGACAAGAACAAGAATCGTTGTCGTTATTCGAAGGGTGTGTTCCCAATGAGGAAAAGAGAGATTCCGTTTCCGAAAAGCAAAAAGACTTCTCCCCATGGTGTCTGGAAACACATGCCCTCAGCGTGAACGCCTCCCCACAAGCAGACCGAGGGAGCCGTGGTTGCGGGGAAGAGCACATTTGCGACAGCAGCGAGCATGCCACAGGGTATCGTCAGGTGTGGAGGTGGTCAGAGCCCCAGGTCGAGTCCAAGGAAGGGAGACGCTTAGGCGTCGGCCTTGCCCTTGGCGCTGGCCTCGCGGCCGCGCTTGATGCGCTCGAGGATGGACTCACGGTCCTTGTCGAGCTTGAGCTTGTTGACAACGACCTTGGAGGGGTGGATGCCGATGGGGACGGACTGGCCAGAGGTCTTCTCGCGGGTGACGCGCTCGATGTGGATGACGTACTTCAGGCGGTAGACGGCGGTGACCTTGCCCTCACGGCCCTTGTTGGCACCACGGACGATGGTGACCTCGTCGTCCTTGCGGATGGGGATGGAGCGAGCCTGGGGGACCATGTTAGCGGGTTGGCGCACGACAGGTGGCCGGGAGCCTACGAGAACGTACGTTGTACTTCTCACGGAGCTCCTTGGGTGAGGGGCGCTCATGATGGTGCGGCGGTCGCTGGAGGGAGCGCTGAAGTGCGCAGCGCGCGATTTGCGGCGGGAAGAGTGAAGGACTGGCGGGACGGTCAGCTCGAATTCGGAGAGATTGCTG
>NW_003315037.1:341227-342107 GCF_000150825.1 Verticillium alfalfae VaMs.102
ATTCACCCACTAAACTTCACTCGCCGATCCAGCGGGTCCAACTCAAACGCCGACGCCGTACGGCGTTGAACATCTGATGATGGCCAGACTTCAGAGCGGCAGACCAGCTCTCACCACCTAACGTCTCAGTAAACCGCGAAGATGAACGCCTTCCCCCGGATACCACAGCGCATAGCGCAAGCCTCCCGACAATGGAGCTGCTCCCTGTGCCAGCATGCTCGCCCGCAGACAACCCGCACGCCCCGAATGCCTGGCGGCGCCCGCAACGCATCGAGTTCCTCGCAGCAGCAGCAGTCACAGCAGCAGCGCTACACGCCGTCAATGGCGCAGGTCAACGCCCACTACAGGAGGAAGAATGCCACAGTAGCGTATGGAGAGCCAGCCCAGCGCAATGGAGCGCAGCCGGGGCTGTCGATGCTGACACTCCGACCAGATACTACACCCTCAGCATTATCCTCGGCACCGTCGCCTTCTCCTACGGCTCCGTGCCCCTCTACAAGATGGTAAGGCTCCCTCTGCGTCCCGAATCCGACAATACGAAAGGAAGAGAGACTGACAGCAGCACCCCAGATCTGCCAAACCACCGGCTGGGGCGGCCAGCCCGTGCGCGCCCACGGGCCCGACTCGACCTACGACGACGCGGACCTCGCGGCGCGCCTCGTGCCGCTGACGTCGTCGCCGCGCATCCGCGTCACCTTCAACGCCTCCGTCTCGGACGTGCTCCCCTGGAAGTTCACGCCGCAGCAGCCGCGAGGTCGGCGTGCTCCTCCGCGAGACGGCCCTTCGCCTTTCTACCACGGCGACGAACAACTCGGACCGCGACATCATCGGCGTCCGCACGTACAGCGTCACGCCCGCCCAAGGTGGCGCCCTACTTAAG
>NW_003315037.1:342852-344492 GCF_000150825.1 Verticillium alfalfae VaMs.102
CGTGCAGGTGGTCCTGGGGCGGCGGCAAGACCGCTGCTGAACCCGTCCTCGTGGAAGCCATACTTTGTCCAGGCGCCGGCGTAGCTGATGCCGCGCGTGTTCTGGATACGCGGCAGCAGGCGCTGGGCACGGACCGCCTCGGGAGTGTACAGGGGATGGCGGTAGGTGAAGGAGGCCTGCGTCTTGGCTGGGTCGGGTTCGTGGAGGGGGTTCATCGTGACAAGGACGTCGCCGAAAGTCGAGGTCGGTATGTGCTGGAGGATATTCATGTTATAGGTGAGTGAGATCTGGTCGATATTCTGCTTGCCGGTAGCCGGCGACGAGAGGGTCAGGTAATTCCAGCTGGTCCAGGCCTTGCGGGCAACGGGCATGAGAGAGAGGTCGGAATGGAGGACGACCTTGTTCTCGGAGGTGTCAAAGGCGCCAAGGATAGATTTTTCCTCGTCGGTGGCCGTATCCTCAATGATCCTGTAGGCTTGATCGGCGTGAGTGGCCAGGATGACGTGGTCGTAGACGTCCGAGTCGCCGTTGGGCAGGTGGACGCGGACACGGCCGTCGTCTTCGTTTGTGACGCTCGTGACGGGGCTGTTAAGGTGAAGATGGTTCGAGGGGAAGCCCCTCATGACGGCGTCGATGTACGACTTGCCGCAATCCTTGAGGGTCAGCCAGTCCGGGCGCGTTGCGACAGTTGACAGGAGGTGATGGTTCCACCTGCAGCGTTGTCAGTGGCGGCGAGGCATTGTCCGTGTTCGGGCGAGGACCTACATGAACCGTACGAGGGTGACGGCGGGGAAGTCGAGCGTGCACTTGTCGGGGCTGGTACTCCAGACGGCGGCCGTCATGGGGATGAGATAGTCGTCCCGGAAGGCGTCCGAGTAGCGTTCGCGCTCGAGGTACTCGCCAATGGTCTCCTCGGGTCCGGCCCCGTGGCCATAGGCGTGGCTGTGGCCGTTCATGGCAGCGGCATCGTTGACGTCGTCGCCGGTGATGAGCAGGTCAAGGGCAAACTGGTTGAAGCGCACAATGTCGAAGATCATGCGCCACATGCGCGGGGAGAAGAGGTTCTTGCGCTGGCAGAAGACGGCGTCGAGGCTGGTGCCGGCCCATTCAAAGAGGCCTCGATCTCTGGTGACGCCAAAGGTCATCTCTGTCGGGACGGTATCGACTTTGACGCGCTTGAGGAAGTTGATAAAGTTGGCTTGCCGTGTTAGTCGAGGGGAGCTGAGGGCGGGAGAAGTCGAGGGGAGCCGAGAGCGAGAGAAGCCAGGGGCGAGAGAAGCCGGGGGCGAGAGAAAGGGAGAGGCTCACGATAGGTGGCAGTGTTGAGGACGATGAAGCCCGTATCGACGCTCGTCTCAAACTTGCCGTTGGTCCATTTGACCGTGTTGGTGTGACCGCCTAGGCGGCTGGCGGCCTCGTAGAGGTGAACATCGTGGTGGCTGCGGTTGAGTGCCCAGAGGGCGGCGATGCCGGAGCAGCCGCTGCCGACGACGGCGACCTTTTTTCCTGAGGTTGGACGTCAATGGGGCGCCCGTCGAGAGGATCGATGCGATGCCCCTCGAACCCGGGCCCGTCGGTGTGAGTAGACATGTGGAGGAGTGGTTGCTTCGAGTTGGAAGGGGAGTGAGAGTGGGAAATGG
>NW_003315037.1:344793-348203 GCF_000150825.1 Verticillium alfalfae VaMs.102
AAAGGCTGGCCACTGGCTTTCTGATGCTAACGTGTAGCTTGACCATTTGGCTGGCCAGACCGGCGCTCGCTGGTGTGGTACATACAGCAGCGCAAGCTCAGGTAGGTGCATGGCAGCTAGCGCGACAGAGATCTGAGGGGATGGGATGCATGCTGATCTGGAGGGAAGGAGACCGGTCTTGGCTCGATGAACGTACAGGTCTGATTTGTCGGCCATGGTGGCGTACAGGTGCTGGCGTACAGGTGCGACTGGCGTGTCTGGGTGCTTTCTACTGGCGCTGCGGGGGAGGTGCTTAAGGTGCTGTACCTAGGTAGTGAGAGGTGCCTGCCACACTAACAAGTTCAAGGTGCTGGTTAGGGGGATAGCTGCAGAGGCGGGAAACTGCGAACGTCTGAGGTCATGGTGATGCGATGAGACAAGAGCACCGAGAGCAGGAGCGAGCAAGGAGTAGCAGCAAAAGCGACAGCAGCAGCG
The DNA here is from genome assembly GCF_000150825.1 of Verticillium alfalfae VaMs.102. Taxonomy (NCBI): domain Eukaryota; kingdom Fungi; phylum Ascomycota; class Sordariomycetes; order Glomerellales; family Plectosphaerellaceae; genus Verticillium; species Verticillium alfalfae. The sequence goes on from NW_003315037.1 coordinate 345,268, forward strand.
ACGACGACGGCAGGACCATGCCATGCCGTCCCGTCCCGTCCCTTCCAGCTCGCGCTCGGTCAGTGACGCTTACATTTGAGACCGCCCCACTCTGGCGGGGCTGAACTTGGTTCCTCAGCCACGGAGGCGCAGATGCTGACTACACATCTCAGGCTACGTCCGTCTTGGTCGTGCAAGGGCACGAGGTGAAGGGTTTGCACATGGCAGCATTCGATGGATCGCCAGCTTTGCGTTCAGATATTCAGGACGCAGCATGGCTCCGTCCGACGCGGCGAACAGGTGGCACGTAGCACACACAACATATCGAAACTCGCACTCTGCTCCTGAGACAAGAGACAAAGCATGTCGAGTACTCAACGGGATCGAGAGACGTGGTGAACGAGTCCCCCAATTCTTAAAAGCGACGTATCAGCAAAGGATAATTCTTCTGCCCGGTTCTGTTCAACTCCACGCGCACCGAGCGCCGTCTCCCCGAAGGAAGCGCAGCGATCCCTATTCGTGGGGCCTATTTCTTCGCCGGGGGTTCAACTTTGAAGAAGAAAAGGAGAGAAAAGTCGAAAGAGCGCAGAGGCGGCCGCCGAATAAATGCATCTCGTGAGGTCACGTGCATTGTGCTCCACCCTCCGCGGCTGCGCTTCGCCATGAACGACCCACCCTTCTTTGCCGCTCCAGCCATATGCAGTCATGGCTGTGCGACGAGACGACGTCTAGCCATCCATCCATCCATCCATCCATCCAGGCACCGAACATCCATCTCGACAACCCGTCGACCATCCGCCCACCGCGTCAATTCCATCAGCGACCTGCCTGCCTTTCATTTCCGACCTGGTCGGATACATCCTGAGCGTCCACCCACCATGGCCTCCCACCTCGACACCGAAGCCGGCACCGAGCGCTTCGCCGACTACGAGGCCGAGCTCAAGCTCGTGCAGGCCGACCTCGCGCAGAAGCTCGACCAGATCCCCGAGCTCAGCGGCGAGCCGCGCAAGGCCGCCATCTCGGCCGCCGAACGCGCCGTCGAAGAGGCCGACGAGCTCCTCGGCCAGCTGCGCCTCGAAAAGGCCAACATACCCTCACCGCACCGCGCCAAGACGAACGCCCGGTTCCGCAACCACGAGTCGGACGTCGACGCCGCGCGCCGCCGCCTGCGCGCCCTCTCCGACGAACGCGCCGCCCTCTTCGGCGCCCGCTACACCGACGACCCCGCAGGCCCCGGCGGCGGGCCCTCGGACCGCAACCTCGCCCAGCGCCAGCAGCTCCTCAGCGGCTCCGACCGCCTCGACCGCTCCACCCAGCGCCTCAAGAACAGCCAGGCCCTCGCCAACGAGACCGAGGGCCATTGGCGCCAGCACCCTCGCCGACCTCCACCGCCAGCGCGAGACCATCCAGCACACCCACGAGACGCTGCTGCAGAGCGAGGGCTATGTCGACCGCAGTGTCAAGACGTTGCGCGGCATGGCGCGTAGGTGAGCCTTCTATTTTCCTTGTTGCTTGTCCGTCTTGCTGGTGTCGGCCATGCTGTTGTGGGCGTGCTGGAGTGGACATGTTGAAGTGGGCACGTTGGAGTGGTTCGTGTCAAGAATAGCGCTGACGGCCCGCAGGATGGCTACAAATCGGGTGATCACCATTGCCATCATCACCATTCTCGTCCTTCTCATCGTTGCTGTCATTTTCAGCAAGTTCAGGTAGACAGAGCAGAGAGAGAGAGGGAGAGAAGGAGAGCGAGGGCAGCAGCACGCACGGCGTCTTGGGAGTTCTCTTTAGTTTTTTCTTTTCTATTTCATTCTATTCGTCTTTTTTGGTTGGGTCGGCTCTGTTCATTTTGCGTCGTGCTTGATTTTTGTTTCTTCGTCTCAGTGTGTGATGCCAGTTGCATCGCTCCGACGGCACGACAGTACATAATGCAAACCATGCTTCCACATGCTGCGTCACGGCCCATTGGTGTGACGCTGTCATCGCTTTGGTCATGTCTGCGGACTCTTCAGACTGTAACAAACGCCTTCAAACTCCTTCGTAGCGACCATGCCATGCTGCATAGTCATGCCATCTCACTGTCAGGATCACGACAGCCACATCGACACAAGGGCATAGCAAAGATCTTTCATTCCGTACGCCTAATCATGCCGCAATCAAATCTAAATCGTTTCTGGCCCGGACAGCCATGGGGTATAGTCTGCACACCAATCCCACGCCTGCTGCCGAGGCAGGCCACACGTCCCACGCTCGGTCCGCCTCTCTCTCTCTCCCTCTCTCTACCTCTACCTCCGGCCGCGCGGCGACTTTTGGATACCACCACGCGGTCCGCCGCCGCCGCCGCCACGACCACCACCACCACCACCAAAGCCGCCTCGCCGCCTGTCCTCTCCCAGTCCGCGACGTCCGGAAGCAATGCCGCCACGACCGCCGCGACCGCCAGGACCTCCACGTCCGCGTCCACCGCCAAAGCCACGGCCTCCACTGCCACCACCACCGCCGCGGCCTCCGCCGCCGCGACCGAATCCGCCACGGCCCCGCGCGACGTGCGCCTTGACAGCGTGCGCCGTGCCCTCATCCATGTCCTCATCCATGTCGTCGTCGTGCTGGTCCTTGCGGTTCTTGTTGCTGAACTTGAGCTTTCCACCGCGTCCCCGCTGCGCGACGTCCTTGCCCTTGAGCGCCGCAACGTAGGCACCCACGCCCGAGGCGTCAGGGTTGTCGACGTCCATGGCGCCGCCGGCCTCGTCGTCGTCGTCGTCGTCGCGGCCGAGGATGAGCTTGCCATCGAGGTCGACCTTGGTCTTGGAGCGGCTCGGCTTGCGCGCCTTGACCGGCTTGGTCGACGAGATGCTGGCGAGCGCGTTGCGGTCGAGCAGGTCGAGCGGCTCGTCCTCGTCCTCGACAATGTAGCGCTGCCCCGTCCCTTGACCTTGCGCGCGTTGGCGCCACGCGCGAACCGG
>NW_003315037.1:348778-352938 GCF_000150825.1 Verticillium alfalfae VaMs.102
AACCGAAGACCGAGGTCATATACCATGTGCACCGCCGAAACCGGCCGACCAAAATGGTGAGGCATCCTCAATGTTGGCCGTGCCGGCGGGGGCGTCGCTGTGTGCATGTGCGGCACCTTGGCGTTGTCAATGGTGGCGCCGTCGGCGGCGGCCATGCGCTCGCCCATCTCGACGAGGAGGCCGTAGGCCGCCTCGCGCGCGCGCTCGTTGTTCTCCTTGCAGCAGATGACGACCTCGCTGAGGATCGACGGGATGAAGTGCAGCGACGTGTCGGGGACGAACGGCAGCAGCGCCGAGAGCGCGGCGAGACGCTCGCGACGCGCCGGCGCCGACACCTTGTCGGCGCTGGCGATGAACATGGCCTGCAGCTCCGACGTGCGCGCCTCGAGGGCGGCGCGGCCCGTCTCGGACTCGGCGAGGCGCGGGATCAGCTTGTAGGCCTTCTTCTGCAGCTGCGGCTGGTCCTGGCGGACGATGGTGACCGAGGCCATCTCGAAGAGGGCGGCGAAGCTGTCGCGCGGCAGATAGACGGACATGGTGATGATGAGGTCCATGAGCGTGTTGGTCGTCGAGGGCGCCTGGTCCTGGCCTTGCTTCTTCTGCGGCGCGGCGGCGCCCTTCTCGGCGGCGTCGGGCGCCTTCTGCAGCTCGGCGGCGAGCATGGCGCTGACGCGGTCGAAGGTCTCGCGGAGCTCGGCGGCGGGGGTGATGCTGAGGAAGGCGTTGATCGACAGCAGGATGGGGCCGCGGCTCTGCGGCAGCGTCTGGGTGTAGACGTTGAAGAGCACGGCGAGCATGTTGCCGGCGTAGGTGCCGAGGTACGCGAGGTTGGCGCGGGCCGTCTCGCGGGGCACGCGGCTCTGGCGGACCATGTCGTCGGCGGCGTCCTCGAGCTCGGCGATGGCCTGGTTGGACTCGATGAGGGTCTTGAGGGCGCGGCAGACCTCGAGGCGCAGCTCGACCTGCTTGTACAGCAGGTTGGCGAGCAGCTCGGCGAAGCTCTGGTCAAAGGCGGCGGCCAGGTCGAGGGGCAGGTCGCAGTAGCCGGGCAGCGTGGCCCAGATCTGCTGGACGAGCGTCTCGTAGATCTTGACCTCCATCGTCTTGGCGGCCTCGCCGTGGTCGAGGACGCGCTGGAACATGAGCTCGCTGAGGGGCACCATCTCGGCGCGGAAGTGGGCGAGGTGGGTGTTGCTGACGTAGTCGCGCAGCAGCGGGAACATCCAGGCGCGGCCGGGCTGGCCCTTGGCGGGGGTGGCGAGGTTCAGGGGCAGGACGGAGAGGACAGCGTCGGGGCCGACGGCGCGGATGGCGCGGCCGATGACCTCGTCGGCCTCCTTCTTGCCGCCGAAGGAGTCGTTGCTGCGGAGGTCGCCGACTGCCCGGAGGATGGGTCAGCATGGGCGGGGGTTGGCGCGCCAGCGGAGCGTGTCGGAACATGGCGCCGAAGACGTTGAAGCTCTCGGGCCAGGCGGCCTGGTACTTGACGCTGAGCAGCGTCTCGGCCGCCTTGGCCACCTTGTCGAGCGTCTTCTCGTCGTAGACGGAGGGCTCGATGATGACAGAGGCGGGGACGCAGTTGGCGAGGAAGGAGACGAGGCACTCGGAGGCGGAGATGCGAATGTTGTGGGAGGGGGACTCGAGGAAGGCGAGGACCATGGTGAACAGGTCGGGCAGGTTCTGGAAGGTGTCCTCGGGCTCGAGCTGGGCCGAGACGTCGTAGCCGCGCGACAGGATGGCGAGCCAGGGGGGGATGAGCTGGGTGTCGTTGGCGGCGGGCCGCAGCTCGGAGATGATCTCGATGAGGCGCGGCAGCTTGGAGGACGCGGCGGCGTCGTCGGCCGCCATGCCCGCAAAGATCATCTCGAAGATGTCAAAGGTGGCAACGGTCATGTATTCGCCGCCGGAGCGGGCGATGCCGAGGAGCAGCTCGCAGAGGCTCTCGATCTTGTTGCTGGGCCAGCCACCGCTCGCCGAGGCGATCGTCTTGACGAGCTGCAGGGCGTGGAGCAGGGCCGGGTCGTGCTGGGACTCGGCCGAGGCCTTCTTCTGGGTCTTGCGGGCCTGGGTGGCCTTGGCGGCGAGGTCCTCGAGGGTGGCGAGGGCCGTGTGGGCGCACATGTCGGCGGCCGGGTGGTCGAGGGACGGGCTCGGCGGCGGGTTGGTGAGGACCTTCTTCAGGGCGTCCTGGGCGCGCTTGCGGATCTTGGGCTTGGGGTCTTGGGCGAGGTTCAGCAGGCCGGCGACGGCACGGCGGGGGCCGATCTGGGTGACGCCGAGATCCCAGGCAGGGAGGTCCTGGGCGAGCAGCAGCGACTCGAGGCAGCCGATGGAGGCGCGCAGCAGCATGGCCTCGGCATCCTGGAGCAGCAGGATGGGGGCGAGGAGGGTGAGGATCTGGGTGAACTTGGAGCGCAGCAGAGGCTGCGGTGCGTACGGTGTGACGACGTCGAGGAGGTAGACGACGGACGAGGTTGTCTCCGAGTTGATGCTGCCGCTCTCGATGGACTGGCTGAGGAGCCCGAGCAGGGCGGCGAAGTAGCCCGTGGGGGATGGGGGCGTGTTCTGTTCTTTGAGGGTCGCATCGACGGCTTGGAGAACGACGACTCTCTGTTGAAGAAGGCTGTTAGCAGATGTTGCCATCTCGGGATCAAATCGTCGGGCTCGAAGGCCACACAGTACCCTCTGCTGGCTCTGCAGACCCGGCGAGCGGATCTTGTCGAGCTTGTCGTCGAGTGTCGGGGTAGCCATGGTGCTGGCCATGCTGGGTATATGTAGATTTTCTTTTTATGTTGGTGCCAGCGTGCGCAGTCGACAGGGCGGCGTCTTGGACATCCGACGCGGGACTCGGGACGCTGCGGAGGGAGGGGTTGGTTTGTTGAGGGTGAGTCTTGTCTCGTCTGGACCCGACTCGACTCAAAACTGGTAATGGGCGGACGTCGTCTCGGTGAGCGTCTCGATCCTGCTGCGTCGTTGGGGCCTGGGTCGTGCCTCCCAATTTTTTTCCTCTGAGAAAAATCCTTATCGCAGCACCCCGCCCCGATAAGGGCCCATACAGTGCGTGCAATATCCACATCATCCACACTGTCTCTGCCTCCACTTGTCCTTAGCTTCCACAACTTGGCGTCCGACTCGACTTCCAACTTGGCTTCCACATCACAGAACGAACGGGCATATGCTTCACATACTATCCCTTCGAACCCGAACTTGATCTCAGTACAAGCAAGCGCCCCACAAGCCGTATACCGCCTGCATAATCGGGTTTAGCGCTGCTACATTTGTTAACCTTGCTCAGTACCTAGAGTCCTACCTCATTCTAACGTAATCTATCTGAGATCCTCGCTATAAACCCAGTACGCCTGATATTATTAGGTGGGCTATAGTACTATAGCTTATTATAAATACACTGTGGGCTAGGTGCATGATTTGATTAGCTGTCAAGCTCATTTCTACCACGTTAGTTGGGTCCTTCCAGTACCTATTTTTTGTACATGAGATCAATTTCGGGTTCAAAGGGATACGTCCATACATCTCATTGCTCATAATAGTTCCTACAAATACAAACACCGACCCCAACGCCCCCAGTGACTCCTTCCTCGACGTTTACACCTCCGTCTCGACGTCGGGCTTCCGTCCGTCGAGCGCCCCCAGCTTCTTCACCTTTCTCATGGCGAACAGCGCCTCGTTCTTAGCAAACTGCATGTTCCTCACCGGCCGCCACTGCATCAGACCCCGGTGCTTCCGGTGCAGGTCGCGGCTGTGGTCCTTGTACTCCTTGTACGCGTCCAGCGGGCTGTTGCTCTTGGACGCCCGCTCGTGCAGCTGGCTGTCCGTCGTCCGCGTCGTGTCGCCCGACGGCCGCGTGCCCGCCGATGACCGACGTGGGTCGCTCGAGCCCGACGTGACCCCGCCCTCGTTCGACCCCCCGCGCGACAGCGTCTCGCCGTCCGAGATGCCGAGGTCGGGGTTGCTGTTGTCGTCGTCCTCGTCCGAGTTGCTGATGTCGTCGTGGTTCTCGTCATTGTTGAGGTCCACCTGGCTGCCGTCCATCATGTCCTTCGGGTCCGTCCCGAACGCCCCCGTCCAGTCCGTGCCGTCCTGGGCCAGCCACTTTTCCTTCTCCTTCTCGTCGGCCTGCGCGAGCACGTCGCGCCCGTGCG
>NW_003315037.1:353152-361709 GCF_000150825.1 Verticillium alfalfae VaMs.102
CTGCGTCAGGGACTCATCCGCAAGTCTGAATCTATAGAAAAACTTTGCAGCCACCCCCTCCCCCCGAAAAACCTCGGCGAAGCACGCCTCCCACGTATCGATCATATCGCGCGAGTTGTTCCCGAGACAAACTTGATGTGGCCCCGATCCGTCACAAAAGAGAACCGGCCCCGGATTCGGAGGCGGCCGACCTCCTGCCCCTTGAGCAACGGCACGTCCTTGAAGTTGTCCTGCGTGATGAAGTTCTGCGCGAGACGTGTACCGTTGTCGCACTTCCAGATGGGCAGGTCAAAGTCGTGTTCCTCAAGGTCCACCAGCTCCTGCAGCCACAGCGATGCATACGCATCGGGGTGCCGCTTGCCGGCCGGGTAAAACTCGAAAAAGATGGGCGACCGGTAGCGGTAGCGGACCGGCAGCCGGATCTTGTCGTGCTTGTTCTCGCCGCTAATGTCCCAGTCCATGCCTTCGCCCTCGGTGTGCTTCGTGCACGCGTCGCGCTTGATCGACGCCGAGCTGCCACCGGTCCGGAGACGCACCTTGGTCTTGGACCGGCCGTAGCGCTCGGCCTTGATGTTGTTGCCCAGGAACTCAAATGTGCCAATGTCCCAGCCCATCTGGCTCGGCGGCAGCCTGAGCTCGCAGGACCGGAACAGCAGCGAGATGCGGATCCGGCCGAAGCCGATGCCCCCGTCGAGAGGGTACCAGCGCGTGGCCTCGCTGCCCGTCTGGAGAATGTCCGACACCTTGAGCGGTACGACACCGATGATGGGGTCGTGCTGCCTGTTGCGCGAGTCGCGGACGGCAACCGTGACGATGCAAGACTTCCAGTCGCGCACGAAGCGCTCGGTACCGGCATTGAAGATGGGATGCGACGACACGACTTTGGTGCGTGTCTTGTAGGCGAGCTCGTCGTTGATGAGAATGGTGCAGTATGAGCTCGGCAACTTCTTGCCCGACTCTTCCTTGACCTCGCCGGCCTCGGGACGCGCGGGCTCGAACTCGCGGCCCTTGCGGTTGCCCTGGGAGCCCGTGATGTTGGCGAGCTCGAGACCGACAATCTGGTGCACGACGATGCTGAGAATACCCGAGGGCCACAGCGGGTCGGGGGGGGTGTGCACAACAGAGTCTTCCTCGGCCGTGTCGATGGCGCCCTTGTCGTCCTGCAGCTCCTTCTTGTCCTTGAGCTCCTTGGGGAGGTTGACATCACGGCCGTCAGTGCGGAGTGCCTTGCGGAACTGCGTCTTGCCAAAGTAGCCGACCTCCCATACCAGTTCGCCGGGCATCTCGCTCTCGGCCTTGACGCCGCGCAGTTTCGAGACCTGCGGGAACATCTTGCCGGGGTGCTGGATGAGCTTCTGGATGCTGAGCTCGACCTTGCCGACGACATCGTCGGCCGAAGCGCGGTCGCTGTCCCAAAGCTCGACAGAGAGCTGCTCGTCGGCCTTGATGAGATCGGCGGTGACAAGAAGACCACAGCTCTCTTCGAAGATGGGATTGAGGTCGTCTTGAATGACACGTGTGCAGAATTGGGGCTTCCCAAACTTGCTCCACGCAATGGTGATGTACGGGTCCGATCCGCCGCCGTCGCTGCCACGTCTGTCCTGCTTGCTGAGGCCGGTGGCACGGTGGATACGGACGAAGAGGACGCCGAGGGCCTGGGTCTCCTTTTTGATGTCGTCGCCCTGGATCATCTTGCTCATGTCAAGGGTCATGCTCTTCGGCGCGACGTACATGGACGCCGCAGCACCGATGGCCCAGTTGACAAAGTTGGAAATGATGGGGAGGTTCAGAATGTTGACACCCTTTTCAATCATGGGCGTGCAGCCGGCTTGCACCTTGGGGACGCCCATGAGCGTAAAAGTCAAGGTCTTGAGGAAAGGAGGCTCAGGCACGAGCTGGAGGCGGATCCGTGCCGTTGCCACGAGGCCCTGCAGCTCGACCCAGATGGGCAGAGGGATGCCGATAAGGCCACGGACACCGAGGTAGAAGACAAGCTGCATGCCCATGTTGCGGGCCTTGGACGAGATGTCACCGCCGGACGGCTTCGCGTGATAAGCGATGGAGGCCTCGAGGTTGTAGTAGGAGCCAGCCTGCTCCATGGCGGCGAGCTCGTTGGGGTCGGTGTTCTTCTCGGTCTGCTTGCGCGTCTCCTCCTTGACGTCCTTCATGTGGTCGTCGGGCAGGGCGCGCAGGCTCAGGATGCGAATGGGGTTCGATCCCTGAGAGATATCGGCAACACGAACATTCTCGACGATGCCGGGAATGGAGGCCACCATGACGTCCTCGAGCGTGTCGGCAACACCGGCGAACATTTCAGGGTTGATGAGACCCCACATGATGCCCAGGGCTGTGTTCATCCACTGCGGGTTGTCAGGATTGTCAGGACTGTCAGGTGTATACCAAGACCAAAAGAAAGCAAGGGGCGGCCCCTACTCACCTCAACAGACTCAGGCACAAGGTTGACGGTGGCCGTCTCACCACGCTCCTTCTCGCTCGACCACTCCACGTTGCGTCCCTGCTGAATGAGCTCGCGGCACCAGAGGTAGACACCGCTCGCAATGCAAACAGACAGGGGCATCAGCCCCCAGAGGCTGCCGCCGAAGAACTTGCCAATCAAGATGATGCCGAAGAAGATGGCGGCGCACATGACATTGGCGCGGGCCTCGAGGGCCTCGAACATGGGCTCATAGCTGACACTGGGAGTCTTGTAAAAGAGGACATTGGTCTTCTCGCTGTGAATGGGCACGTCGGAGGTGCTGCCCGGCTCGACGGGGTCAGGCGGGGCCGTGATATCCTGGGCACGACGGTACTCTTCGCCCGACTGGTCTGAGGAGGTCGCGACGGTCGCTTCTTTGCCGAGGTTTTCGTTGGGAATGGAAATCTGTTGAAAGTTGTTACGATGACGTCAGAGGGTCTTGGGGTCGGGGCGGAGGAAATGCACCTTGGGGTTTTCAACAGCCTCTTTGAAGTCCGTCTTGGCGTCCTCGATCTCTACATCTTTACCGGTGACGGGGTCGCGAACAGTCTTGGTCTTCTTGTTCTTGTGTAGGCGGTGCTTCTTCTCAGGAATATGGTCCAGGGTCTCACCCTTGGCCTTGTTGTTCTTGAGCTCGGCATCAATGGCAGCATCACGCTCAGCCTTTTCCTTGTCAAGCTGGGCGACAAACTCCTGAATGTTGGGGATCCTGTTTCGGCCGCTGTAGTGCTGGCCGCCAACAGGCGGTTCGTGTTCCATGGCGGCGATGTCAATGGCCTCGGCTCATTAGTACGACACGACACGATCGAGGGGGCCGGCAGATTGGGGGGGGTCCAGAGGAGAAGAGAGAGGAGGGAAAAGCGGTCGGGGGCAGGTTGATGAACCTGGAAGGGGTATAGGATGTTTAAAGAAGATCGAACAGCCCGGCACACGAGAGGAGAAGAGGAGGAACAGGTCCGGGAGGGGGAGGAAGGCTTCGTTGGGCGTATGCTCCTGCCTGGGTCTCTGCTTCAGCTTGCTGCTGCTCCTGGTTTTAGCGGTCGCTCATCTTGGTGCATTTGCAACTCCCGTCTCGATGGGATCGATGATCCAGGCCCCCCCGCCGCCGCCGCAGAACCAAGCAGTAGCTTGTTTTCGTTTTCCCGGATCCCAGTCCAGGATTGCCATCATTACACATGCGTTGGTGCGTTTGGCGGGCGGCGACAGCGCAGTATGACGTCGTTGGCGAGCTCCTGTCCAACCTCACACTGCAGCTCCCTGGTGGGGTTGTGGTCTCGGCCCTAGCAGCCTCCATGTCCCCGGTACCAGGTCGTGTTGGCCCTTGCGGCGTCGGTGCGCCCCAGAAGCAGCCCCTCCCCAAAGTCCTCTGCACAAGCCTGTCGCTCGACGCAAAAGGGGGGGCCGGGGAGTGCAGCAGCTGGCACGCGCTAAACCGGTCGGATTGACAGCGCTAGACGACGCTCCGTAGCGCCTCACCCAATCCCTGCCATGATCCGATTCCCATTCCTCCCTCCCTCTCGTCGTCCTGGGTTCTTTTCAGCTGCTTTTCCTCCCCACACGCCGCAGACACTGCTTTCGCTTTCCTTTCTAGGTAGGTACCAAGGTGCGACCTTTGCAGGTCAGGCAGTGCAAGCTTTCCTGATCTGCGGCCGCGGGGCCTTGTTTCGTGGCTTTGTGGGCTTGCGTAGGCGGCTGGTCGTCATGACTGTTTGCGTGTGGCGCTCTCGAGCGACTAATGTTTGGCAACGTGGGTCAATAAGGTACTGTAGACTCGTCCAGATTACGTCCTCCTCGGGTCAATATCGGTGCACAAGCTTTTGGAGAGCCATGCGGCCATGCATGTGTGGACACAATTTGCAGGTGATGGAGGGTCGTGAACATGATGGAGAGTCGTGGACATCGTGAACGTGTGCGAGCCGGGCTTTCTTCTTAACCGGCCACCGACTCGAGCTGACGCTATCAGAATCAAGGAGCCTCGGAGCAACCCGTCAGGTGCCCGTCGTGATCTGATCCATCAATTCTTTCCTTTTTTTACCCCTTCCTCTTGGCGCAAAGTTCAATCCAATAATACAGCTGGAGGCTAATGTGTCCATTCCGCACATTGGTTGGTGAGGACTCGTTCTCCCAAACAACGAAGAGCCTTCCCACAGGACACAGACCATTGCACAAGTGCTCATAATTCACTTGGCTGCAGAACAGTATGCCTTCGACGCGAAGAGTGTCGTGCACGCAAGACAAGGAGCACAACAGCTTTTGTTCCAAATTCATAGTCATCATTCAGTCATTATGGATATCCCAACCGCTCTTGATAATAATACACCACCAGATTACAGATGCGATGTCGCCTTTTTCTCTTGAAGTTCCGCGAGTCCTCATGTGACCATCATGTCCGGCGGCACCGGCGTATCTCTCCGGCTGCCTGTCTCTGGGTTGAACAGGTCCACCGACCCGAGCCGGTCGACGCTCCTCCTGGCTACCACCCCCTCGCCACCCTTTCTCGCCAGCGTCGGCGTCTTCAGGTCCATATCTCCATCACCGGGTGTCACGGCTCGACTGTCTGACGCGACACTGCTCGAGTCGGCCATCTCGACATCCTCACACTCATCAAACGTCTCCACGCTAGGCGTCGGCAGATCCTCCATCAAGCACTGCGCCCCCCGCGACGGTATCGTGATCTGGGGCGGCGGCTCCGAAGCGGCCTTGGCCTCCACGGCCCTCATTGCCGCCATGGCACCGCCCACTTCCTCGTCGCCGTCCTCGCCCTGCCCTATCGTCCACACCCATCTCCGTTTCTTCTCCTTCTTTCTCCGCTTACGGACACCTCCAGGTCCAGACGGTGACAGTGCTGTCGGTGTTGTGGCTACGAGTCCGGCCATGCGCCGACGCATCTCCTCGAAAGGTCCTGGCGTTTGACCTCCGTCGCGCGTCTCGTCGCTTGTGAAGGCGAGGGCAAGGTCGAGAACCGTGTCTGGATCCTGGCCGGGGAGGGCGGGGGACCGAGGCGAAATGTCGTCGATGAGCAGGTCTATGTGTGACTTGGTGTACTTGTTCGTGATAATGGTCTGTTCAATGGGGCTATTGTACGCCACGCGACGAGCAGCTTTCTCCTGGAGCCGGAGAGACTGCCGCCTAGGCGACATTGGGGTTTGTGCTGTGGGCGGTGGCAATGGTGAGTTTCGGAGAATGCTGTGAAGGGACCGAGGGTGCGAGTAAGGAGGCTTGAGCCATGGTGCGGATGAGCCGGAGAGGGTGGCTCGCCTGCGGGGCGTCCGCGGCTCGATCTGTGTGGTGATTGCGGTGATGGAGAGACTCGGTGCCTCTGTTGTTCCGAAGGTGAAGACCTTGGGGTCAGTGGGCTCGACGGGCCCAGCCGACAGTGGAGGCGTCGCCGTCATGATGCTGGGGAAGAAGGCCTCCATGGCGGATGGCGAAGCGGGATTCGCCGTCAGAGGCGTCTCCGGATAGGAAGCAGCATACGGGGTTTGGGATACGTCGCTGGTGATCCTTGAGATCACTCATGCCGGTGTGAATGTGGAGCTGAGGTGTCTGGTGAGTGTTGATGGCAGTGACGGGCGTCGAGCGCTCGATGGCGGTGACATAGACATTGGACAGTGTGTTGAAGGCCGTCGGAGACTTGGGATCCACGACAGCGAGCGTCTTGGATGATCTCGGCTTGGGGCCTGTGGCAGGCTTGATACTGAGGGAGAGTTTCGGCCTCCGCGAGGCGGGCGCCATCGATGTCGACATGGCTCCTGCTCTGTGCCCTTGGTTTGGCCTCGTGAGCTGTTAGACAATGTGTAGAGCACGGCAAGCAACTTTGACTGATGGCTGCCTCTCTGTCTTGACCTGGACCGGCAGACGAGACAAGGTGCAACAGGCACGTCGCCACTCGGGCCTGACAAATGTGTGTGTGTGTGTGTGTGAGTTGCGTTGGTTCAGACAAACGAGAAGATAATAGGAGAGCGGTGGGGTGAGGAGGGACGGCGCCTATAGTTCATATATGAACGCAACGAGGAACACAGGCCCAACATGGTGGTCAGCAACTGAGGGAGCGAGGCCTTCCATGTCAGGCCGGGGCCTGGCCTTGAAGCGCCGCGTTGCTAGCCCGCATATGCATGCAGTGTGACAAGAGGCATGGCACAGGGTCTGGAGACAGATAGACGCGGGCGGGTCTGGGAAACAAACGAAACGGAAGACACTGTCCTGGTGGTGATGGTTCCGTGGCTCGCATGAGCACACACGAAGGAGGGGCGATTCGAGGCGTGGTTGGCTATTTCGGGCGTCGCGAAGTCGTGGGAATCGAGGCGCAAGCGCCGAATGGGCCCCTGAACCCTGCCGACATGGCTTTGTGCCGCCCAATCGCTGGGATGCGGGGATTATCGAGTCGACAACAGAGGCTGGTATGCGGCGTCTAAGAAGCCTTTGACAGTGGTTTTTGGCTTTGCTGGCTTCACCGCATCTCGAAGGATTCACGTCCGTCGTCGCTCGTGATCAAGAGGAATCGGCGAGATCTTGATGGTCCCGATGGGTAGGATAGACATGATGGATCAAGCCTCGCGAGTGTCGGCCGTCGACTGTGCTGGGGTGTCGAGTCAGGGAGGTAGGGCCCTACCCGAGCGAATGGAGCATTGTGGCGAGGGCAGGGAAAGGATCGGAAAGTAAGTTTGAAGGCTCGTCGTTCATTATCGGCTGTCCAAGCCCTCGGGTCCGTGATCCAAGACAGAGTGGTGAAAGAAATGAGACGATCCTACTGTGCCATGCCGCGCCAGGGATGGGGGGAGAATGGGAAAATTGGAGGATGCGAAGATGCGAGAGGAGCTGAAGGATCTCCTCCTCCTGCTGGGCCAAGGTGGGGGGCTTTCCCGCCAGAGACGCGAGAGCCGCGGCGCCCAACTGTTCCAACCGCCGCTGGCCGAATGGTCGATGGCCCCCTGGGCGCTGGCCGCTGGCCGCCCGTGCCCCCAGCTGCAATCAATTTTCTTTCCAGGCTGAGTCTTACCAGCTGGGCGCTGAAGCCAGTCGGTATCCTGCTTTGACCACCTCGTCCGCGGATACCGAGGCGTAGAATCCCTTGAAAGATCCCTCCGTCAAGTGATGATGGAAGAAGCCAATAATTCGGCCCATGTCGTCCCATATAGCAGAGCCGCAGCTCCCGGTTAGGAATGGTCGAAACGTTCGGAGGCAACTCATTTCTGCCCAAGGTATACCCAGTCGTAGACGACGTACTCTAATTCGGCTTTCTCGCGGGTGAGTCCTTTTCACTACTGCGATTATGTATCTTCCAACCTTTGGCCATTACGAGGCCTTCCATGGCACCGTTTGAGGACTGTTGAAGAAAACACTTCGCATCATATCGATCTCGTCGTTCAAGTCTTCTCCAAGCAGTGTGGTGAATGGAGGGACTGACTCACCCTGCTGTTCAAAGGCTTCGTTGACGAATTCGACTTGAGGCTGAAGCTGTATGAGTGAGATATCTGTGAAGCTAAGCTCTGCCACGGCCCTGCCGACTACCCGCTGGTCTCCAGACGACAAAGTCTGGTGAACAGTCTCGGTTTTGCCTATGCCGTGGGATGCGCCGGTCATGAACTTGTCGTCGGCACCGTTTTTGACTAGCACACCAGAAGAAGTAGAGTAGAAGCCCCTCCTGTTGGAGTCATCAAAGGCAAAACTGGAGATGAGGACGCCAGGGCGAAGGACGTTATAAGCTGTGTCATCCACAATACTTTGTATAGCATTCGACATCTTTTGGCGCAGGGCTTTGCGATCTCTCATATCTGGTCGGCATAGATCTTTCTCAAACAGGTACATCGTCCAACACTTCGCGATGCGCCCGGGCAGTCGGGCCCAGATTGACTTGACGTCAACACTATCCTCTAGTACGACGTGGAACTTTCTTTCTGCGTCAAGGATGAACTCGATCACTGCAAGTTCTGGGACGCAAGTGAGAATGGCGCGGGTGGCGGTGTCAGCAAGGCTGCGAAAGGCTTGGGTCTTGAAAGACATGAACCTCGCATCGATGTCCTCACAGATTCGAGATGCTCATGTTGCCAGTTGTCGTCTTGGGGAACATGACATCCGAAT
>NW_003315037.1:363081-364913 GCF_000150825.1 Verticillium alfalfae VaMs.102
ATTTCCCATCACCAATGCTGACGGGACAATCCTTCCAGTGGTAATACAGGCTAACATGACCGCCGAGCAACTTGACGCTTACGTGACTCATTTTCGAATTCGAGAAATTACGCACCAACTAACCCTGCCTGACGTCCTGGTAACAAGGACCGCCGAACCAGGCTGGCGCCGGGAGCACTCGCCCGCCCCAGAATATGACACAGCGGGCCGTCGCACGAATACACGCCTCCAGCGGCGTCGTCGAGCCCTTGAAGCAGAACGGCACCGCTGCATCGAGGAGGCCGTCGCCAGGACTCCGTCGTATCAACTACCGCATGACTATCGTCGTCCAAAGGGCTTCGCTGACCGCATATACATCCCGCAAGCCGACTTTCCTGCCGTCAACTTCATCGGGCAGATCCTTGGGCCCAGAGGGGCCACCCTCAAGGCCATGCAAGAGCGTGCCGGAGTGACTCTGGCCATTCGAGGCAAAGGGTCTGTCAAGGAAGGGAGGGGCAGGTCAAAGCCGATAGGGGGCGCTTCTGACGTTTCCAGCCAGCCACTCCACGTTCTCGTCACCGCAATCACACAGCGGAAAGTGGACGAAGGGAAGAGACTGATCCAGGAGGTCATTACTAATGCAGTATCTACACCCGAGTGGCTGAATGAGCATAAGAAGCAGCAACTGCGGGACCTGGCCATGGCCAACGGCACCTTTCGAGATGATGAAGGCCGCGCCAATGCGAGAGCACAAGACCAGGTCTCTCTCAATCCCACCAGAAGCCTCATGAGGGTCGAAAGCAGTCTTGATGTTGAGTTCGAAGGCGAATATGCTAGGCTGATGGAGGATATTCTTGGTTCTAGGGAAGGGTACACTGACACACAGGAGCGGAGCATGGTAACTTTGCCACCCTGGAGGGTAGACCGACTTCGCGCAAAGACAACGTGAGATTATTGACTGGTAGTGCTAACACGAAGCAGGTTCATCGTGTAAACTTGGCCTTTTTGTGCTTGACGTACTGACTCGATCACAGGAGTGCAAGGCTTGCTATATGCACTTTACCTCGTGATGAATTTGATTGAGACCAAACAATGACGTTCTGATTTTGTCCCCGGTGTTTGTCCGACTCTGTACGATGCCTGTTCGCTACCAGAAGATGTTTTGAAGCCTTCTGTAGTCAGGCTTGACAACACGAGCTCACAACCATGGTGGTATTTATGCGACTTCGGCAGCTGCTGCCAGTGGGCGAGCCTTCGAGGACAGACTGGTAATGGAATTACGAGTTCCCGTTCGTGTTGAGAAAAGATCCTGAGACTTAGTGCTGTGCTGTGATGCATACATACCTAGGTAGGTAACTAAGGAATACAAAAGTTAGGTCAAACCCTGCAGTCAAAGATCGAGGGAGAGAAAGCCTGTGTTGTGGCGCACACCGCCGCATGTGGAACATATCTAGAGATACCTACATCAACTCACATAAGGGGTCAGATCTATTCTATGTTCATGGCAGGAGATTTGTTACTCTAATGGTGGCTGCCAGCGCCGAGCACCCTGCTGACAGACCTCCAGGCAACACCGGGGCTGCTAAAGCATTGGCGTTAGCCTAGATGCGTCATCATCAAAAACAAGCATGACCGATATATGATATTCAATGATGTAATTTAATTGATGATTATGGTAGAATCACGATAGATCATCTAACTATCACGCCTAAATAGTCATCATCTGAAAAGGGGCACGAGAATATTCCTCTCTCGACACTATCATGTAGCATCGAGGCATATACCCAAAAGGGGGTTTTATTAACACATCACCTGCTGCTCCATGGAATGCTCGCAATGAAGAGTTTTACTTC
>NW_003315037.1:365535-368570 GCF_000150825.1 Verticillium alfalfae VaMs.102
TTTCCGCTCACCTTTTGCGCTTGATGTAAATGTTGAGTACATGCGTCGACGCGATCAGCGCAAGCGCACATCCGAGACAGAAACCGAACCCCTTGGGGTATCGCGGTGCCTCTACCGTCGGGAACGTCAGTAGCGGCGTCCACGCCGTCGAGGACTGCGCAATGATAGTGATCATGACCAGCGTGAAGGATCTCTCCTCTGGCGAGTCGCGCAGCAGGGTGTTCACCCAGCCGTGAAACACGCTCGATAGGGCGTTTGACCAGTACATGGTCGAAAAGGCGAACCACAGCGCCGCCTCGGGGACTTTCCAGACCACTAGGATGATCAGCCCGACAGCGTTGAATCCTGAAGCAAAGGTGATGGCCCACGCGGGCCCGAGAATCAGGTCGGATGCGAAGCACGCCACGAGGTTGTACAGGATACCCAGCGCCGGGGCGATCGTGCCGAGCTCGTTGATCTTGGAGGGCGAGTACCTCTGCAGACTTTTGATCCAGAGCAGGAAGCTTCCCGTACTCTTGTGGATGCCCGCGTTCCAGAAGAGGACGTCGACCAGGATGACGGTCCAGAATTGGGGGCTGAGGAAGATTTTCTTGAGGTGTCCGAATTTGAAGGTGCCGTGCGTGACGTGGCCGGCTCTCTCGAGCCTCTTCTTGGCGACTTCAATGTCCTTGCCGTTGAGAACCCATCGATTGGGCTGGTCGATCGTGCCTGGGAGGAGGAAGTAGCCGAGTATCCCGACCGGAAAGGTAATCAGCGCGCAGATGATGTACATCCATCGCCAGCCGGCGAGGCCGTTGACACCTTCGAGGCGTGCCGATGCTCCTGCGGCGACTAATCCCGCGGTCAACGTGCCCAGGTTGAGACCTGTGTAGAACAGTCCTCCACGACGAGCGATTTCGTGGCCACGGTACCAGGATCCTGCCGGTGATGTTAGTGGTTTGACGCCGCCAGTTACGATCATGAGGACCTACCAAAGACATAATGCATGGCTGGGAAGAATGCCGCCTGTTTGCGAATTCGTCAGTCCGACACTGTAGCGAGAACACAAGCGCCCTTCAGCCTACCTCGAAGAACCCGACGAAGAACCTATACGCGGCCATCTCTCTGAACGACGTTGCCCGGTATTGCAGCAGGGTGAAAACACCCCACATGATGTCCATGGCAGGGATGGTCCAGTACATCGGGATGTAAGTGAACAGGAACATAAAGGGGATCATGCCGACAACTGCTCCCACAGTATACATGGTCTGCAGCTGCACAAGCTCGTTTCCAAAGAATCCAAGATCCTCCTTCATGCCGGCGACGTAGGCATTGTCTGTCAACGGCGCATAAGCAAGTCGTGCGCTCTAGACTCGAGTATTGGACGCACTCACTCAGGTTGGCCTGGTCAATGTACTTGACCCAATAGGCTAGGACCGCGTAGGGGACGACCAGCAGGTCTAGCTTGATGATGAATTTGCGCTCTTCAGGGGTATCATCATCAGAGTACCACTGGATCTTCCACCACTGTTTCCTCGGCACTGTCGACTCGATCATCTTGTCGATTATCGAAGCAGGGCTTCCTTGTCTGTCGGAATATCGATGCACTGAACAAGACAAAGGCGAGATCGGCCGGGTCGGGGTGGGCTTAAGAACACACGGGTCCGAAGCAATGAACCACGCCTCGTGTATGATTCCTGCTTCACATAACTGCCGCTCTAGAATTGAAGATTCTGTATTGCGTGCGCCCCGATCGGCCTGTCGTCATGGATGGCTCTTACTCTTTTCTGGGCTCATTTTGCGATATCCGACAACTCGCCTCCGTGTCCTGGGATCTCGGTGGGTATGATGCGCGATAGCTCGTTCCCGGAAGCTCGATACTTTGGGAAACCAATGAGTGGATGCCATGGACTCGCAGGCCCGATATATGGACTACTTTGAAGCACGCTCCGGTCACTTCGACATGTCATTGGCCCTTGGCCGAACCAGATGCCAGTTTCACAACCCCTTATTGGGCTTCCAGAGTTGACGTGCTGCTGTACTGCATCCTGCCTTGCCTCTGGTCGACTCGCGCGACTCAGGACCAGCAGCCGCCAAGTCGGAACTTCGGCCGACGTTTATCTTCCAACGAACTTCGGTGAGGGGAGTCGGGGGTGATCCGACGTGTGGCGCCGACAACCTCGTGGTTGGGATAGATCGCGACGACAATGGAGACAATCACGTCATGGCCAGGTCGGAGAATCCTCGCTGTAACACCACGAGTTCATTGTGATATAGATGGGCGATGCATGCTTTCATTGACATCCATGTAACTAAGATGCAGACACACGAATCTACGAAATATGACAGACCAGGTGCAGCTCCGAATTGCCATCGTCGGCGCAGGCATTGCCGGTCTCACGGCTGCCATTGCGCTGCAGAGATATGTCAACATTGACGTGCATGTCTATGAGCGTGCAACGGAGCTGCGTGAGATTGGAGCGACCATCGCACTTGGACCAAATGGTCTTAAGACGTTGGAGAGGCTCGGGGTCAGCGACGTACTCGATGATTCTATTGCGTTCCGCAACAAGTCGGGCCGCCCCATGATCTATCAGTAGGTGGCCCTCCTGAGCCAAGAATTTGGAGGTATGGCGCATCATGCTGATTTCCCAAAGGCATTACCAAACAAACGAAACTGTGTCTGCTGACCTTCATGTGGGAAAGGTCGAAGACAGACACAGGACAGCCCGCTTCTATCGCCCTCACCTCCAGCGAGCGCTACTGAACCATATAGAACCAGGACGTCTTCATCTCAGCAAGTCCTTTTCCTCGGTATCGCGCGACAGCTCTTCTCAAGGCCTCATTGTTACATTCACAGACGGCACCATCATTGCGACAGACATTCTCCTCGGCGCAGACGGAATCCACTCCCCTGTCCGCCAGGCATTTGTGCCAACGTCGGCCGCAAGATGGACAGGCTACCTCACCTTCCGCTCCGTCTTCCACGCTCGCACGTGCAACACATCTCGGACCTGCCTGATGAGGCAGTCACATCTGGGGTCCTGATCGCTCTC
>NW_003315037.1:368670-399979 GCF_000150825.1 Verticillium alfalfae VaMs.102
TTCAGATGGCAGGCGTAGACACATTGCGCAACCTGTACAAAGACTGGAGCCCCCTCGCGCGCGCGGTCATCGATGCGACGCCGTACACCAAGATCTACCCTAACACGGCGGCCAAGGAGTTGGACTCGTGGGTCTTGGGGGCTGGTCGGGTTTCTCTGGCAGGGGACGCGGCACACGCGCACGGCGGAGCCTTTGCGGCAGGCGGGAGTCTGGCGATCGACGACGCATGGGCATTTGCGCAGGCCGTCCTACACGTTTTCCCGGAGACGCAGCGAATCTGCAAGCCCGTGTCCGACGATGACGTGGCCCGCGCTCTGCGCCTGTACGAGCGGACGCGGAAGGAACACACCGACCGAGTGCAGAGGACGGTTCAGCAGCGGAACGGGGCCCTCGTCAGCCTGATAGATCAGAAAGAGACGGACGCGGAGCTGCGGACGAGAATGCAGAGCCGCAGGGACTTGGTATGGATTCACGAGCATGATGTGGAACGGGCTTTCTTGCAAGCTGTGGCGGCGGAGACGCAGCGCGAGACTTCAAGGTTGTAGAGGTTGCCTTGCGATGAGTGAGAGTCCCCCCCTCCCATGGCCTAGTCGTTATACCAAACTCCGTACTCCTGCCCTCTCAAGTCGCACATGTCGCGCAACTCTTTCTCTCTTCCTAATAGGATGCTGATAAAGACGCGCATCGAGGAGCTCGAATCCGGCTCTGAGTGTACGGGCGAATCGGGCTCGCCCCAGCTGAAGCGGATAATCTGGCCCGGTTCGACAGTGGCTTCTTGGTATTTCGCCAAGATTACTGCGAGCTCAGCGTTGGGTTCGTTCAGGTCTGCACATTGACCCGTTGACAAGGGCGTCATGAGAGCGGCGTGTACGGCAGGATTCGTTACCATGGCCCTCGTTGATGGTCCGAGGATGGTGAAGGCATACTTTGAATGTGGAAGTTGGGGCGTGGGACAGCTGCAGTCGTACATGCGCCCGTCCATGTGCCATCTGGGAATGGTCCAGACAGGTGTAGGGAGCGTCATGCGGATGCAAAGCCAACAGGAGTGTGTAGCGTCAGGCACGCTATCACTTTGAGCGAGCGTCAGAAACTTGAGTAGGGTCTCCCGAAGAAGACTTTCATCGGCATCTGAGTTATTGGCGATGGCTGACGCTGCCCGCGTCGCAAGCGAGGTCACATCGAGTGGGCCATAAAACCCACTGTCGCTGTCGTTATCGATCCGTGTGATGAGGCCAGATGGAAGAGGCTCATGAGAGAAAAGAGCAAGCGGCTCTGGCCGGATGGCGTGTTGCGGAGTCGCAGCACTGCCGTTTTGTAGGTCAAACTCCATGATGGCTGCTCGGTTTTAGTATATGACCCGAATGCGAGGCATGTGGAACTGATGGTGAATCTGAAAGCTTAGTGCCTGGGCTGTCCACTTACATAGGTACCGGGCAGCCTCCTTCAACAGCAGGGACCCTGGTCTTTGCAGGTCTCGTTGCATCAGCCCATAGATAGACTCATCGGCCAGGATCTGGCCGGCCAGGATTGGCGTGTATCCAGGCAACAGTCGCGCTCCATGACTCTTGGCTGGTGGCTTTAGTCCTCGGTACTCAATGCTGACGGCTAAGTTTGCTTACTACCTGGATGCCATTTCTTTGATCTTGCAATCAGAGTGCAGATGATTGTGTGTTGATTTTGCGGTTTGCGGTCACCTTTGGGACTCGCTCATACGTGTTGGTGTGATGTAAAGAGTGGCCGCCATCACCACGTGTGCCAGACCCAGGGAGTTGCCAGCTCCCTGAGCGCGTGGCGTGAGCCAGCAACACAAGTGCACTGTAGCAGCTCGTCCGTAGACCTCTCACCCAACTCGCCTCACACGTCACACTCCATCCAACTCCCTCCATCACAGGAGAGTCCCTCGATATGGACTTTCCCAAAAAGAAACCCCCAAAACGAAAAGATGACAGAATCATCCTTCATTTTGTATGCCAACCACCCATGTCCTCCATCACGCGCGCCTCTGCCATTCGAAACCCTGACCCACCCCTAGGACTATGACTGCTTCTACGCTTCCGTTCTTGAATCGCAGAATCCAGCCCTCAAATCCCTACCCCTCGGCGTGAAGCAAAAGTCGATCCTCGCCA
This sequence comes from Verticillium alfalfae VaMs.102, assembly GCF_000150825.1. Taxonomy (NCBI): domain Eukaryota; kingdom Fungi; phylum Ascomycota; class Sordariomycetes; order Glomerellales; family Plectosphaerellaceae; genus Verticillium; species Verticillium alfalfae. Next base: position 370,797 of record NW_003315037.1, read on the forward strand.
CCTGCAACTATGTCGCTCGCGCGCGCGGCGTGCGGAAACTCATGCGCATCTCCGCTGCTCGCAAGATCTGTCCCGATCTAGTCGTCGTCGAGGGCGAGGATCTGACGCCGTTTCGGGATGTGAGCAAATCGCTCTATGCATTCCTCAGGGGCCATTCATGGAGCGGCAAGGTCGAACGCTTGGGCCTGGACGAGGTCTTTATGGGTAAGTGAGGGCCGACGGAGAACGGCCATGAGTGTGACGCTGACAAGGCAAACAGACGTGACAGACATGATCAACTACAACATGTCGTGCCTCAACAAACTGACTTTGGCTGACAGTTTTTTCTGCCTTTCAAAAACAGACCCAGAGAAAGGTTTCCCCTGTGACTTGACCAAAATGGCGGGCCGCGTCCACGGCGTACCCCCTCCTGCTGGGGAGCAGCAGCTCGAAAACCAGGCCTATGTGCGGCTCCTTCTGGGCTCGCATTTGGCCTGGTATCTCCGCACTAACATTGAAGAGAAATATGGCTTCACCTCCGCTTGTGGCGTGGCTACGAACAAGCTGCTGAGCAAGCTCGTAGGGAGCAAGAAGAAACCGCGGAATCAGACGACGCTGTTGGCCCTGGAGAACGGCTCTGCAGTGGACTTCATGGACTCATATACGATACGGAAGATTCCTGGCATAGGCGGCAAGACAACTCAGCTCTTGGAGAAGAGGCTACTGAATTTTCACAAAGAGATCGACTCATACGAGACCGAGTCTGCACTGTCAGCGCAACAAGTTCGTCTTCACCCGGAAATCTACCCCGAGACACTTGAGACGTTACTCAGTGGCCCGGGATCGGAGCAGGGTATAGGCGTCCGCATCTGGAACCTGCTTCATGGTGTCGATTATACCGAGGTTAAAGATGCCAGAGACGTGCCTTCCCAGATCAGCATCGAGGATACGTACAGGCAGTTGGATTCGTTAGTCCAGATTGAGGAGGAGCTAAAGAAGCTCGCGATATCCTTGCTGAGGAGGATGCGGGTTGATCTTACGACGGCGAATGACGCATTAACACACAGTTCTTCTGTGGACCAAAACACTCTTGAAGGCCAAAGCCAGAGATGGATGGCACATCCCAGGACGCTTCGTCTATCAATCCGTCTGTGGCCTGTCGAGGGTGAGAGGGACGATTGGAACTTCAGCCGGTCGTCCAAGTCCCAGCCCATGCCCAACTTTGTCTTCAACCTACAACTCCCTATCGAGTTCATCGCAGAGCGGCTGGCGACGGAGACATTGTTTCCCATGCTCTTGAAGTTCCACCCTGAGAAGGGCTTCAAATGGAACCTCCAGTTGATCAATATTTGCGTTGCCAACATGGTGGAGAGTGGCAGTGAAACGGGCTCGGGCGTAGGGAGGGATATTTCGGCCATGTTCCGGAAGCAGGACGACGTATTGCGTCAGTGGAAGCTTGACACGACCATAATAGAGGACGAGATCGATGATTGCGTGGATGGGGAGTTGACCCAGGAGCTAGTGAACGATAGCGAGGAAGACCACACAGACGGAGAAGCATCTTGGGAGCATGGCGACGCAGAGCGATGCCAGCACTGTGGGCACAGGATACCTCCATTTGCGGCTTCAGCACATGCTCGTTATCATGAGATGGAAGACTAAGGACGCCGAAATGGACAATAGGTCTGCGAGGGCGATGCACGTATGCTATTGACATGATCAGCATGGTTGTTGCAATATGTGCTTGGAGATACCAGCTGCCTCATCTTCCAAAAGCAGGCATGCCATTCACAGCCACGTTTCTGCCGCTGACGTAGGTACCTTACACTAAGCATTCGGTGGCGATTTATTCATGAAATCGGACTAGTCACATGGCATAGACTCCCTTGCTGCTGGGTTCGGTGGGAGAATCATCAAATCGTGGAGGAGAAGATGCGCTTCAGGAACGTGGAGACACAGATAATGCGGGGGAAGGACAAGGACATTGCTTGCCCCTGAACTGCAGCTCCATGTGAATTCGGTTGCAGAATGATCAACAAGGGAGGTAGAGCTATCAGCCGTCCTTACAGGAAGGAGACTATGTCAGATTCCCAGTCGTGTTAGGAAACTGTGCAAATAAAAAAACCAACAAAGAAGAGTTTCAACGTACTGCCGAACCAGACGACTGGGACAAGATCAGGGGCCATGATCGTGCATAAGCGAATGTGACGAGCCGTCTGAGGCCAGCAAACCCATGGCTGCCAAATTCAAAGTCCACGAATAGGAATTTAAAACCAAGGAATCACAATCGGACATCAGATCAACCTGAAATACCTACTGAATGGATACACGCTGCTGTGCTGGAGTCACACAAGTGGAAGCTTCTGGGGTTGGGGGAAGAACAAGATGCTGTAAATTGTGGGCGACATCAAAGGGGCTTGTGTCTCGCGAGTTGCAACTTCCCGTCAAGTCCTGCCCTAGATGAAGTACCTGCCTGATGTGCCTGTTCGACGGGAAGCGAGGAAGGTACAAACATTGCCGGCGCGAACAGACTTGACCCCAACTTCCTTCCACTGATCGTCACGCCTGCCGTTGTCGGTGTTCGTCTTGTGATGATTCCTGTGGTGACTTGGACCGCGGGCGAAGCGTTCACCACCATTGCGAGGATTCTCTGCGAATCCGGTTGTGCCTCTCTCGGTTTAAAGAGATCAAAGCCAAACGAAAGTCCTCATTCACTGCGTCAAGTCTCAGCGCGGGCCCCGTTGACAGCCCAGTGCAACCGGGTTCCCTACCGCCACATCGACCGATATCTTGCACAGTTTGGTCCATGTGTGCCTGACTATGCCGTCCTGACGACTCAGGTCGGTTGATGCCTCTCAAAGAGCCTTTGCGCAACGACGAAGCACGAGAAGTGCGAGTCACAGAAACAGCAACAGGTGCACACGGTCAAGTGTACCTGCAGCTTCACCGACCACCTCACCTGTCCGCACTACCTTCATCTTGAAAACCTTCCCAAAGGTACTCGAAACCACTGCAGCCTCGGCCTTGGCCACTTCTACGGTCAGGATCTCAGTAACCTGGCTCTTTCCAGCAACCTCAACACCAAGACTGTCAAGACGTACCACTGCAAGCTCAAACGGCGTGCCTGTCCATCTAGTCCTGTCTCTCTGCCGGGCAACATCAGAAACAGCTCAAATTGTTAGCATTACCTACTTGTGCCCCTTCTCGATCTTCGAGCCAAGGTACCGACCGAACTGCTCGGAAGAACAGCATAATCGACATGGTCAACAATACACCCCGCGGCGGCAGGCGCCCTTTCCCGCCTCGCCGAGCCAAGACAGACCTAACAGGCTTCCTGACTCACGAGGAGAACCTGGCCCTCATCGCCCTCATAGGAGAAATAACCAGGAGAATGGACGTCCAGATCACCAATACCTTCATACCCATAATCCCTGTCAAGATCGACAATAAATCCTCTTCCAACACAGTATTTGGTGGCAAGGAAAATAGCACGGCCTCCCAGAATGGCAGCAGGTCCTCGGTACCGGGCTATTCGAAGACACAGCAGACCGCACTCAAGTCGTATAGCAATGCCCACGTGCCGGCTGCCGATCAGGCCTCGGAAGTGGCCAGGAGAGACGTCCAACACGATGTCCACGCCAAGGCTGGCAAGCCCCAGCATCAAGAGCTAAAAAAAGAACTCCTTGCCATATTCAGGAAATGGCAGACAAACCTCCACATACGCATAGAAGATGTTTTTGTCAAACCTTCCTCCGATGGCACCCCAGTCATGAGCCACCGCGGCGGGCGTGGCACAGGACGCGGAACGCGTGGCGGTCGAGGTGATCATGAGTCTCCTCGTGGTGGTTCACGGTCTGCTGGTGCCGCGCTCCGTGGCGGTACTCGAGGCGGCTTTCTTCGCCCTGTTGTGAGGCTCCCTGGTACGTTATTCGAGCGGACCTGAGCGGTACCATGTGCAAAGAAGCCATGCCCCCTCTTCCTTGAGGCGGGCGCAACTGACACAAATTGCAGGTCAGGCAGTGACGCCTCCAGTCAATGATCTTGACCCCTATCTCAAGCGCCGGTTTCCACCCCTGTATACGTGGCTCAGCGGTCTCCCGTTGGATAAGCGCAAGCTTCTGCTTCATGCAACCATGCTTCTTGTGCTCTCGATGGAAACCTATTCTGCGTTCGCTCGGATTCTGATGCTTCATTTAGCATCGTCTCTAGGACTCTCTATGGAGATCCTGTTCGAGGACGAAAACCGTGTTGCTCGGGGTTTAGGCTCAGCCGCCGCCGGTGTTGATCTTGACGCAATTCTCCAGCAGAAAACCACTGAGAGTAAGAAATCTCGCAAATGGAAAGCTGCTGGTGCGGCTCTGATCGGCTCCGCAGGGGCCTTGGCCGCCCCCCTGGCCTCGGCCGGCATTAGTTGTGTCGAGGGTGGCATCAAGCTGAGCGACACAGCAGCCGCTGGCCTCCTTGGCTCCGTGGCCCACAACGGCATTGTTGTTGGCAACATGTTCGGCATATACGCTGGAAGAGACACGGGCAAAATGATCGATCAGTATGGAAAGGATTCTGCTGATTTTGCATTGTTGTCTCTGAACGGCACATCCGAGGAAGGATACCGCGACGCTAAGCTGGTTCCTCCTTCAAGTCGTCGTATGAAGTTTGCCATTGGTGTCAGTGGCTGGTTGACGAAAGAGGATGGCTTTGTTGTTCCTTTCCAGTGCTTTGGACCCCAAGCTGAGTGCTTTACTTTACGATACGAGGTTGAAAACCTTATGAACTTGGGCACTGCGCTTGAACTGGTCATCAAAAGTGCCACTTGGGCAATGGTGAAGAAGGAGATGAACAGGCGCCATGGTACGTCTTCCGCGTGTCTAACCTCGGACATGATGATACTAACAATTGCCAAGTCATGACATGTCTCAAAGACGGCAAATGGCCAGTCGGCTTGGTCCGAGTCAGCAAGATCCTCGACAATCCATGGTCCATCGGTATGGTGCGATGTGAAAAGGCGGGTATGGCCCTGGCCGAATGCATCGGACGCAAGACTCAGGGCGACCGGCCCGTATCGTTGGTCGGGTACAGCCTGGGTGCCCGCGTCATCTACACTTGTCTCATGGCTCTGGCGGAGAGACGCCAATTCGGACTTGTCGAGTCGGTGGTCATCATTGGAGCTCCTGCGCCATCTGACCCCGGTATCTGGTGCGCCATGAAGAGCGTCGTCAGCAGTAGGCTGATTAATATCTTTTCCGAAAACGACTATGTTCTCGGATTTCTCTACCGCACATCCAACACCCATTCTGGTGTTGCTGGCCTCGAGCCGGTGACGGGTGTGGAGGGCGTCGAAAACTTCAGTGTCAGCCGTGGCTTCAATGGACACTTTCGGTACCAGTTCATGGTGGGGTCCATCCTGAAGATGGTCGGTTGGGAAGACATCAACCATGCACAAGTGTCTCGGGATGAGGACATGCTGGCGAAAAAGGACAACAAGTACAACAGAGACAAGATTATCAAGGCCGCACATCTCCCGCTCGACAAGAACGTGCGGCCAGTGCTCTCGACCAGACTGATGCCTCTCATGACGGGTACGGGCAAAACAGTGCCGCTACGAAGCTCAGCTGGCCGCGAGAATGCCTTCAAGCTCGATCCTCGCATGACCAAGATTCAGATGCATGGCTAGAATGGCCAACCAATCCGGGCCAGGCCAGAGAACATGATCATTCAGGGGTATCGAATACAAAAACCATGGGTCTAGGCAATCAGCTAGGGGTCGCTAGGAGAGCAAGATACCGCAGCGTGGTTCGTTGCATGTTCCCTCTGCTGTGGGATTACATTAGCTATCGCGTACCGAGTCGGTAAGGGTTTCTTGGCTCGGGGGGGTAAGAAATCCACCCCCAATGTATGAGTACCTACGCACCTTATTGAGCCTCTACGAGAGGAATGCATCACTTTCCGCCATGATGTGGACACTGTTCATGCTGCCTCTTGCCCCTTCTTGCTCTGCACGACAAAGTACTTGCCCGCGGTTCGTTGCGCTGTGCCAAGGGGATCCCATGCCTCTGCCGTCTTCGCATCTTGATCCACAGCGGCCTTGTCGCCCTTGACACGCCTCGGCCGTTGTCGATGTCCGAAGGCCACTTCCTTGTCCAAGGCCGACCGCAGCTCTGCCAGCCCTACCGTCGCCGCCACCCGCCCGCGAGCCGTCTCGTCACGCAGAGCACGCAGCGGCTCGACGCCCTCTGTGTCGACGGCCTGCACGTCGCGCACGAAGCGGAGGTGCGCGTGTAGCGCTGCCAGTAGGGCGGACGTGGCTTGAGGTGTCGCCGGCGCGGGCAGGGCCGAGAGGCGGAGAAGATGGTTGAGCTTCTGGGGCGAGATCTCGTCGGATGTCGAGGGAGACGGGCTTGTCGCGAGTAGGGAGGCGATGGACCAGGTTGGTTTTGCCAGAATGGCGGCTGGGCTCTGCTTGCTCGGCGTGGTGGCTGTCGAGGAGAGGGCTCGTCTAGCGACTGGGCCCTGGAGCTTGCGCATGCGGACGCAGCGTGGGCATACAGGGCGCGCCATTGTGCTGAAGGGAGAGGTGGGTGTCGACGTGTGTAGGAGATGAAGGTCTCGAGTCGGCAGCGTTGTCGTGAGCGACGGAAGCTTGAAGCTCGAGTTGAAGGACGATGGACCAGGCTTGGATTAAATGTTAGGGAGAATGTATCTCCTGGCTCACAGCGAGGATACGGGTACGGAATCCACACCAGCTCGGCTCAGCCGCCCGGGGGGTGCGTGTCCCTGTAGCGTCATAGCTCGAGACGCCAACATCTGACGCCTGAGACCCTGCTGCGACTTGGAACTAAAGTGCCTGACTTGCGACACCTCCAAGCCCCCCCCCCTCCGTGCATACAACAACAACCTTGCCACCAAACCATCGATACACGCAGCGACTTCCTCCTCCTCCTGCAAAATCGACCATTTCAATCTCTTTATACACTCACGAAAGCCCAGACGAAACAGCCCAATATGGCCCAAGATCCCCGCGCCCTGCTGCAAAAGGTACGCTGTACCCCGATCACCCCGCGCTGCCCCGCCATAGCCGTTTCCAAAGCAGGCGGGGATGGGGGGGGAACAAGATGCTAACAACTCGCAACAACTAGGCAGACAAGCAGCTTTCGTCGGCTGGTGGTGGATTCAGTTTCTTCGGCGGAAGGGAGGAGAAGTACCAGGATGCCGCCGAGCTGTACCTGCAGGCGGCCAACGCCTTCAAGATGGCCCGCCAGCGTAAGTGTCCCTTTTGCCGTCCCGACGAGATAAATGCCTTGCCTTCAATACGAGACCTGGTATGACTGACACGACGGCTCAAAAACAAACAGCCCTCGAAGCCGGCCAGGCCTTTGAAAAAGCAGCGAGCATCCAGACGACGAACCTCAAGGAACCCGACGACGCAGCCAACACGCTCGTCGACGCCTTCAAGGCCTACCGCACCGTCGACGCGGCCGCGGCCGTGCGCTGCCTCGACGTGGCCATCAACCAGTACTGCACCAAGGGCAACTTCCGACGGGCGGCGGGCCACAAGGAGGCCCTCGGCGAGCTGTACGAGACGGAGCTCGGCGACACCAAGAAGGCGCTCGAGTGCTACGAGGCGGCGGCGGGCTGGTACGAGGGCGACAACGCGACGGCGCTCGCCAACAAGCTGCACCTCAAGGTCGGCGACGTGGCCGCGCTCGAGGCCGACTACTACAAGGCCATCGAGGCCTACGAGCGCGTCGCCTCCGCCTCCGTCTCCAACAATCTCATGAAGTACTCGGTCAAGGACTACTTCCTCAAGGCCGGCATCTGCCACCTCGCCACCGGCGATGCCGTCGCCGCCCGCCGCGCCATCGACAAGTACGCCGACCTCGACCCCTCGTTTGCCGGCCAGCGCGAGTTCGCTCTGCTCAACGACCTGCTCGCCGCCGTCGAAAAGTCCGACCAGGACGAGTTCACCGACAAGCTGTTCCAGTACGACCAGGTCTCCAAGCTCGACCGCTGGAAGACGACGTTGCTGGTGCGCGTCAAGGGCGCCATTGAGGAGCCCGAGGACGAGTTTGCTTGAGGTGCTTGCGGCCGGGTGGGGAATGAAGGGGAAGAGGGGGCGTGTTGGTCTGACAGAAAGGTCATTGAGCAGTGAGACTGCTCTTGGAAGCGTCGTCTTTAGATACGGATATCAACTCAGAAAGGCACAATCATTAAACAGTCCATATGCACATCAACAGCACTCTCTCAAAATGGGTTTGATGCTCTCAACAAGTCCCTACCGCCGAATCTGAGAGCTTGGCTAGAGCTCATCGGCAACACGCAACAGACCACGACACGTACGCAGAGACTTGTCGTTCCGCCGTACTATGATCTTAATACTTCTTTTTCCAGACCTCTCTTGCTGCACACGCCAACGCTATGCTACAGTGGCAAGCTACTCTACGCGTGCTCCTCGCAAGCCAAGGGCCAAATGCGTTGGACAATCCAAATCATATGCCTGCGCCAAACTACCGCCTTCTCTCTCATGCTGTTTGCTGGTTTCATCCTGTGCCCAAGAAGGAAAGCAAAAGAATGTTGCTTCTCTTCATCGTGATCGAAACCTTTTCCGTACTCCCCTTGTCATGGTGCCCTGGCCTGTCGGCATCGTGCCGAATGAATTAAGCCTTTTTGTTGGTACAATCCTGGCGAAGAGACATGCGTGACACTCCTCCACGTCGTCGACATCGTCTTCCTATATATACACTGCGCGGGTCAGCGCAGAAGCAACACGCTCTGCAAAGGCTGCCGCGCCTCGCCGGGCCTCTCCATTTGTGACCTCTAGTTGGTCGGCGAGGTTCCCAGCATGCTCGGGACTTGTTTCCTGACCAGCCCCCGCGTGCCGCGTTGTTCAGGCCGCGGCACACCCTGGATGACGCGAGGTTCTCGCATGAGCGAGGTGTCCAGCCTGGCGGGGATTCTTGTTACAATAGACCGGTAGTCGCCTGGAAACTTCGCACTGGGGACTGGCACAGACGCCGTGCGCCACATGTGATCCGACGTGTCGCTGAGGTACGTCGGAATCTTGAGTCGCGACGGCGGAGAAAAGGCAGATGAGTTGCTCGAGGCCCCATGGGACGACCGGATCGTGGACAGGCGCGATAGCCCAGATACTATTCCTGGACGACCCCGTGCCTTCTTGGCCATGATGATCTCATCGAAAAACCTAATGGACGCAGTGGTACCTGGCTTGGTCTCGCGTTCATGGATGAATTCGTTGAAAGCTGTAGACGTTAGTTTCGTGTCACCGGTAAGCTGGGTGGGAACTCGCATTACCTTGTGTTTCACGCATCATGTTGGCATATTCCTGTTGATCGTACGGGAGACTCTTGATGAACCCGTCCATATCAAAGGCGTACATCCGACCGTTATTCTTCTGATCCTTCGATGGCCGGCCGAGGTGCTTCCGATAGGTATAAAGCAGACTGGCGAGGCATCGCACAAAGGCAGCTCTGACCCTGTCAGGATAGAAGCTCTGGTGGCAGGCCAGAGAAACGCAGCCCAGACAGCGTCCGTGAGCGAAGGCGCTGCATCCAGAACACTTGTAGATCCCATCGCCCTCGGCACGATCGTCGCAGACGCTGCAGGAAGAAGAGAGCGCGCCTTCTTCCCAGTTGAAGCAGTGCCCCTCCACCCACACCGTCGTCTCCGTGTTGAACACGGGCTGGATCAGCATGTTAGGCATGATCGTCGACGCCGCGAGAGTCGATTGCGCGTATGCGGACGGAGCATAGCCTCCACCATACGAGGACTGCGCGTACGGCTGTGAATCCACCGAAATTGCAGAGATGGACATGCTTGGAGCATGACCGTTACCGTTCAAAAACGGAATGCTGGGTCGGTGAAGAGGGCCATGCTTGTCAACGCCGAATGAAGAGCTGCGGCGGGTCTTTTCATCAAAGTTGCGGGATCGCTTCTCACGTAGCGTCGATGTCAATGCAAAGCCAGAGTCGCTTCTTGACACCGGCGTAGTGGGCATGGGCGGGAAGTTAATCGAGACAGGCGAGACAGATGAAGGCGGGCTGGTCCTCGTTGACTTGCTCGTGCCGGGCCGGTCTGGTTTATTCGGGTCGACTTTGGAATGTAGGAAAGCGTTAAAAATGGGCGGTTTCACTTCCGATGCGGGGCTCGGCTCGCCAAAGGTTGCAGAATTCTGGGCCACCCACTGGGCCAACGTGCTGGGTGAAGTGTGATCATTGTAGAGCGAAGGGTTCTCTGCGGAGAAGGCATCGTATGGGAATGATTCCATCGCATACGGCGGCGGGCCGGTGGCGACACCGTACCGCAATTTCGCCGGCGCCGCGACCTGCAAGAGCGCATGGAGCTTGCGTCGATGCTGTCGCGGGAGGCGGACCGGTTGCGACGTTGCATCGATGGTGTCCTTGTCAAGATCCACCAATACATAGTCATCCTCTGGAAGCTCAATACGTTCGTAGCGGCGCTCAACGCCAACGATGTACGGGCAAGGCGCCTCCAGAGCTGAGAGCAAGCGTGCCGGAAGAACAGGGATGAAGATGCTTGCCCATTTGAGTGGGTACAGCAGGTTGACAAGTGCATGGCATGCAAGATGGAGCATGCCAGTGTGCGATGAGAGGAAGATGATGCGTGACTCGGACATGGCGTACTCGAAGAGGGCCACGATGTTGTCGAGTGAGAGACACCGGAACAAGGCGTAAATATCGATAGTTCGAGAGCCAGGAATCTCGTTGACAGCATCTTGCCTGGCGTACAACTTGAGCTCTCGCACGCCTAATTCGACCTGAGTTTTGGAGCCCAAGGGGCTGAAGGCCTCGGTACAAAGGTTGACGACGTATCGTTCCAAAGGCTGCCAGCGTCCCACCTTGGGAGAGCTTGGCGGAATTCGCAACACACCGCCATCCGTCATGGGAACAAGCACTGCCCTCAGCCAGTCCTTCCAAAAGGCCATCCGGGTAACATCGCGGCCAAGGATACCGTACGCTCGGGGGCTCCATAAACCGCTCTCGCCTGCTGTCAGGCCGTCGATTTTGGAAGCCGCTCCGTGGCGGAGCGGCCTCAGCATTTCCGTCATAAGACTGATCTTCTCCTCGACGGTGCTGATTTGGTCGTCTAGTGCGTCTCGTGCTGAGGATCCTGAAGGAACCGAAGGCAGCCTGGCTAGCAGTGATGAAAGGTTCGCGCGCTCAGCAGCCAGTCTGACGCCTAAGCTCGCCGCCAGCTCGCGCTCCTCGTTGGACATGTGCCTCTGCCGCCACTGCTCGCATCTTTTCTCAACCTCCTCCGCGACATCAGACGTCAGAGCCGTCCAAATGATGATGGTGATGCCGTAAATCTTGGAGTTGTCGTCAGAGGTCATGGTAAAGCCATGCCACGTGGAGCGGGGTCTGTCGTCGGAGGAGACAATTTGAATATCGTTCGGGAAGGCAAACATGGGGACATAATCAGGGAACTTGCCCCTTCGCGCGGTCTCTTCTGGAACATCCTTGGCTGGGTAGCGGTCGAGCAGGACAGGCTCGAAGCGTCGCTTCAGAGGATGCATATTAGGGTCGGTATTGAGAGGTTCGGGCGGTGGGATCACAGAGTTGTAGTTGCTCAAGCGTCTCGTGGTGCGAATCGAGCCTACAACAAAGGCGTTAGTGAAAATGGCCCTGAACTGGATTGAGACGTCTCTGACTGACCTTGTCGAGGTATCGCGCCGGCGCCTGGCGTGTTCGCCCTCGGTGTGACAGGCTGCCTGCGCGAGCTGTTCATGTCCCTGAAGCTCATCTTGCGACGAATGCTGCCCTTAATGCTCCTCTCGAGGTTCCGAAGCGGGCTTCTCCTCCCACTCTGGTCACTATCCTCAGCCTTGATTCTCTCTGCACGCGGGTTGACCATTGGCGGCCTGGCTTGCAGCTTGGCGCCGGCGCTGAAGGTGAGGTCGTCGAGGAAGTTTTCACGTTCGGCGGCGAACTTGACCAAAGCGTCGTCAAAGTCGAAGCCATCCAGGAGACCGATGCCCGGTGCGGGCCCAACACCTTCGTTTGGAAGACCGTTGCCCTGGGCGTGAGCGGGGCGGATGGTGACGCTGCTGCGGTTGCTCTGGGTGTTGCCGTCGATTTCATCCAGGGTGTGGATGGAGAAGCGGCTGTTGGAGAGCCTGTTCGCCGAATTTTGCCTAGAATGGCGAGCATGGTGTCTCGGGGTGCCGGTGCAATTGGCATTCACGCCGTTTTCTTCTGGAGGCTGCTCGCCGTCTTTCTGCGATCGAAGCGGCGACCTGAGAGCTCGATGGGAGGGGGTCATCGTAGGCTATCGTCTCGATACCGGCGATCCAGAAGTAATCGGCAAGAGGAGTAGTCGATGAGCTGTCCATGACATGACACTGGAGCCTCGCAGCTGCAACAGTTGACGGAGGGGTACTTCTGAGAAATCAGGGTGGACGACGGGGGATTTTTATCACCAGGGTCGCTCGCTCTCGTATCGAAATCGGAGCACGGTTGGTCGGGGACGGTGCCGGGACTGGGCACGACAGGGGGTAGCGGGGTTGAAGATGGAGTCGCGACGCAAGGTGGAATCAGGGCCGACGACTGAGTTTGTCTGGACGGGAAGCTCGTGCACGAAAAGGGAGAGAGGCCAGCGCAAGAGGACTTGCCGGCGACCAGCGTCCGCCTGGTAAGATTGGCGGATTTGGGCTCGAATGGAAGTTCGGCGTGGTGAGAGCCCGGCCAGGGGTAAGGGTGGGAAGAATGGAGGTTCGCTCCGACCGGCCACCCAGCACGATGAGGGGTAGAGGAAGGGAATGAAGCGCGCTGTGGAATAGGCTCCCGTCGAGAGATTTGCCGGCGGGCGAGAATGAAGGGGACAGCTCGGTTAGAGTAGTTAAAGATGACAGGCCTCAAATTTTGGACTTGGGCCAGAAAGTCGGGAGCAAGATAGCGTGTTTATTCCTTCGCCGCCGTGGCTCGTCTCCTTGTGCCAACAACAACTGGCGCGTCTTTTCTGGCAACGTGCATGGGCTTAGGATGCAGACCCCCCTCCCAGGCTTCAAGCACGGCGCATGTGGATGTGGATTCGTATGGGGAGGTGAATGGAGGTGTGGGCAGGAGGAGCTTGCTGGTGAGTCGGCCAAGCTGCAGCCTTGATGTCGTCTAGCTGTAGTCTTCTCCTGTTTTTTTTTCAGAGCTCCTCGGATTCGAGGTTCGCCTTGTGTCGACAGGAAGCAAGGGGGAATTATTTTAAGGTTGGTCGAAGTGCTCGAGCCTTGGGCGGTAACGGCGTGGGACTGTCTCGGCCAGGTGGGAGTGTGGGAAGTGTGGAGGACGAGTTGGACATGGCAGAAAGCAAACAGGCCCCAGACGATGGAACTGAACTGGAGTGGACTGACTGAGCCCCCTTCCCTCCTTTCGGATGTCGATTTGAGTGGTCACTGAAACCAGCAGAGCGCGGTGACGGCGGCGACGGAGGCAAGATGGCGGAGGGGGTGCCGGAGGGGGACGGAACGAAGGGACGAGGGAGTTCGAGGGGGGAGTGGGATAAGAGACGGGATAGGCATGCTAGGATGGATTGGGATGTTGCAAGACCCCTTTGGGGGATTTTGCCGATGTCGAGAGCTCCTCGCTCGTCTGGTTCTGTCGAGACCTGTCAGGCTGCCGCGCGCTCGCTGGCTCTTGCCCTCAGGGCTCGTGGCGGTCGTGGACCCGCTACGGCTCAACGAGGGAAGCACTATGTCGATCCAATGCAGCCCCCCAAGCCCATCCACCTGCTAAGTGCCTTAGCTCTGCCCCCGCCAGGGGATCTGCCCCATCGCCCAGTGCTCATCGCCTCCTGAAATGCAAGCCTGCCGTGCTGGTGCTTGCCCTCATGCCGTCCCATCTCCTTCCTCACTTGTAGCATCTGCCTTCCATTCCGGGTGCATCTTGCCCCGTCTTGCGTGCGGTCTTTGCAGGTGCACCCTGAGGTTTTCTTGAGCACACCTCCAAACAAACCGGCAGGTAGGCAGACAGACAGACAGATACACAGATACACAGGCAGGGACGGGCGAAACATGCAGGGGGGGTCAAATCCGCAGTTGAAATGCAGCCATCAATCCTCCACCTTGCACACCATCTTCTGTCATGGTTACCTAAGATTCAACTCACCGTGTTACATTCGATGGGAGGTCACAAAAACATGATGCTACACTCTCTTCACCCGATGGTTCACCTTATGGTTCACCTTCAGCCTGACTGACGCGGGGATCTCAGCTTGCTTTTCACGCCCTACTCCCACCGCATCGCCCTGCGGTCGGTCGAGCCGCCTGGCTCGAGGGGTTGAGGCTGCCGGGGGCATCGATGAACAGGCGGCATGCGACCTGCAGCATCGACTGACAGGCTTTGTCTTGGGCCCTGCTTGCTTTTGTCCCAAATGTCCGTATTGTCAGACACGATCGAAGCCAGATCCATCTTGTCTGTGCTCTGCCGGCTTTGTCAGTCATCTCTGACATGGTCCGCCTGCTTGCTCACTTGGGGTCCAACTCCATCGCCGATGCCTCTTATTCGCCTTGGCCTACTCAACATCTCCGCCCCCATCCCGCAGGCACCTTTTGTCCGCCCCGTTCCCGTCCGAGACTACAAGGAATAAACACACACACACACACACACACCAAGAGAGAGAGAGAGAGAGAGAGAGAGGCCTCAGGCCCCGTACGTCCATGCTCATCGCCAACCTCGACGGGGATGGGTGCATACAACGAGGCATGCCCTGTGCCGGTCGCCGCGGCCCCCCATGACACCAAGACACGAAGAGAGCAAAACCCCGAATAGGGGTGCAGAGAAGACCTCCCCTTGCTCCCACTCTACCAGACAGTCTGACTTGAACGTTTGTTCACCGACAAGTCCCGACTCCTCCGCCTCGTTAGCACCGGGTCTAGCCCTCGCTATAGATGCAGGTGCCTTGCATGCCCCCATCGCCTAACTTGACAAGCCTGATAAAAACCCAGCATCCGTCTGCCCAAAGATATGGGACACGACCCAAGGCAAATGGTACGCACGCGGCCGTGGCGGGCTTGTTCCTGGTGAAGAATTTGCCGTCAACAGTCTTCGAGCGGGCTCCCGCATGCCCTCTCGTTTCGAAAGCCTCATGCGGATTGGGTTGCTAACTCGTCAGATGCCGCCGTCCTTGTAGTTCTGGCCCGTCGCCATGTTCAAGGTGCTTTGACCTTCGGCCGCGGATTACCTGCCTTGCCCATCCCCGTCGATCACTCTCACGCTACCTCGTGCTAAGGTGCCATGTCGTGACGAACTGACCAGGATGCGCGCACTGTTGTTCGTTCGTGTCTGTGGGCAGCTCTGCTTGGCTGCCACCGCGCCTCTTTTTGTTCTTTTTTGCACAGCAAGTTGATGATCTAGCCTCATGACAGGTTGATCCTATGTCAGTATCAGACACACACACACACACACACACACGCTCCCTACTTTCGTCTTGTTGACAACGAAGCCCCAGTGTCGCTGTCAGGGTTGTCGCTACCGCCTATATTGATTGACCTTGTCAGTGAAAATTCCACCAGGGTTGGTCCACGTCACACCAGCCTCGGCGGCCGTTAGGTGTGAACTGTAATCCTAGCACCCGACCACAGCCCATCGAGGTACCTCCCGTAGTGGATAGGCAGCCCGTTCAGCGGCGTGACGGAACAACAGGCCGCTATTCCAGGCCATCCTCTGTCACAGTTGCCAACATAGTTTATCCTAACTCGCGCTACCTGGCAGGATGACAGTGTTTCAGGTAGGTGTATCTGTATGCATTCTTCGGAGGCTAATGCAGTTCCATTTAACCCCTGGGTCTCCGGCCGCTGCTCCCCTATGTCCCATGGAATAGCTCATCGTCGGGTATCACGCCACGCTTCGTCGTGTCATCGAGCCATGCTCGTGAACCGTGTTTCGAGACCTGCTGGTTTCCTCGTCGTTGCGCATCGTTCTTTGTTCCTCAATCCCACCTTACGTCACCCCTGAAATTCCGCATCGAACACTGCCCCTGAACAACCCCATCCCACTTGCTTAGTTGCTGGAGAAGCCCCCAGAATTCGTTTGGACTCGCCTGGCACTAGGATCTCTAGACACAGTGACCACTGTCAACGCGATTCATGCTTTCGGCATGAAATAGTGCCGAAGAGAGAACTGTCGGGCTTGCGCCTGATGCATGCGGCGAAGGCTCAACATGGAGGGAAGTTACGGGGCAGGCTGTTCAGTATCACCCGCTGCATTCTAGGTGCTTGTGCTTGCATCGTTGCTGGAGATTTCCGCGTCCCCCTTGGCATTGGCTTTTTCTGTGTAGCAATTCTTATTCTACTATTACAAGGACCAATGTCGGACGTGAGTCACGTCGTCATCAAGCTATAGTGCGGTCGACTCTGCACCCAAGGTTCGGGTTTCATGGCGTCTCAAATTGTCCACAGAGCTTCATGTTCGTTCGCATACGGTGCCTTTCTCAGTAGTCCAAGGGAGTCAATGGAGCCATCCCTTGAGGAGCGCGCGGTCTTGTATCGACACGGTAACGCCATCACATGAAGTTTTGTTGTGGAGATTGTGCATACACACAGGCCAGAGTCCCCAAGGAGAGAATCGCCAGCACATGCTACTGGTAAGCAGCCCCTGCAACTTGGGAGAGATTTTGGCTGCCACACTCTCTCTGTTGTTGTGGTGGTCCATGGCGCACAAGACCAGGGAAGGAACCAGCGTAGAACCTGGTTCATCAAGCCAGATGTATGACAATTCGTCTCATCGGCAGGGCCACCCCTGCGCAGTCGTTCTGGTTCAGCTTGTTGGGGTCTGAACATGGACCATCATGCCGCCACTGGCCTCATACCAAGCTTTCCCGTCGACAGATAGCCCCTATTGCCCATCTCGCCTCGCCACCCAATGCCCAACACACCGAAGACGATCCGCCCGTCGTCGCCCGGCTCGAGGCCTCCTCCCTCTGCCGTCTCCTCCACGACGAAGCAGACCTGCTCGACCTCCCCCGGGTGCAGGACCGGTTTCCCCGCGGGGCCCCAGTTGCAGTCCGTGTACGCCAGCCCGCCCTCGAGGTTCAGCTCGACCCTCTCCAGCTGCACAACATCCTCGGCGCAGTTCTCGAGCTGCGCCTCGAGCACCCACTTCCGCCGCACCCTGCCGTCGGCGCCGCCCGGCGTCCCCGGCAGGCTACCGACCTTGGTCCGCACAATGAGCGACGACTTGCATATAAACTGGTACAGCTTGCGAAACGTGCGCGTGCGGCCCGATGTCTCGGTGGCCTCGTAGTAGCTCACCGTCACGGCGAGCACGTGGTTCCCCTCGTCCTTGAGGTCGAAGCCCACGATGCGCTGCAGCGTCTCGCCCGGCGCCAGGTCCGCTGTCGCCGTCGCCGTCGTCGTCGCCGCGGCGTCCGACGATGACGACGACGACGAGTCGCTCGCGCGGCCCGTGAGCTGGAGTTTCTGCACGGACCCTTGCGCGCCGGGCGTCTTCATCTCGGCGTCGATCCTGACGTCGCGGATGCGCTTCGTCGGCAGCGCTGCCGCGACGTCAGTGGACACGGGCGGTTCGTGGTTCGCGCAGAGGGTGCAGCTGAAGTGCTCGCCGACGTAGGCGGAGCCCGAAGGACAGCGGGAGGTTGAGGATCGGCGCGAGGAGAAAGGGGTCGGGGTTTCGTCGAGGCCGCGCGTCGGGCGCGTAGGCGAGCGAGGCCTGGATTCGTGGCTCCGTCGTGCGCGGCCGGCGCCAGCGGGGCTTGGTGGGGTGCTGCGTCACGAGGGACGGGCGGGAGAGTCTGTTGGTGTGTGTATCCTTGGTTAGGGCCCCGGAGGCGTGCTGTGCGGTTTCGGTACGGGGGAGGAGCTCCAGTCTGGCTCATCTTCGGACGCACCGGAGGACTTTGAGGGAGATGGAGTGCGGCTCCTTGATGGGATCGTGGGACGGGTAGCGTTGGTGGCTCATGGTGGAGGGCGTCGCATTCGTTCTGCTGCACGGGTTGACGGGACGTTGAAGAGAGAGAAAACACAAGCAGAAAAGGCTGCGCTGTTCGATTGATCGGTCGGTCCTCTGTTCAGTGTCTTTGGGCTCGTATACGTGGTTTGGAAATATCGTGCATGGAGACAGGTCGGTTGGAATGCTCGAGCGTTGGAGTTCAGGCGGGACGGGAAGCACAAGACAAGCTCGAGTGGATCTCTAGGCTATCGATAACATCAGCCATCGCGCCCAGCCACCCCCACCACTCGGGACCCCGCCAAACTTGGCCTGGCCATCTGAGCCTCAACGACAGGTTGCTTCTTGATGGTCTTGATGGTGTCTCGATAGTCAGTTCCCGGTCCCCTCTTTCGCCGGCCACACATCCTTCGGTCGTATGTGACAGGCGGCAGAGCTATGAATCATGAACAAAGTTCTGGTACGACATCGCAGGGCACGCTTGTGCACCGGACTAGGCCATAGAGCCTACCGCCGTACGACATCGGACAGCCAGAGTCAAGCTAGCTAGGAGGGGCCAGGGCCAGGGTATCATTCCGCTGAAGAGCCCTCACCCTCATCATTGATCCATGATTTGTAAAACTTGCTAAAGCATGTCCGCAGAATTTTATCCATCCGACGGTCAAGACTAGTTCATCCCATTCGACATGGAAGCGCTCTTCCATCCAAAGCACAAGTACACCGTCTCTCAATTGTGAAGGTACTCCGTGTCGTCAGTAGGTCTCACAAACCCAAGTGAATGATGCGCAGCAGAAAGGTCATCCTCGACAATGGCGTCCAGAAAGACACTCGCCGGGTAAGACACCATGACAGACACTGTTGATTGAACAAATTAAGGTTTCCATAAACGTAGAAACACACCTTCATTACGACGGCCCACGAAAATACGGACAGGTGCCGTTCGCCCCTGGATCGCCAGCGCGACTGTGGCGTCAAAACTGTCATTGAGATCCATCCTTCAGTCCCTTGCCTTTGACTTCCAACGAAGCAAAGTTATCACCATC
This sequence comes from Verticillium alfalfae VaMs.102, assembly GCF_000150825.1. Taxonomy (NCBI): domain Eukaryota; kingdom Fungi; phylum Ascomycota; class Sordariomycetes; order Glomerellales; family Plectosphaerellaceae; genus Verticillium; species Verticillium alfalfae. The sequence goes on from NW_003315037.1 coordinate 389,746, forward strand.
GCCATCATCTTCAAAGGCCAGGTGGAGGAGGCACCGCTCCGTAGCTTCCTGTCCCGGGAGGCCCGGAAGGGGGAGGGGGCGGGGGCGCCGCGCTCGGAGGTGGGGGTGGGGGAGGAGCTGCCTCGCTCGGAGGCGGTGGAGGTGACCCAGATGCGCCAGTTCCCGGGGGCGCTGGCGAACCCGTCGCTTGTTGCTGGGCACCATAGTACTGCTGGTACATTTGGACGTAACTGTCTTCTGTCAGAGGCCGGATCATCGGAGAGAGGGGGGAGACTGTACGTACGCAGCATAGCCGCCATAGGCAGCGTAGGGATCCTGGCCGCCGTAGTACTGGGCGTACTGGGCTGCATAGTCAGCGGCAGAGGCGGCGCCGGCCGCTGGGCTATTCGTGGCGCCAGGGGCTGGGCTGGCGGATTGCGCAGCGCCCTGTCCCGCTCCGTAGCCGCCGTAGCCCTGGTAGGCGTTGCCTTGAGAGCCCTGCTGGCCCCCGTAGCCTCCGCCAGAGCCGTGAGAATGGTCGTTGGAGCGGTTCCCGTACCCACGATCACCGTAGCGGTCTCCATGGTTGCGGTCGCCGCCGTGGTGACGATCGCCGTGGTCTCGGCCGCCATACCCACGATCACCGCCATAGCCGCCACCGCCACCGCCGTAACTGCGAGGGGGCCGGTTCTTAAACTCCTCGTACTGCTCCTTGACATTGGCGATCAAGTCCTCGCACAGTTCCTTGCCCTTTGCCACCATCGCAGGATCGGGTCCCCTGTGTCAAGTCAGTAAAGAAAGCGTCTTTGCTGCGTGCCGAGTCAACCTACGCCACATGGAGGTACATGTCCTCCTCGCTCTCCTTGTTGGTGGAGGCTTCATAGTAGCCAGAGCCGCGGCCCTTGATCTGCACTCGACATTGGGTCTCAGTCTGAATGTGCTTGACGTACGCACCGCCGTGTCCGACGACCTGAGCACGCAGATTGAATCCCGGAACAGGGTCCAGATCGATGGGGATCTTCTCCTCGGGCCATTTACGCTGGAACAAAAAGTTAGCCGGAGCTTTCTGCCTCTCCTCGTCAGCAACCTACGCGTCCGTACTCGTCGCGCTCCACCTGCTCCTGGTCACGGCGCCGGAACCGACGTTCGTCGACAAGCTGGGGGAGTTCCTGAGTCATCATCTCCTCGATCTTGGCCACGGCCTGTTCGAGACCTTGCTTCGAGGTGCTTGTGATGTGAAGGTAGAGCGGCGGGTTCTGGCCACTCGTCAGTCAAGAGTTTCACGTGCGTGACGAGTCGAGAGGAAACTCACTGCGGGCGTGGCCATCGCCTTGTCGGGATAGAAGCTGCCTCGGGTAGTAACGTCTTGCAGGGTCAATATGCGAGCTCTCAAACGGTGAACAGAGTGGGAGGTGTCTCGTACCAGCGCCGGTCTCTTCTTTAATCTAGGCAGCGGGAGTCAGCAGGTGCCAAAGCGGGGGATGCTGTGCGAGCTACGGAGGCCCAGTAAGCAGCTAGACCTCTACACAAAAATAATGAGATGGAGAGGGGAGAAGAAAGGGGGGGGGGACGCAAAAAGCGGGAAGCTTGCGCGCGCAGGCAAGTTGCGACTAGCTGGGGGGGGAATCAGTGTTGGCTCAAAAAGGATTATTTACCATCTTCTGTGTAGACCCCTTGGTCAAGAGGTAACGGTTGCGCAGGTCATTGACTTCGATGTCCTTGATGTAGTCGCCATCAGCGACGTACATCTCCCCGTTGATGTTGTCCGCCGGGGGAGAGCCAGAGCCTCCCTTTGCCGTCTCGCTGGTCGACCGGATCGGTGGGACGTCAACATGCTGGATGCCCTTTTTGGCCTGGAGTTGAGCATTGATGCGTGCGGCGGCGGCGGCTGTGGAGGGGGGCAGAAGTCAGTGATCTACGTTGCATTGAAACGTGTTTGAGGATAGCGACGGGAGTCGATCACGCACCTGCGGCGGCGGCAGCATCGGCCGGGGCCTTCTTCGGCTCAGACGTATCGTTTCCGATGGGACTGCGATCTCTGGGCGGTTCGGAGCGCTTGCTGGGGGGAGAACGCGAGCGGCGGTCGAATCGGGAGGCCTTCTTCGGCTCCGGCTCGGTTTGATCGAAGCGCGAACGCTTGACAGATCGTCGTTCCGAGTCATCCATGATGATGGACTTCGAACTGGTCTGCTGTATGCGAGGGTGTTGTTTCGTGGCTGGAGACTGGGAATGGTCGGTTTGTTGAACCTCGGCAGCCTGACGTGGCAGTTCGCGCAACGGGTGAGGTAGTCGCAGAAAAAGCGTTTACGAAGCTTCCCAGGCCGAGATGGATTTCGAGGAAGGTGGAGCCTTGGGCGGCCACACTCACGCTTACGCCCACGTCCACGTCCACGTCGACGCCTGCATGGCCCGTGAGCTGCCCCAGAAGGCGCTAGTCCTGCCTCCAGGGGAGGCTCCACTGTGGCCGGTCGCCGTTCTGGGCGTTGGGCTAGACCGTACCCCCCCATGGAAGCAACCGAGTGTATTGACAGCTGCGGAAAAGACCCAGCCTGGCATTGAACAACCGTTGCTTTTCCTATCGATTCCTCTCTTGAAAGCCATGACATTGGCAGGGTATCGAGAGGATGACTAAGGTCTTCTGCTCCATCCCAGCAGTGGCCCTGGCAACTCTTTCCAGAGGGTCAGTTACATTGCATTGAGGTACCTTAGCTCCAACCTTATTATCAGTTCCAATTGATACGCAACTGTATTTATTGTCCTTGTAACGAGCGTATTCTGTATGCTACTCCGAAGACAGGATCTGTCCTGTGCCGTGGCCCCATGGCCCCGTGGGCTCCATGCGGACTTTGAATCCGTCAGGATCGTCACCCCCACATCATACCTCATTGCCTTGCTGTACTCTCCACCCCGACTACACCACTACAACGTCTCGACACTGCATGGACAGTGGAGCAGCGGAAAAGCACAAGCTGTCTCAGCATCGCCAACAGTGCCGAGCGTCAGACGAACATCTAGGGCCCCTTCACCAGGTCAGCCGCAGACTACCAAGGCGCACCTCAGTTGGCGGCCGTCCAGAGAGCAGGGCCGGGGTAGGGGTAGCTCGTGTACGAAGTGTACAGGTTGAAGATGATTCCGGGCTGGTTGCGGGTGTAGAGGCTGGTGCCGGCCACTCCGTTGGTGGGACGGACGGTGCCGCTGCCGCTGACCTTGAGGTTGAGGCACTGCGGGTAGTTCTGGGCACCGTTGTCGTTACCGGCGCCGTGCAGGGCGATGATCTCGTGGCGCAGGACGTAGTTGCCCGGCGCCAGGTTGCGGGGGATCGTCGTCGTCGTCGTAAAGTTGTTGGCGATGAGGCTGTCGGTGACCCAGGTCTGGCCGCTGACGATGCTCTTCTGGGCGAACTTGGACCACCTCAGGCTGCCGGCAGTGGTCTCACCTGATTGCGTCATGGATTAGACGTGAACTTGTACCAACGGGTTGGTGAGGGTGGGAGAGATGGCTTACCGTTGTAGGGAGCAATGTAGTCGATGATGGGGCCCTTGTGCGAGTCGGGCCAGGTGTTCCAGTAAATCTCAATGGTCTGGCCAGCGTTGACATTTACAAAGTTCTTGCCAGCAGTGGCACTCTTGTGGCATGCAATGTCATTGGTGCCGAACGCAGCAGGCTCGACAAATCCAAGGTCCTGGTTGCGAGAGTCCCAGCCAGCGGTGACCGGGCCTTGGCCCGCAGGGCTATAGAACCACACGGGGTCCGACCCAGCAGTCCAGACGCCGCCAGCCCTGATGCCGCGAACGAAGCCGTGGGCGGAGACGAGCTCAGGCAGGCAGGCTGCGAGGCCGAGGAGGGCACTGAAGGACCGCATGATGAAGAGTGTAAAGACGAACAGGGTACTGATGTAACAGAAAGCAGTTGGTGACGAGCTCTGAGCAGTAATCCATGTCTGGACGGTTGATCGACGTCTTATTTATACTGATCAACGCTACCATTTTTCTGCTACAGACGACGATGATTCAAAGTGATCGACACTGGATCCGTTGGTGGCAACCATCGTGACATGGTGCAAAATCACGGCTTCATGTCTCTATTCACAGGCTGAACCACTTAGACCAACTGAATTCCGCATCTTCTAAGCTTCTGTCATCTGTGAGATCTGCAAGCAGGTTTGACTGAGCATCGGTAATAGAGACGGCTAAACGTTCATTGGATCCAGCAAAGCAGCTACGGACCTCGATCATCCGCGATTCCATTTCTGCCCACTGCTTGGCACCGGCATTTATGTTTGAAACAATGAGAATGCTGGAGGGCGACAGCGTCAATCTATACTATTCATATAGAGATATTGACACAGCACCACAAGACAGGTCGCGCAACATGTCGCGACCGGAACGCTTCCTGCCGCTTCTCTATTCAGCAGCTACCTACCGGCCTATGCGGACACCCCGCGGGGAAATATGCATCCCCGCGGTCATGCATGCAATGCCTATGCCGAAGATAGAAGCGGCTTATGCCGTGCAGCTCGGGTTTAAGGAAAGGGCGTATAAGTGCCGGCTGTCGGTCCTTCGATCTGTCATCCATGGTTGAAGGATGTTTAGCGAATCGCCGACATGAATGACTCTACATAACAGCGCACGCCGTTTGTCAGACAGTTTCTCGAGAATCCCGTATGTGCTATGAACTTTCATACTCCTGAAGTGGTCTGGGGCGTGGCTGCTCAATTGTAACTCCGAACGCCATGTCTGCGTAGACTTTACGCGTTCTACACTTCTCGCAGTGATTTTGTAAAGCAAAACTCGAGTCATGACGCCAAACAACACTAATGCACTGCAAACAGGGAAAGAACCAATATTGAACGTCGGGGCTTCAGCTTCAGTGGCAGTCTATTTATGTATCAGAACTAAGAATAGAGACGACGAAGACATGGTATCGATGGCGTACTCAACCTCATGACGGGTACGCTGCCTAGCGTAGTTCAATTATAATATGAGAGACAATAGAATGTGCGAAAACCAATGCCGTTCCTCATGTGTGTCGGAATCTGATGGAGATATGAATGTAGGATGAAAGCATATACAGCAGAATCACTCGATTTGCTCGTGCTTCCACATCACAAACACGGAACCGTTCCAGGTGTTAATCCTGTGTTTGATCTCATTAGAATCCTGGGATTACAGACGACGATTTCAATCTTGATGTCCAGCTAACGCTGCGAAGTATAACTGAAGAAGATGATCAAAACGCAACGGCTAACCTCCTCTTGACAGAATATCTGGGACCCGCCCTCATATTAGCCTTGTGAGAACCTAAGCTTATGAAGGGCTCTGAAGGGCGAGCCAACCCACCCGATGCCTCACTTCCGGTCAGTCGCTCACCGAAACCCCACCGATCCACAGTTCGGTGAAAGCCACAGGTGAACCGTGCACGCACCTTCCCCTGCACCCACTCTCAACAAGCCCCAATTCCAGGCCAATCCAGCGACCGGCAATCGGAGGTCTGTGACTCCAGTGACTGACTGAACGTCCCCCAATTTTTCCCAACTACCCAAAAGCACCACCACATATCCCTCCTCTCCATCCCATCCACCACAACACCCAAGGCACCGAGCCTTGTCTTTCCTGGTCAGAGAGCCCCTTTGTTCTCGCAATTGATCAGAAATGGCGTCTCGCTGCCTCGCCGCGCCCATGCGGCTTGCCGCCCGACTGCAGGCCGCCCCGACTGCGACATCGCTCGCCTCCCAGCGCTGGAGCTCCTCCAGCTCGACCTCGGCTCTCGCCTACAAGGCCATCCGCCGTCGCTCCTCCCCCCTTCCCGTCGACCAGACGCCCGCCTGGTCCGCCCAGGCTGCCGTCTCCAACATCCTCTACGAGACGCCCACCCCGTCGATGGCCCCGCCCAAGCGTCACATCCTCAACTGTCTCGTCCAGAACGAGCCTGGTGTCCTGTCCCGCGTCTCCGGTATTCTCGCCGCCCGCGGCTTCAACATTGACTCGCTCGTCGTCTGTAGCACCGAGGTTGAGGACCTGTCGCGCATGACCATTGTCCTGACCGGCCAGGACGGCGTCGTTGAGCAGGCGCGCCGCCAGCTGGAGGACCTTGTCCCCGTCTGGGCCGTGCTCGACTATACCAACGCCGCTCTCGTCCAGAGGGAGCTGGTGCTTGCCAAGATCAACATTCTCGGCCCCGAGTACTTCGAGGAGCTCCTCGCCCACCACCGCGAGATGACCGCCGGCGACTCCGAGTACGAGGACGGCCACGACGTCTCCCTCGAGCAGACCGCCAAGGACTTCCACCCCAGCAAGCTGGCCCTCAGCGAGGCCCTTCGCCACAAGCACGAGCACCTGAAGACCATTACCTACTTCACCCACCAGTTCGGCGGCAAGGTTCTTGATATCAGCACCAACAGCTGCATTGTCGAAGTGTACGTGTCCCCCCTGCCTTTCTCCCCGCCTCGCATCCGCCCGCCCGTGGCACGTGTTGTTTGCATGCTGACATGTGATGGAACAGTTCCGCGAAACAATCCAGGATTGACTCCTTCCTCAAGCTTGTCGGCCCCTTTGGTATCCTCGAGTCGGCCCGCACCGGTCTTATGGCCCTGCCCCGTTCCCCTCTGCAGAACAGCCAAGACGACGCTCTTATCAAGGAGGCGGACGAGGTTGTCGATGCCAGCCAGCTGCCCCCCGGTTAATTGGGACTGTAGAATGATCAATGGACTCGGCGTTGGTCAAGAGGTACACTAAGCAATGTCTTTTCAATTGTGATCCAATTTTTATCTGGTATATCGAGACGCCTTGTGCGGCATCTACCTGTATGCCATTCGCCTGTATGGCATTCGCTCCGTGACTCTTTTGTAATCCATGCGCCTACGTGCTTCTCCACTTTTGCTACATGCTCCCTTAGATCTTACCCTTCTGCACGACGAAACCCTCGAGGGCGGCTTGGAAAAACAAGTCAGCGGTCTGAGCCCATGATGACACGATAAGGGGAGTCTTCGAGACTCACCAACAGCTGCCCACAGGCGGTTCTCGGCCTCGGGGAAGACGAGCGACCTCGGGCTGTAGAAGACCTCGTCGGCCACCTCCTCCGGGTGGCGGGGCAGGCAGTGCATGAACTTCCAGTGGTCCTTGGCGCCGCCGCGCTTGGCGAGATCATTGGTGATCTGGTACCCGGCAAAGGCCTTCAGCCTCTTCTGCGCCTCCTGCTCCTGGCCCATGGACACCCACGTGTCGGTGACGAGGACATCGGCACCCTTGATGGCCTCCTCGGGGACCGTTGTCTCGGTCAGCTTGCCGGGGGAGGCGACGCCGTCGGCGGACGAGTGAATGAGCTGCTTCATGACGTTGGGGATGCCGTAGCCGGCGGGCGAGGCGACAGAAATATCGACGCCCATCTTGACGCAGCCAATGGCGAGGTCGAACAGGACGTTGTTGGAGTCGCCGATCCAGGCGACCTTGAGGCCCTCGAGGCCGAGGCTGGCCTTGTCGGTCGAGGCGGCGGCCGGGAAGGTCTCGTGCAGCGTGGTGAAGTCGGCGATGATCTGCAGCGGATGAAAGTCGTCGGACAGGGCGTTAATGACGGGGACGCTCGAGTCCTTGGCCAAGTCGGCGACGTCGGAGTGCGGGCCGACACGGGCGACCATGCACGAGGTCATGGACGAGATGACCTTGGATGTGTCGTACAGGGACTCGTTGACCTTTTGTTATGCTCTCATGTCAGTCGACGGGGGCCTTGACATGTCACTACCAATTGAAAACGTACACCGAGCTGAATATCGTTGCTGCCCAAGAACATGGGGTGACCGCCCATCATAGCACGGCAGCCTCTGTGGAGACGCGGGTCCTCGTGCTCCTCTTGCTGAACATCATGGCGACCGTCTTTCCCGTGAGACCGCCGGCCAGAGACTTGGGCGCCTCGCCAGTGGCCTTGACGGCCTTCTTGTGAGCGGCAGCATTACGAACGAGAGTAGCAAACTCGGCAGGCGTGAGGTCGCTTATGGACATGAGATGGCGAGGGGTCGAGGTGGCCTGGGAATAGGCTCGGGCCTGAGAGCTGTTAAAGGCTGTTCGCACAGCGCGGAGTGCTGATTGCCTCATGATGTCTGGGTGGTGGTTGAGCTGAGTGCGGTGGAGCTGTCGACGAGTGAAAGTGAAGTTGTTGAGCGCCTTCCGAGATAAGGTTGACTGAGATAGGTAGGAGCCTTCGGAGTGGATGATTGTCAGTCAATTGGCGAGTCCCGACAGCCAATCCAAAGTGTTTATAGCGACTTGGGCTGCCAATGCGTGACTCAAGGCTGTGATGAGCTTGACTCACGGATAAGATGGAAGAGTAGACAGTTGATATTGAGTCACGATGGTAATCCTGAAGGCACGCTCACCGCTTTACACCGAAAACATGACAAACTTGGTTTGAGAGGCGATCGATTGGGCCAAAGCTCAAGCTCTCTAGTGATTCACGAGATGGAGCCGATAGCGGAGTTGGCGCTGTTCGTCAAGCACCTAACCCCATCCGGAATGGTTCCGGTTCCCGGTGCTGGGTGGGCACGTGCGCATCATGCCAGGGGAATCGGGCCCCCACACGCTCTCTCCACCAATAGCTGTTGCGTACTGCGCCTTGTTCCAGGAGGCTGCGCAGCGCTGACGAACCCCCCCAGGCTTGACATCATCATCAACCGCCAACCCCCATTCCAGGTCAGTTTGCCCATCCTGATTGTCACCTTCGTCTCTGTACCTGCTTCGAATGGACAGTTCACTCACAACATATATTTCCCAGTGGCGATATTTTCAAACCCATACCTCTGTGCCATGGTGAAGCTTTCGCGATAACTCCCCTTAACCCCACCTCCACGCAATCCACATCCTTACACCATACGTACACAAGCGATCCTGACCAACGCGACCATGTCCGACTCCGAGAGGTCACCTCTCCTCAGCCCAAAGGGCAAAGCGAGAGCATTCCCTGAAGCTGAAGATGACAATTCTGAGTCTGCGCCTTTGCTCTCTAGCTCCACCGCCACACCTAGATACGATGGCGACCAGGACGAGCCCAACGACCGTGACGCCGTCTCTGTCGCTTCACGCGACTCTACAGATTCCAAGAAGAAGAAGAAGACAGTACGGCTCATGCCGTGGCCATCAATCGTCGCAATTCTGATGCTCGTAATCGTTGCTGGCGTCGTTCTGCTTCTGGCCTTCTTCCTACCCGCTGCCGTTGAGGAATACGCCAAGGAAGCCGCTGTCCTCGAACCCACCAACCTGTCTCTCGAATCCATTACGTCGGACGGCGTCAAGGCTCGTATCCAGGCGAACTTTCGCCTCGATGGCTCTAGGGTCAAGGACGACTCGTCGAGGCGCCTCGGGCGTTTCGCCACCTGGGTCGTGCGCAAGCTGGGAACGGACGAGACCAAGGTGCATGTTTACTTGCCCGAGTACGAAGGCACCCTGCTGGGATCGGCTGTCGTGCCGCCTCTTGTCATCAACATTGTCGATGGCCACACGACCGCCATCGACTTCATTGCCGACCTTGCGCCTGGAGATGCAGAGGCTTATCGCACTATTGCGAATAACTGGTTGGAGGGCAAGCTCGACAAACTGAAGGTGCTGGGCAAGGCCAACATTCATCTGAAGTCGGGCATCATTCCCTTGGGAACTCACCCCATCGTCGAGACGATGGTCTTTGAAGGTCAATCACTTTACCGTTCCTTTGCATCTCTGTATTTTGGAGAGAAGGCTTTCTTGAAATAGATTCATGTTTTCCTTGCCGTGTTGCACCTCCAATCCGAGACCCCTTTACTGACATCGTCATAGGGGGCGAGATACCTAGCATGCCCGAGTATAACATTACCCGTGTCAGCTTTCACGACATCGAAACACCTGGTGACGGAAGGGGAGCCGTCGGAGCTGATATCTCTGTTACGGCGCACAACGACTTCCCCGTCAGCATGGAGGTTCCTGAACTTGGTTTCCAAGTCCTTGTTCCCAGTTGCAATGGCACGGACGATCGTATTGTCATTGCCGATGTCATTACTGGACATCTCACCGTGAAACCCAGAACCGACATCGTTGTTGACGCCCAAGGGCTCATCCGGGAGCTCCCTACCGAATTCACATCACCTTGCCCTGGCTCCGATTCATCCCCCATGGATGACTTCATCACCAAATATCTCAACGGCGACCCTCCCACCGTCTACGTACGAGGACAGAAGCTGCCGGAATCCAAGACGCCTGCCTGGATTGGCGATATACTCTCAAAGATTGTTGTGCCG
>NW_003315037.1:400079-402961 GCF_000150825.1 Verticillium alfalfae VaMs.102
TCCGTCCCCAGCCAAGGCATGGATGAAGTCATCCGAGCTTTCTCTCACAGATGTCACTTAACTACCCAGCCCCATGGCCGACCTGACGACCCTGACGGCAGCCCCAAGGTCTCCGGTACCATCTTGGTTCTCGCTGCGCTTCCCGAAGAGATGAACTTTGGTATCAACGTCACGAACCTCGCGCGACGGCAGACGTCTTGTACAAAGGTGACAAGATGGGCGTGCTGAACCTCGACCGTTGGAACCATGCCAACTCGACTAGAGTCAAGGATGAAGACGAACACGACCCCCTGCTGAAGATCCAATCTCGCGTGGAGGAGGTTCCGCTCAACATTACTGATGGCGATGTCTTCTCAGACGTCATGGCTAAGCTTTTCTTCGGGGGCGAGGACGTCATGCTCGACGTGTACGCTAAGGTCGATGTCCAGATCAAGACTGCCTTGGGCAAGGTGATCCTCAGGGATGTTCCTGCCGAGGGCAGTGTTCCAGTAAAACGTCCGTACTCGTTTTAATGCTGTTCGTCTCCACCAGACTGTCGATCCTCCTTGTTGCCAGCATCTGCCGATCAACTGCGTCGACAGTCTATCGACTCGGGCTGACCGTCTGCCAGATCTTCCCGGCGACACACTCGGCGGCCTCAGCCCGCAGGTCGGCGAAATCAAAATCCTCGGCACCTCGTCGTCATCCGTTGACATTGAAGCCATGATCAACATGACGAATCCCACACCCTATGCCGCATACATACCTTACGTCAACATACACATTGCGAAGAACGGCTCCGTCCTTGGCAGCGCCACGGCAGAGAACCTGAACCTCACAAGAGGCAACAACACCAACATCCGCGTTACTGCCCGATGGGATGCCAACGTGGCTGGCGGGAAAGGCAAGAAGATCGGGGCCGAGCTCCTGTCGCAGTACCTGTCCGGCTATAACGTGACCCTGGACGTGCAGACCCACCGCGACAGCATCCCCGCCGTGCCCCTCATCGGTGAGGCACTCTCGCACCTCAACATCAGCATCCCTGCGCCGAAGCTTGACCTTCCCAGCGAAGATGGCGAGGAGGGTCACTTTATCCGGGATGCCGTTTTCCACGTCATCTCCTCCACGGCTACTTTCACGCTCGTCTCCCCACTGCATTACAACACGCTCTACATAGACGCGGTCAACGCGACAGCCTACTACAACCATACAGAGCCTGTGGGCCGTATCGACTACGACTTGCCCTTTGCCGTCACGCCAGGGGCGACCAAAACGCCAAAGCTGCCGGTACAGTGGTCTGTCGGCTCTATTGGCTACGACGCCGTCAAGAAGGCACTGGGGGGGCGTGCTGAAGCTAGATGCCAAGGCGAACGTGACGGTGAGGATAGGCAACTGGCGGGAGACGGTTTGGTACACGGGCAGAGGCATTGGTGCACATATCAGCCTTTGAGAGGCATGGGAACGGAACTGGAGTTTTGGGATTTACTTGGCGCGCGTTCTTGTCATCCTTCCAGCTGAAATAGAATTGAAAGCGGACATTTGGTCTTTTGATTGATGATATCTTTGCCAGCTCGAGAATGATGCGTTGCGTTCTGAAGACTGGGTGACATCACTCGATGTACGGATCCCGTTTGTAATCTGCGAGACAGACGCGGAACAATAGCTTTGGTGTATCTCAGGCCCTTGAACGAGCACTAATGACAAAACAAAGCAGGCGCAATACAAAAAACATGTTATTATACGTCTTCGACTGTAGCGAACAGAGCTATTGTAACTTCATACACTTTTTCACGCTCGTGCAGATATACAAAAACCGATGCACCGCACTGATGGCAGTGTTTGGAGAGGTTCGATATTCTTCGCAAAACCTAGAAGATCTTACTACACAAAAGAGTATCATAGTTCAGACCACAACAAAGACACTCCAGCAAGACCAACATGGAAATGGCAGGAATGACAGAATCTCGTCCGCAGCACGGAACGTCACGCCTGCACCGCACGCTGAGCGCAGGCGCTGCGGCGCTGCAGGAGCAGGCAGGGTACGTCAACCTAAGGGTTCAAGCTTTCGAAGCCGCAAGAGTGAAGCTCATAGACATGTCCAGACAAGAACTGAGATCCGGGTCGCCAACCTTGATGGGCCAGTTGATCGTGCAGGTGGACGAGGCGCTGGCTGGTTGGATGGGCTTCGCCTCAGCGCGGTACGAGGACCACAACGCCTCTGTAATGATTCACAAAAGTAACCGTGCCGGGCAGGAAGGCGGATATGAGTCTGGTAAATGCCGACGCAAGTAAATTGGAAGTGGCTGAGGCGTAGAGTCTGATGCTGAAAAATGAGCCACTGGGCAAGTCACAAGGTCGGGGAACACTGGCCCCCCACAGTAGCCAGCTTCATGAGCCCGGTAGTGATCAGTACACAGTTCGATGCTTGAGAAAAGCGAACATATCAAAGCAGGTCAGTACACGCGTTAGTAACAGCACCACACGAGCAACTGTGAGAGCACTTCCCGTAGTAATGGTGACGAGGGGCCGCGCAAGTGCGCGGCCGCGATACCACTCACCACGTCTATTTGCGCAGGGGTGTCAGCAGGGAATTATTGTCATTAGGGCCACTAATTATCAAGAGGGTGTTGCACCTTTGTATGAGCCAGGGGGGTTACATCCTGCATCACTGCAAACGCACGCCGGCCTCCTTCCGTTTGCTACTGGATGAGCTCATGGTCGCGTTCTCGCTGGCGTCGAGTATGCTCTGCGACTCGCGCTTCTTCTCGGCCTCGATCTTCTTGAGTCGCTTGTCGGTCTTGCCCTTGCCGCTGCCCTTGCCGTGGAACTGGTGGCTGAGGTGCTTGAAAGCCTCCTTCTGGTCCAAGCGCCCGGCCAAACTCGTCGGTGTACTTGGTTTGACG
>NW_003315037.1:403061-409759 GCF_000150825.1 Verticillium alfalfae VaMs.102
TTCCTTGAAGAGCTGATCGATAGTGCGAGACTGCTGCTGGTCGCGGTACGTGTTTTGCTGGCGCGCGTATTCCTCCCTGTCGCGGATCGACATGCGGTCCCAGCGACCGCTCTTTCGGTCCTTCTCTCTCTGGTCGCGTGTCCTTTCATCTTGCTCACTTTCGAGCCGCCGCCTGGCGGCTAGGAACTCGGACTTGCGACGGAATTCCTCGTTGAGCTCAGCGCCGTGTGCATCCTGAACCAGGCCACGCTCTCTCAGCAGTGTGAGTGCAGAACCCATGCCGGCACCAATCGTCCTCTCCTCATCGATGCCTGCGTAGTCAATGGGATCTTCTATCTTAGCGTCCGAAGCATCGACGTGTGAGGCGTCGCCCATGTGAAGATCCCCGTCGTCGTCGGACTCGTCGTGCATTGCGGTGATAGATTGCTCAGTAACTTGTTTCGACCTGCGCGCCTTCCGGTCCTCGTCCTCGTCTGGTTTCTTCAAGCCAGAAACGAACTCGGAGATTTCATCAATAATAACACCTCCTTGGTCTTCCTCTTCTGGCTGCCCAGTCTGCTCTTTGAGTTCCCTGGCGATATCCTCGGGTCGCGTCCTCTTCCTTTTCTTCAGAGCCGTTCTCCTCTGAATGGCGAGGGAGGCTTGGAGATCTTCGTCGTCCACGAAAGAGTCGTCCACGACCTTTCGCTTCCTTGGCAGCACTGGTGCTTCCGAGTCAATGTCCATTTGCTCGTCTTCGACAGGCGCGGGCACTTCTGGGATGATGTCGTCTTCATCGACGGGCTTCTGGCGCGTCGACTTGGACTTCTTCTTCTTGGGTTTCCGGACCTTGATCTCTGAAATGTCAAGATAGTCGGACTTGGGAGCGTCTTCCATAGCGTCAAGATCAATGTTCTGTACGTCCTTCTTCTTCTTTGAGGGGCCATCGAGGATGTCGGCGAGCTCAGCAATGGCACCTGATGAGTCGAGGGTGAACTTTTTTGACTTTTTGCCATAGATTTCCTCGTCGTATTGTGACAGCAGCCCTCGCTCCTCCGAGTCATCCAAATTGTGCACATCATACGCCGGCCTCTTCTTCTTGAGGTCGAGGTTCTCCTTGAGTTTTTCCTGCGCACGGAGGTCGAGGTTCTCGAGTTCGTCGCCTTCCTCTTCGTTCTGGTCAATAGTGGTATCCTTCAGTGTCAAGATCTGGTCATCGCCGTCCAGGAAGCTGTCCAGTTCGTGTGCCACTTTGACTCCGGCGAGATCTTTTGATGTGTACTCGAGCGCCGCCGCCGCTGCCGCCTCCGCCGCGGCCTGCTCCTCCTCAAACTTGCGCGTCTTGGCAATGGTCTTCTGTCGCTTCTTCTGCGCCTTGAGCCAGGCCTTGGCGTCCAGGTCACCGGCATCGTCCTCCTCGCCAAGACCTTTGCCTTCGAGGGTGGCTAGGCGTTGGGCATTGTCGCGCTCCTTCTTCGCGGCGGCGACGCGCGCCTCACGTTTGCGCTTGGCTTCCTCGGCTTCGCGGATCTGCCTATAGTTGTCATAGGACTGTGCCTGGCGTGTGTCGATGGTGCTGGCCTCCTCTTCTTCTTCTTCATCGCTTTCGGATCCTGCGCGGCGCTCCTTGGGCGACGGGGGTGCGGCGCCTGGTACAGGAAGAGGCTTCAGGCCCAGGGACTCGCGCATGCGATTCGTCTCCTCGATGGTGGCGGCATCCATCTTGGCGGGTTGCTCAGGGGGGGGCGGCGAGGTTTGGGTTTGAGTGGAGATGTCCTTTGGGTGGTGTCGGGAGAGGGTATGGTGTAAATTTGATGGATAGAGGACAGGCTCGCGGCAGGACTAGACGGTAGATGGGTGTCGATGTTAAAGCAGTTGAAGTTGCTGGAGCTCTGAACATCTGTGGCCCACCCAGGTGGCTGGCCAAAAAGTACTGATGCAGGTAGCGCATGGCAGGCAGGACGACAGGCGGCAGGCAGACAAATTGGGCGTTTAGTCAGCAACGATTGCGGGTCCGCCGTTGGAGTACATATCGCAGCCTCGAAATTTTTCTGCTTCCTTTCTTCTCTCCTTCTTCTCACCACGGATCTGTGCCCAGCGATCCTCTAGCCTGCGCGTTAGAGTTGATTTCTGCGGCATCTCGATTTCACCCCAAGGAGCCATCACTTATGATGTCAATCATCCAATCGGCAGATCCAAGAACGACCAGCCCGGGAAGCCTCGCTCGCCGTAAAACGCTGAGCTTGGGGGAACGGGAGCACTGGGGCCGTCATATTCCAAACCTTTTTACCGAGATCGTCGATCGATGAGGTTGGAGGCAAACCATTTCGGCTACAACTATTATTTGCTTTCACTCTGCTTGCTGCGCGGTGAACTGGGAAACACCAGGCAGGCGTAGGTGGAGGGACGAGACGCTGCATCTCCTTGACATGTGTACGTGAAACCTCGCCGCCCGGTATCCTGAAGGCAGTTCTCGCAACGGGAATGCGTAGTACGGCAGCATCTCTGATTCTATGATGTCGGAACGACGGCAGGCATTACTTGCCTACGTGACCAGAGTCCCCATGCCAATTTTCCAAACAAAAGAGGCCGTTGCCCAGGAAATGAGTGCCGGGCGATCGACGAACCCCATCAAAATGGATGGCCAAAAGCAGAAGCCGCAATGACGGTTCACAATGCTCTCGGCCTCGAGCTGGCACGTCGAGCACGACCCGGGTTCGGAGTATAGGGTTGCCAAATCTAATGACGGTATCTGGATCACATGGTCGCGTGAAGATGAGAAGTGCGGGGCTTCTTTGACGTCCTACCCCAGGGCCTCCCCACGCCGTGACTGAACACCTTCATCGCATACGGTATTTCGCAGCCTGCAGCTCATCCGGCACAGAGTCTCTCCGCTTACAGAGGCTATACCACATGGTTCTGTTCCTCGTGACAGGGCTTGGGACAACAATATCGAGGCATCGGCTGCGCGGGCCGATAAAAACTGTCGATGTGCTTGGTCTTGTGATCTTCGTGTAAGGAAAACTTGAATCGATTTCCAGTTTGGCCAAGATAGCACGACGGGCACCTGAACTGCGAGCAACATAAGAGCAGCAGGCTTTACATGGTTCACACAAGATTTGATCTTTCCCCGCCTCCATCGCGCCTTCCTACACCTGCCTAATCTCAGTGTCCTACCTTTTTGACAGAAGCGCAGACTATCAACATGTCTTTCTTTCACGGCCTGACTCTCGAGGCATTCCCGGCCAACCTCACCAATTCCCTCGCACAGCCCTTCATGTCGTACCTGTCGTCTGCCCTCCTCTTAGGCTCTGTCGCTGTGCAGCACATTCTAGGCAACACCGCCGCCACCCCACCAACATCTGATCTCGAGTCCTTCATACAAAGGCAGTATCCGATCGCCTATGATGGAGTGCTGTGTAATATTGGGTCTGAAGGTTGCCAGGCTCAAGGCTCAAGCCCTGGTGTTGTGATCGCATCTCCGAGTCGGGAGGATCCGCCGTGTGAGTTGCTCCGAGCGATGGACCGTGGCCATCTGGAATCTGGTGTCAGCCCAACGTTTAATCATCACTGTCAGACTTTTACACTTGGACACGGGATAGCGGACTAGTGTTCAAGTCACTCGTGGACATCTTCGTCGATAAATTTGATCCTGCCCTACAAGATAAGATCCAACAGTACGTGGCCTCTTCGGCTCGGCTACAGGGCGTCAGCAATCCATCTGGCGAGCTCTGGAACGGCGAAGGGCTCGGCGAAGCCAAGTTCAATGTGAATCTTACGGCATTCACGGGAGACTGGGGTATTTCGCCCGTGCTCTGTGATCGTCTTCTCAGACGACTAACACGAATCAGGACGGCCACAGCGGGATGGGCCTGCACTGCGAGCTATTGCCATCATCGGATATGCCAAGTGGCTCGTCAGTAATGGGCATGCTTCGACAGCTGAAGACGTATTATGGCCCGTTGTCCAGAACGACCTCGCCTACGTTGCTCAATACTGGTACAATAAGTATACTCTCGTCTGAATGTACCCTCACTTACTGGATTTGCAAGGAACCAAACGGGCTTCGACCTCTGGGAGGAAGTCTATGGAAGCTCGTTCTTTACGGCAGCGAGCCAGCACAGAGGTTCGTTTGCAATACGCGGAAGATTCTGTTTGAACACTAACACCTGCCGTTCAACCAGCTCTCGTTGAGGGTGCCTCGCTTGCCCGAACTCTTGGATTTCGATGCTGGTCTTGTGAGGCCATTGCCCCTCATATCCTATGTTTCATGCAATCCTTTTGGTCACCATCGGCCAAACACACCCTCGCGAACAGTGAGTTTTTCTGGGTGCCACCGCATACGTCTTCGGCATCTGACGCTAACTCCCACACCAGTCCATCACGACAGCAAAAGATCGGGTCTAGATGCGAACTCCATTCTAGGTTCTATCCACACTTTCGACCCTTTCGCTGGCTGCGACGCTGCGACGTTCCAGCCCTGCAGTGACAGAGCTTTGGCAAGCCACAAGGCAATAGTTGATTCCTTCCGCTCCCTGTACAGCATCAACGACGGCATCTCCCCCTCGTCTGCTGTAGCGATCGGTCGGTATCCAGAAGATGTGTATTATGGCGGCCAGGCATGGTACCTGACGACACTGGCTGCTGCTGAGCAGCTCTATGACGCACTCCTTGTCTGGAAGCTTCAAGGATCCATCACTGTCACAGAGGTCTCCCTATCCTTTTTCCAACCACATCTGCCCTCTATCACCACAGGAACCTATGATAACCAGACGTCAGCCTATGCCAGCTTGACGGATGCCATCTTCACATATGCAGATGGATTCGTCAAGATTGTAGCCAACTTTACGCCAGTCGATGGAAAGCTGGATGAACAATTCGACCGCGATACTGGCGAGCCCCTTTCAGCGCGGGATCTTACTTGGTCTTACGCCTCTTTCCTGACTGCCATTAGGCGACGAGCTGGCCTTGAGTCCCCTGGCTGGATCAAAGCAGATGCTACGCTGGCCCCGGCGACTTGCTCAGCAACGTCGGTGTTTGGCGTGTACACCTCAGCGACAGCAACAACCTTTCCACCAAGCTTAGTCCCAGGCACACCACCCTCGGAAACCCCCCCTCTCAAACTGCCCAGACCCTCAACGTGCCTAGTCAGATTCCAAGAGCGTGTATCAACCCGGGTAGGACAGGATATACGGGTCGTCGGAAACGTGCCGGGTTTGGGAAGATGGGATCCCGGGCATGCCGTGCCCTTGGACGCCTCGCAATACACGGCCACGGATCCGTCGTGGCGCGTGACAATCCCTCTGCCGGCGGGGCAAGTGGTAGAATACAAATATGTGATGCTTGAAAGTGATGGCTCCGTGGTCTGGGAAGCAGGCAGCAATCGAGTGCTGACAGTACCCAGCGAGTGCGAGGGGGAGCTGGAGAGGCCTGATGAGTGGCAGAGCTGATAGGGGCTTGCCTGCTTGTGAGTTTCCTTTAGTATTCAGCAATAGTTAGGTTGATAAATTGAGAACCTATATTTTTCCTCCCTTCATTATGATGCCAGTCCATCACGGACGGTGGCCGATCTGGCTACGACATCGTCGGATCTGTGCCCACACGTCGCTGGCACCGGGTCTCCAGGCTTCATCGTCGGCAAGATGTGACCAATTTCTGTCATCCAAGGAGTCATCCAAGAAGTTCAAGCATCTACCGCTACTGGCTTCAGCCGCCTTTCCAGCTCGGCCATGACAGTATCAACCGCCCACTCCAAGGTCTTCTCCATATCGACATCCAGCTCGTCACCCTCCTGCGCCAGGATGCCATTCTCCCGTAACACCCTGCGGTCCAAGGCCCCCTCGACATGACGCCCCTCAAACAACCAGCCGTGCGCATCAGCATAGTTGGGCCAGACAACGGCGTCCACGTACCCCGGCGGGTCCTTCCAGAACCCCTCGAGCGTGACGTACCCGTCCCTGGCCTCGCGCCTGTGCGTCGCCCGCGCGCGGCTGACAGTCAGGAACAGCTTGACGTCGATGAGACGCATGGCGGCCTGCATCTCGCTGCAGTAGAGGAGGAAGCCGTCGAAGAGACAGAGGCGGAGGCCCGAGGCGAAGACGGCGTGGCCTGGCGCCGAGGGACGGAGCCAGGCGGCGACCTTGGCCTGGAGAGCTGCGATCTTGTCGGTGCTGACGGGGCAGGCGCCCACTGAGTTTTGGTCCTCCTTCGAATCGACAAACGGCTGCAGGTTTGGGTTAGAGGGAGAGGGGGCGAAGCAGGAGAGAGGTCGAGGGGAGACAAGGGAAGGGACGTACGGGGAATGTGCCGGAGGTGCGGATATGCGCGAGGGCCTTTTCCATGTCCGGGATGTTGATCGCTTGGGGGCAGTCCCAGTCTAGGAGGCCGTTCTTGGAGGGCAGTCTGTGAGGCGAGATACATGTCAGCTGGGCTACCTGGCTGTCGAGGGGAATGGTCTGTGGATGTACTCTTCTTCCGCGCGGTAGAAGTCATCCTCGTGGAGAATAAAGGTGTTGGGAAAAATGTCGCGGAGGAGACGGGCGAGGGTTGTCTTGCCGCTGGACGAGCAGCCGCTAAGGGCCACGACGACGGCTTTCTGGTCCGTCATGAGGGACGACGCTCGACGAGTGAATGGCTGTTTCGGGGGAGGCGGGTGAGGTGAGGTGCTACAAGTGAGATGAGTCTGGGGCTACTGATTGGAAGCTTAGAGTTCAAGTGGG
>NW_003315037.1:411208-413641 GCF_000150825.1 Verticillium alfalfae VaMs.102
TTTTGGGGGAAAAAAATTCCGGGGCCTTAAAATGCTGTGAGACCATTTTCCTCCCAGACAGGGGGGGGTTTCCGCTTTGGCCCCATAAAAATTTCACGGCTTTGAATTTTTTTATAATTCCTATTTAAGATTCCAGGGAAACGGTGCTCCATGGTATGGGAAACAAGAAAAAGGTGAGAAGAGCAGGACTGAAATCTGCTTGGTAGTTGCTGTACAGGAAGATGGCCGTGTGCGCGCAAACATAAAACACACACACACACACACACACAAAGCAAAGGCCCGGTTCGTCATTGATGGACCGGAACGCACTTTGCGCAGGTAGATCGGAATTCACGAAGAAACGGAATCTCAAAACCACTCGGGCACATCAAGTTGTGACATGCCAGGGTATTTAATGACCAGACTACCAAATCCCACGTTCCAAAACGCCGGCTAGATGCAAACCCCCAGCCCCGGGCATGGTTCCTACAAGGTGCGACACGGATTCCTCCCCTGCATCTGCTTCTTCTTCTTCTTCTTCTTCTTCTTCTTCTTCTTCTTCTTCTTCTTCTGCTGCTGCTCTCCTCCGCGGCGACTACTTCTTCATGACGCATCCCGACAGCCCCGGGCCGAGGTCGGCCTCGACCTCTTGCGTCTTCTTCTTCCTGAGCTTTTGCTGCTCGTTCCAAATCTCGTCGGCCTTCCTCCTCTTCTCGTCGATGATGTTCTTCTTGCGCTGCTTGCGCAGGTACTTCTTGAGGGCGCCGTTCTTGCCCCTGGCGCGGTTGCGGATCTCCTCTTCGACGTTCTCGGGTTTGGCGTCGAGGTCCTTGTCGGGCGGGCTGCTTGTCGGAGCGCAGGTCGAGGTTGCCGATGAAGTTGGGGTCGAGGGCAATCATCTCGGGCTGCAGCTTGTTGAGCAGGCCCTTGACCTCGGCCTCCTGGCGTTGCTTGGCCGTCTCGAAGGGGGTTGACCTCGAGAGGCGTCAAAAGTTGGGCTTGCCGGGCGCCCGGGCACAATGATGGAAGAAAAAGCCCTCGTCGTTGGCCCATTCCGAGCGCGTTCTCAAAGGGGGACCAGGCGCACGCGCTCGACGCGCTTGCCCTCGCCGCCCCACCGTCATGTAAGGGGCTCTGCACCCTTCTCCTGCGTCGGGCGCGTGCTTGGGAGAAAGAAGGCCCTTCCAGACGGTCGTCTGCGTGCCCCCAGCCCCACGGCCGTGAAGGCCCGTCTCGGAGATGGCCACCGACGACGCCGGCTGCCGCGTGAAGTACTGGTGCACCTCCCTTGAACATGCGAATGTCCCAGATGGCCATCTTACAGTCCCTGGCCCGTCGTCACATTGTAGCGGGCCTCGCGGTCGACGGCCGCCGAGCGCACGGCGCCCCGGTGCGCCAGCAGCTTGACGACGGCGTCGTGGGAGTTTGGTGACCAGAGGGTGACTGTGCCGTTCTGGTGGCCGGCGTGGATGATGGCGTTGTAGGGGTTGTGCGTAATGGCCGTCGGGGGACCGAGTTTCGTGGGGAGCTCCGTCACAATCTGACCCGTTGATGTGTCTTGGTATTTGAGCCAGCGTTGGTGGCCTGGTGTGGTTTCGTCAGTCAGATGTCTTCCAATCCGGGGTGTTTTTTTTTTTTTTTTTTGGCATGCGGTCAACTCACCATTGTGCAGAGGAGAAAGTGATAGGGCAGAAACTCCATGTGCGTGAACTCGCGGTGCTTCTTCAGGCAATGCAGCTCGACACCGTCCTTGTCGTAGATGTAGACATAGTTCTTCTGCGGCCACGGCGAAGAACTGGTTGTTGTGCAGCCACTTGACGTCCCTGATCGTCTCGCCCAGCTGCAGCTCGCACCCCAGCTTGCCCTCGCGCCAGTCCATCGTCGCGATGTGGCCCTTTCGCCCCGCCATCAGCAGGTCCCTGCCGTTGCGCGAGTACTCGGCGATGTAGGGTCCCAGCTGGTCGAGCTTCAGCTCGAACCGCTTCTGCGCCGTCGACACGGCCACATCCTCGATGATGTCCTGCTGGCGAACCTTGTAGGTCCTCTCCAGCTCCGTCTCGGGCTCGAGGAAGCCGGTTGTCTTCTCAAGCAGAATCTCGGCGTCGCGGGCGCGCAGGGCGGCCGTCTCGAACTTGCCCTCGAGGCGCTTCATGCTGCCGCGGAGCTTCTTGTCGCGCACCGTCTTGAGGTTGACCTTCTTGCCGCGGCCGTAGGACTGATCGGCCTCCTTGCGGCGCTTCAGCTTGTCGCGCTCCGACTTGGTCAAGAGGCTTGTCCGGCGCTCGACGGCGGTCGCGCCATTGGAGTGGTGCCTCGCTGGCGCGGCATCTGTCCGTGATACTGTTCCTTCCATGGTGGGTGGTTGTGGGGGGGCGAGGTATGGACGGGACGGACTGGGATTGAGATCGAGATCGAGATCGAGGTCAAGTCGTGATCGAGGCCGAGGTCAAGTCG
>NW_003315037.1:413832-416280 GCF_000150825.1 Verticillium alfalfae VaMs.102
GTGAGAAGAGCGACCAGCAACGACCCCGCCATTGTGACTTGCGACGGCCCGCTGCTGCGGCCAAAGCCAGAAGGGTGTTTGTGTGCTTAACCACCCACTAAAAATGCCCCGGCTCAGGCACTTCATCACTGGCTGCCCGCTGTAATGTGTCCCGCCTTGCCCGCTTCGGCAGCACCACCATCCCACACAACTTCACCTCACTTCACCGTCTTGCTCTCGACCTTTTGGCCCCTCTCGAACCCCCCCAGACGATATCCCCAAAAGTGGCTTCTTTACCCTTCAGGTTCAAGGCCGGAGGTGACGGCAACATGTCCACCATGAGCCACTCCCATCGCTCGACGACAAAAGTCTCCCACAAGCCCTTCAAGTCCAAACATGCGACGAAGAGTGCGCTGCGCAACGCCGCCAAGGGTATGTAGGATGATCATGCTGTCCAAGTCTTTCGGGCGCCAAATTTCTTCGACGATTTCGCTAACAAGGTCCTCGAAAGGCAAGGTGGCCGGCACCGAAAAGGGCCAGCGCAAGACCCCTCACCAGAACGTCATGTCCAAGTTCGACCGACGCAACCAGGCCAAGCAGCACCGCCTCACGAAGCAAAAGGAGCACCTCGAGGAGACGTCCCTCTTTGCCGGCCGCGACGGCGCCCCTCGCGTCGTCGCCATCGTCCCCCTCTGCGAAGACAGCGACGTCAGCTTTGCCATCAAGCAGCTCAACGAGAGCCTCGACATTGAGGCCGACATGGAGGAGAACCCCTTCCGCGTCTCCGTCGACCGCTTCAAGCAGAAACTCCAATATGTGCCCCTGAAGCGCGACCTCAACGCCGTCCTCGACGGCACGCGCGTCGCCGACTTTGTCGTCGTCATGCTGAGCGCCGGCGTCGAGGTCGACCCCCTCGGCGAGCTCATGCTGCGCAGTCTCGAGAGCCAGGGCATGTCGACCCTCTACACCATCGTCCAGGGCCTCGACAAGATCGAGCCCGCCAAGCAGAAGACGCAGGTCCTGGGCTCCCTCAAGTCCTACATCACCCACTTCCACCCCGAGCAGGAGAAGCTCTACAGTCTCGACAGCCGCCAGGAGTGCTCCAACCTCATGCGCTCGCTGTGCAACACCACACCCAAGGGCGTCAGGTGGAGGGACGAGAGGAGCTGGCTGCTGGCCGAGGACATTGAGTTCGCCTCCTCCGGCACAGCGTCCACAGTCATCACCGGTGTCGTGCGAGGAAAGGGGCTCAAGGCCAACCGGCTGGTGCAGTTGGGTGACCACGGCGTGTTCCAGATCGAGAAGATCATGGCGGCGCCCATCGCCAAGAAGAAGAAGGGCGAGGCCATGGCCGTCGAGGACATTCACGCCGAGGAGATCCTCGAAGTGCCCGACGAGGACCAGGATGAACTCCTCGACCTGGCCCCTGACGAAGCCATGAAGGGCGACGACAACGACGACGACATGGATGACGGCGCCATGTCCGTTGCCACGACAGCGAAAAAGGGCGTCCTGCTCGACGACCACCACTACTTCTCGGACGACAACCCCCTCGATCCCACACAGCAGCCCAAGAAGGTTCCCAAGGGAACGTCCAAGTACCAGTCGGCCTGGTATCTCGGAGAGGATGTGTCCGACTCGGGTTCGGACATGGAGGACTATGACATGGAGGACGAGTCGTCTGGCTCGGAGGAGATTGGGCCCGAGGACGGCCTCGAGGGCTACGCGCCGAAGCCGCCGACAGAGGGTGCGCCGTCAGAGTACCCTCAGTCGGAGATGTTCCAGGATCTCGACGAGGACGAGGACGCCAAGCAGCTCGCGGCGTTCAGGAAAAACAGAAAGGTAGATGAGGTGGAGGACGACAAGGAGTTCCCCGACGAGATTGAGCTGCACCCTGGTGTCGCCGCCCGTGAGAGGTTAGCCAAGTACAGAGGTCTCAAGAGCCTGCGGACAAGCGAGTGGGTCGAGGACGAGGACCGCGCACACGAACCCGAAGACTGGCGCAGGCTGCTGCGTGTCCCCGACTATCAGGGCTCCCGCTCACGGTTCACCCGCGAGGCTCTCGTGGGCGGTGTCGCGCCCGGCACGAGGGTGGCAGTGCACCTGAAGAACGTGCCCGTCACGTTTGAGAAGTCATACAAGCCCGGCCAGCCCGTGACGCTCGTCTCGCTGCTGAGGCACGAGCAGAAGAAGACGGTCGTCAACTACCTCATCAACCTCAGCTCTGACTATGAAAAGTCGGTCAAGTCGAAGGAGGAGCTCATCGTGCAGTGCGGCGCCCGTCGTTTCACGATCAACCCGCTCTTCTCGCAGCCCGGCAACACGCCCAACGACGTGCACAAATACTGCCGCTACCTACACCCAGGCCAGTCGGCCGTGGCCACCTTCACGGGACCCGTGACCTGGGGTGCCGTCCCGGTGTTGTTCTTCAAGCGCACGACCCGAACGCCGAGGCGGCGCCGGAGGAGG
>NW_003315037.1:417357-418847 GCF_000150825.1 Verticillium alfalfae VaMs.102
GCTGACGTCGATGACGTAGATGATAAAGTCGGCGAGCTCCGCGGCTGTAGTTGGCGCGAAGGTTGTCGCCGCCCGACTCGATGAGGAGGAGGTCCGTGTCGAACTCGCGGTGCAGGTCCTCGAGCGCGGCGAGGTTGGTCGAGATGTCCTCGGCCACGGCGGCGTGCGGGCAGCCGCCCGTCTCGATGGCGCGGATGCGCGAGGCCGGCAGGGCCTTGTGGCGGGTCAGGAACTCGGCGTCCTCGCGCGTGAAGATGTCGTTGGTCACGGCGGCGAGCGAGTACTTTTCGCGCAGCGCCCGCGAGAGCGCCAGCATGAGGGCCGTCTTGCCGGAACCCACGGGTCTGCCGTCTCGTCAGCATGGTGCGCCAGCGTCTCTATCAGGGGGGGGGAATAGCAGGATGCAGGAAAGGGGGTGCAAGGGTGCAAGGGGGGAGGGGGCAGGGCGCACCCGCCGATGCCGATGGTGAAGGCTCGGTCAGACCAGTTGCGGCCCTCTACGATGGGCATCTCGCGGCCGAGGTAGCTGCCGGGGCCGTCAAGGATCTCGTGCGAGTGGCCATGCTCAGCCGCTGCGATGCTGGCATCATGGGAGTGGGAGTGGCTGGCACCGCCGTCGTGCGAGTGAGACATGGTCGTGTGGGAGAAGATGCGAAAGTCAGACGAACGGGAGAATAAAAAAGGGATGATCTGTGGGAAGCGCAGAGGGTGTGATCACAAGTTGACTGATGGTTCAATGGGTGCTAGAGGAGAAGAATGGTTGGAAAAAGCTGAAAGTCTGTCGAGGAGTGACGATCAGAGGGATCCATGGGCCTGGAGCTATGCTGGGTTCTTGCTACCCCGCTGTGGGTCATTTTCACCCCGCCATCTGGGTCTCCCTGAACCCCTTTATTGGTGGTGCATCTTATCAGACACCCCATGGCCTCGCCGCCGGCGCTGGCCGCGGTGCCGCCCGGAGGTCACTGTCCACGGCGTGCAGTGTTCAAGGCATGAGTGTTCGAGAGAAATTCAAGTCACTCTTTGTGTGTACGTTGTCTGCAGCTTACCGGGTCGACCGCTTCCTCGTAAACCCGTGTTCATAGACCCATCGTCCGTGGTGGTTGCTGACCACTGCAACATGGCCATGCCATCAGTTTCTCTCATCACATGAACATCATGATACTAGGTATGAATCGAACCAAGTTGATCAAAACGAACACCAGATATAAACAGCATGTTGACGCCCACCTGCTCCTGTACTGTGTCTGCAATTGCTGACCCGGGTATCCTATGTATGCCCTCCGTCCTCATGTCTGTTGATCCTTGTCGTTTCTGCCCCATGACGCCGTCAGCCCCTCGCCGGAGGCCAGGTATGCAGATCCCTTTTGTCATTTACTTTTTCGTATCTTCGCCCTGGTCGTTCTTCGCTTTCGGCGGCTTGGGTATCCTCTCGTAGGCATTCGGACTGGGCAGCCGCTTCTCCTTGCCTTTGTCCGCCACCGCGTCTGTCA
>NW_003315037.1:418947-422460 GCF_000150825.1 Verticillium alfalfae VaMs.102
GCCGATGGTAAATGCAGCACACTGGCGTCGTGTCAGGACGTGTCAAGTTCCCTGCGGCTGGCAGAACGTACCCTTGGACTTCTTTCGACCGAGCCCCTCGTTGTCGACAACATCGTCAGCCCACTGGACCGACGGTCGTGCTGGCGCGTGGGCGCCTCGCAATCGGAGCGTTGTTTGATGTGTGTTTGGGCGCACTGGCGCCGTGGTCACTGTCTGCGTTTGCGAGGGGGCTGGGCTCCCGCGCTGCGGAGGTCGCTGTGCCGCTGAAGCCATGGCTTTGTGGTGAGGTGTGATCCTCGGTGGCGGCGAGAGATGGCCGATGGATTCCTGAGAATAGGTTCGGGGGGCCGCTGTCAAAGATGCCGTGAGCCCAGAAGCGAAGCTTGAAGCAGTGCCGTACAGACAATCAATTGTCAGTGAGGAACCCGGGCACGCGAGGCGACACTGCGAAGAGGGAGAAAGATGAAGTCAGGAACTTTTGATGTTGGTGGGGTCAGAGTCAGGTTCATGATCCCACCGGGACGGATTACATCAGCACGGTACATGGCACATTGTCAGGGCCACCCCGCGTCATTGTCAGGAGCACAAGGGACGGGCGTCACATCGCGTCCCGCCACAGCAAACCCTGGTAGTAATACCACCCCCCCCCCTCCCCTCATGGGGAGCGCGACTGTTCTCCAGCTTGGAAGTACCCGGCGCTTGCCTCGCAAGAGCCCAAACGCGTTGATTGCACCCCCCTCTGCAAATTCGGCACCTGACCTGACCTCCCCCAGAAGTCCGAGACCTCCCAGACCTCCCTCCTCTTCTTGACCTCCCTCCCGCACGCAGCCCATTTCGCCAACACAACACGCCCCCAACACGAGAAAACCACCCACGACCTTGAACCTCACCCTCCTCATCCTCACCCTCCTCACCCTCACCCTCACCCACACCCACACCCATACCTCACCCACCCAGCAACTCCCATCATCCATTTGACCACCTACCTCACCCACGCCATCGCTCGAAATAGCTCCATCCCTTCCGCCGCCGGTCCAAGGGTACATCAACACGATCGATCCACCATCCGTACTGCCCATCCATTGTTCCTTCACAGCAATGGTTCGCGGCCGCCAGCTCGACCCGACCATGCGCGCTCGCATTTTCGAGCTTCGCGCCGCTGGAAATGGCGCCAAGAAAATCCACAAGTACTTGCCCGACGTTCCCTTCAACACCATCAAAACAACCCTCCGCCGCTCCAAGACGCTCACGCCCGGCCCCGGCCCCGGCCACGGCCTCACGCCCACCTCGTCCTCTCGCGGCCTGCAGCAGCCCATGTCTGACGATGCCTCCCCCTCGGCCTCGCCATCCCTTGATCCGAAGCTGAGCGTCGCGTCCCCTCTGAACCTCGCTCCCAACCCGAATCCCATTCGGCCCATCCAGCAGCAGCAGCAACAACAACAACAACAACAACAACAGCAGCAGCAGCAGCAGCAGCAGCCACCACCACAGCAGCCCCAACAGCAACAGCAACAACAGCAGCCTCAACAGCAGCCTGCACCAACACAACCAGCATACCCCAAGGACCTCCAACGCCAACAGCAGCAAGCCCAACAGCTGCAGCAACAGCAGCATCACCGAGCCTCGGGCGTCCCTCTCTCCTCAGCAGCCTCGACAGACTCCCAGGCCCGCGCCGCCCGCGCCCGCGCCTCCGCCTCCGACCTCCTCAACGAGATTCTGCCTCCGGGCAGCCTCACCGGTGGCGGTGCCGGCGGCAGCAGCAATCTCACAGCTGCCACGACCGCCAACCCTGCCCTCGACCTCGACCGCCTCAAGACCGACTACCGCGCCATGACCGACGCCCAACGCGCCGCCGCCGACGCCGAGCTTGACCTGCGTAAGGCTGCTCTCGTTTCTGTCCGGTGGGAGGCGAGGCGGGAGCTCGAGGCCGCGAGGCGAAAGGCGCAGCTCGAGCAGCTGCAGCAGCTGCAGCAGGAGGGTCTGGATGCCGAGACGTTCTATGCACGCTTCCGCGAGCTGGTCACGCCCGGGCAGGCCGTCAACGGCACGGCTGTCGGGGTCACGTCAGGGACGGCGTAAGGCCCGCGGCTGCTGTGAAGCACTTTCGGGCGCGAAGGTGCCCAGAACGAACGTCACGCTTCTCTGGTCCTTTTTCTTTTTCTTTTTCTTTTTCCTTTTTAACCTTTGGGAGGGGTTCTTCTATCCGAGAAGAGCCCTGGGCGTCTACGGAGTGTTCAGGCTGATACCCCATCTTGTCATGCTGATGTTGGTGTTTTAAGGCGCCAGTGGCCGCGTGGAGGAGCAATTTCGGGAAGACTGTGTTACGGAATCACGGGTCATGGGAAAGGTTCTATAAAGAGTATCTGTCCATCGGCGATGCTTCCCCCGCTTTGAAAGCTTTGAAAGGGGTGATTGATGGGTTCCTGGGAGTTTTTCTTTTCTATGACCCCGCATAATGGTACAAGTCGTAATGTACAGGATAAAATACAGTATTATGACAGTCTTCCCTGGATGCGTCTCGTGCCCTCGCCTCAAGCCGACGCCGAGGCGAGAGCGGACGCAGCAGCGGCATCCCTGCGCGCCATCTTGTCCCTCTTCTTGGCGCCCTTCATGCTCCTGCGCGGCCGCGCCTTCTTGTGCTTCGCCAGCACGCGCGGCTTGTTGAGCATGTAGCCGTTCATCGGAGGCCGCACGCCGACGAACTTGCCGAGCGGGCTGTACACGTCGACCACGGGCCAGTTGAGCTCGACGGGCTCGCCGAGTCCGCCGGCCTTGCTGTTCGTCTTCTTGTCGGCGACCGGCGGCTCCTTGGGCTTCTCCTTCTCGGCGCCGTGCACACGCGAGAGGATGGCGTCAAAGGGATCCTGCGGCTTGTCCTCGGGCGTGTTGTCGTCGACAACGGGCTCCGCCGCCGCCTTGGCCTCGGGCTTGGCGAAGAGCTGCCTCGCGCGGACCTGCGCCGTCATCTCCACCCAGCCGACGCCCTCGATGAGAATGTCGGTCGACAGGACACGGTACGGGAGGTTCTCGACCTTGATGTTGATGGCGTTTTTGCGCGTGATGGGCCCCCGCGCGGAGCTTGGTCACGTCGTGGCGGAGCGGGAAGGAGCCCGCGAGCTGCATCTTGTCGGCCGCGTCGGGCGTGCAGATGTTGTCGACCTGCGCGGCGGTCCTCTCCTGCGCCTGGAAGGCGACGGCCTTGTCGGTCGACGTCAGGTGCTCGGGCAGCGGCGTAAAGTTGTAACCGAGGAAGACGAGGTCCGACGTCCGCGGCGTGATGCGGATGAGGCCGCCGAGCAGCAGCGACTGGCCCGGCTTGATCGAGTGCTGCTCGGGCTTGAGCCTGTCCTGCATGACCAGGGCCTGGCGCTTGTCCTCCTGGACGAAGAGCTCGAGGTCGCTCCGCACGAGGCCCGGCAAGTCGATGAGCTCGCCCTTGCCGTTGCCGTACGGGATGCGGATCGGGGAGGTTTGTGGTGCCTGGCAGAGACGACACGGTGGGCATCTCCGGGT
>NW_003315037.1:422603-432403 GCF_000150825.1 Verticillium alfalfae VaMs.102
ATTCGTGCCCTTGGGGGAACACGGCCTGGAAGAGCTGGCTCTTGCCGACGTTGACCTTGCCGACCATCCATCCAGCGCCGCCGCGCTTGTAAATCTCCTGCTTGAGATCCTTCGTCCACCAGCTCCGCCTCGCGCTGACGCATTTGAGGTTGCCGAGCCTGACAACGTCGCCAAACTCCCCCAAGGCGCTTCGCAGCACCTCGCGCAGATACGGCATCAGGGCGTTGACCTGCTTCTCCGTCGGCGCCAGAAGATCGGAGCGCGTGATGATGAAGCTCATGTCGAACTTGCGGTCCTTGTAGTAGCGTCCGGCACGCGACCTGCGGTTGCGCCGCCTGAGGCTGACGTCGCCCAGAAGCTGGTGCAATTTCGGCACGAGCGACATGGGAAAATCTGCGGCGTCGATGACATGGTAAATGTGGTTGTTCTTGAAGGGCGACTCTTCGATCGTTTCGCGGAGGGCGTCGACGCTCGGGTGGAAGATGGGCGTGCCCTTGCGGTGGTGCACGAGCGCATGGCAGCGGTTGCACAGCGGCGTTGCGTTCGGCGCGGGAGGAAAAGCTAATTGGCATATTAGCAACGACGTCCACGAATCGCTGATCGTAGTTAGAGCTCACAGGGAATATCAGTCTCGAGGTCCTCTCCGGCAAGCAGAGTCCTAGGGTCCAGGCCAAGCTCTTGCAGCTTGTGTTCGTCCAATCCCTCCAAGGCCTTGGTCACAACAAAATCTTCCTCGATCTCCCCCTTATTTATCTCGTACTCGTGTTCGGAAGCCGCAAACTTTTGTACAGATTTGCGGTTCAAGTCGTAGTAGCCAGCCTGGTCAGGTTCCGTGGTCTGAGTGAAGGCGCCGCAACCATGGCATTGTAGAGGCAGCTTCGCCAAAGCCAGCGCATCGGCATCTGCGGGATCCGAAGGCAGTCGCTCGAGAGGGTCTGAAAGATTCGATTCGGCATGAAGACACCTTCGTTGGCCATGCGCAACCGTCATCTGATGAGGAACACCACGCCCCCTTTGCGCCGAAAGACTGAGCGCTGGGCACAGGTACCCAGGCACCTCAGCCAGGGCGGCCCGGTCACCAATCCTCAGCGCGCTCCGTAGCCATCTCGATGACAGCGCTCGGTGCATTGCCGGTTGTGCGACTGTCTCGTTTGCCAAGTGTCGTCTGGGGTCTTCGAAGTCGGAGTGGTTTCTGGAAACTTTCTGAGGAGGAAGCTCACCCCCCAAATTTCTGGGTGATCTGACGCGCGATAGATCGCGTTATCTTATCTTATCCGGATAAGCCCCGGCTCGCCCCGAATCATCACGACCAATTTTCTAAGAGGCTCCTCTGACACGCGACTTCGTCTTGGAAGATAGCTGCTAGCTCCTTCAGGCACAAGGTACTCGAACATCATTCGGATACCAACCCACGCAACCAATTCCTCACAATGGTCGGCACAGGCGCAGCGTCAAGGTGGCACAAGCTCCGGGCAGTACGTAACCAATTGCCCCAGCACCCTAACCCCTGATCTCTCTATCGAGTTCGCAAATGCTAACCTTCTTCGCAGCAAGTATGAAAATCCCCCCCCACTGGATTGAAGCAGCCTGCACCCAGAAACCAAGGTACTGACCCCCGAAACCAGATGCTCAGGATACGCCACGGCCCCGGCGCAGCCGTCATCCCCCCGACGGTGACCCGAATCCACGTCGAATTCGCAAAGACATACAACAACGGCCACATGGGTCCCAGGTGCGTTTTCTCTTCTCCCCAAAGGAAAGAAAAGGAGAGGGGGGATAAGAAGGTCCCGCAGCGCACGAGTGATGGTTTCTGACGGTGGCCCGCAGGAGGTTCTGGCGCGACATGCTCCCCCGCCTCAAGTTCCACAATCCCTCGATTCCCATGATCGTCAACCGCAAAGACTCAAACGAGGGCCCGGCCCTGCTCTCCATCTACCTCTCCGACGCGGCCGCCGCGGGCGCGGAACCCGCGGCGCGCATCCAGCCGCCCTCGTCCGGAATCGACACCTCCAAGGCGGCGCCGCCGGCCGCCGACGAGCGCGTCGTCAAGATTGACATGAAGAACCAGCGCTCCGAGGAGATCTTGGCGCGCTTCCTCGCCGAGACGGGCGCGCAGCCTGTCCTGCCGACGCCCGAGGAGCAGGCGGAGATGAAGGAGGTTGAGGAGATGGAGCGCCAGGGCGCCGTGGACAAGAAGAAGCAAAAGGCGACGATTGACGAGAGGAATCGGGAGAGGGACCTCCTGAAGAAGGCCAGGGAGTCCGTGATCGACTAAGGGTTGGGCGACTTGTGGGCAGCCGCGGGCAGCAATCATGTTTGTATCAGTATTGTAGATGTACGATTTGTGGGAGAACATTTCGAAGCATGGTCAGGATCTTGCCGCACGAAAAACCGAACCGATTTCCTACTTAGCTCATGAACAAGGTCAATTCGTTGGCTGTATGCGAACCTCGCCTGAATGCTTGATACACATCGGATCCTGCGTAGCAGCCGAAGGTGATTGTTTTACAGATGAAGAGGTCCCCTCTATGCGCCCTTTGCGATATCCTTTGCCTATTCCGGACTCCCATACGCCATGACAATGATAAGAGTTGTTTATTTATTCCTTGTGCCGTTTACTTCAAGCCAAAACCTTCGCTTTCGTGCACAGCCGTCCAGAGCATGTGCTCTAGTCGTTCTTGCGAGCCGTAACGGCGAAGAGACAGCATGTTAAAACACGTTCGAGCAATGGGATAACGTTCTTCGTCCTCTCCGAGGCAGGATATCTTGATCGGAAGGAGCGCAGCGCCCATAGCGGGTATTCGGTCACTTCCGGTAATGAATGATAGGAGCTTTCGTTGTTCTGAAGGTTTGGCGCTTTTGAACGTGTCCCAGAACCAGCCGATGACAGGCTCTGTACCATCAGGATTCTTACTGCCCCAATTGTCATACTCAGCTGCAGCTCGGAGCGAGTCGATATCAAGAGCTGTGGCTGAGCCCCGGACCAGAAGTTCAATCTCTTCCGGCCGGAAAAGGGACAGTGCGGTGCCTCCACAGACGGTGTAGAAGCCGCGCTTGAATGGCTCGAATTGCCGGGTGACTGCGTGGTCCAGGAGGTAGCGCACGTAGCAGTCTACGAATTCTCGTCGGTTTGCGTTCGTGACGGGCTTCCATTCGCCTCCTGGACAGAGGGGAACCTGAAGCACTGTCCCATACTTATCAACTGGGACAACAAAGTCGAGGCCAAATGTCTCCTCCACGTCACCATCGTAATCAAGCAGCTGTTTAAGGCCTGCAGCTAATCGTGGGCGCCACTCGGCCAAGTCTTCAAGGTTATACGTCATGATAGGACGTGGGTGTGCAGACGATGGAACTGGGGAGATTGGCGCCGCAGCGAGCAGCTTGCGATAGGCAAATGGCGGAAGCGCCACATCCAGAATGGTCGAGTTGTAGATGGCAAGCCCAATGACCACCCCCACGAGGAAGAACTGGTCCGACGTCTCAAAAGAGTTGGGGTTGAAGTAGCAAAGCTGTGACTCCTCATCGTAGGTAAACAGGCCTGACAGATAAGTTAGTCGTAGTTCTGATCGAGACAACGTGCTCTCTACTGTGATACGTACCGTGCTCTGGGTTGAACACCCTCACGGACGAGGAGAAGAAACCATTCTTTGCAGAGACCGCCTGCATCGTAGCCCTCTTCGCCTCTAAATTCGATGCGCAGGCGCTTCTTGATGTCTTCGCCACCGCTGCCAATCACCTCGCTCACAGCAGCCAGGCTGTCCTCCACCAAGCAGTCACGGCGTACGTCAAGTGTCAAGTGCTGCGTGACATTCTTCCGTGTCATGATACTATCGAAAAAGGCATCCCGCGCCTTCGTAGTCATTTGACGGCGGGCATCGTATTCCAGAATTTGAGACTTGGCCCAAATACTGAGTAGAAATGGATACTGGCAAAAGGCAAATTTGCTCCTCTTTGTCTCCCACGCCTCAAAATCAGCGATCAAGTCAGCATAGTCTATCATGCTGTTGTAGAAATCGCTGGTTGGCAAGACTTGACCAAATACTTGAACACCCTCGCGCAGGACGACGCTGGAGTTACCCAGCATGGTTGCATCTGCGCGTCTGACTCCCAAGGTGTTATTGGCAGCGAACAGTAGAGCCAAGACGCGTGCGGCAGCTCTTATCTGCCAATCATCATGGTATATCATCTTCTTCGGCTGCTCTTTCGTCTTCTTTTTCGATGAACTCGACGTCCCGAGAGCTGCATGAAGCGAGGCTGCAGATCGGCCGGTGTTCATGTTAGGTATAAGGCCATCAATAACATCGACCTTGGCTTCATACTTCTTCTCGTTCTGGCGAATGAGTCGAAAGGTGAGAAAACCGCTTGTCAGATCCTTAAATATTGAGAATCTGGATTCGGGGTACCGTGCAAACCACGCAATGAGGTGTGTATGACAAGAATTTGAGGCATTCGACATGAGGCCGAGAATCCGTTTGATGACTCCAGAGTGTTGACCAGATATTGGGCCGCCTCTCGCTTGAGTTGAATCACTCCCGTTCTTGCCGCCTCGTGAGCCGCCTGTCCCTGATTGCTTGGAGCCCCGATAATATGACGGTATGGCATACAATAGGGGGTTTTCGAGCAAGATGAGGAGGAATCGCATGTCTTCGGGGTCGGTTAAGGCACGCCCAGGTCGTTTGAGCAACATTTCGGTCACTTTGAGCAGGACCCTCTGCACTCGTTCTTGCGCTGCGAGTAGAACATCTTCCAAATCTTGCAGTGCGGCGGCGGATAGAGGCTCGAATGCCTCGTCTTGATACAGGCTGTCGTAAATCGCAGTCCAAGACTCTGCCGCATTGAGTAATGTAGCATACCATGAAGCGACCTGGTCCCATTCGATCTGAGCGCAACGCATGGATACAACTGAGTGCGCAGCCTCTGATGTCTTGCGTCCTTTTGATTGCGCATGCTGTTGAGACTCTCTTTGGTTCCCTGTCCACCACATGCCATTCTCCGCAAAGTTACCGAGCAGCAACAGCTTGGGATCCAGATCAACCAGCTGCGATTGAGACTCGGCACACTTGGAGTCGGATCGAGCCACGGCGGTTTGTCGTCGTACATTTCCACCCTTTGGTTCAGGCGCAAAAACTGGCCGTGTTGCGTCGCCAGTCGATTGTGCAGGGAACACAGGCTGGGAATCATCACTCTCCGGTCGGGCAGTGTAATGTGGACGGCTTGGAAGAAAGGACGAATTCACACACTGCAGCGAGCTGAAGCATGACACGAGATAGTCCTCCAAGGGCTTGAAAAGTCGCTTTCCATCAATTTCGGGCTGCGGAGGTGCAGCAGGACGGATGCTCTCCTCTCCGAAAATGCTGTGCACCAATGGACGAGCCGGGTAGGAGGATGAGTATGATCTTGGAGACTGTTGATGAGGGTTTTGGCGAAGTGTCGGTTGCTCGCTAAACATGCAAGTTGCAGGTTCCTCCTTCTGCATCCTCTGCGACACAGAATTCGGTGTCGCGGGACTCGTAGCTATCCAGCGGCCGGTCGAATGATCATCCTGGATGATGGGCGAGTGCGGATGCCCTGACGACGGCCCTCGCTGCTTCTCTGCTGCTTTTCCTTGACGCACGACCTGGACCAGATACTTCTCAAGGCAGCTGTGAACTAACGACTTTGTGTGTTCCAATGATATCTCCTTGGTGCCGCTCTTGTCGACCGGGCGGGCAGGCTGATCCGGGGGCGAGGACGAGGACGAGGTGGAAGAGTTGGCGCCCCGGAGCCACTGCGGGACGCAACCAGACCTGTGTCCGGCGTGCTCCTCCGGGCTGAGGTCGTTGACGGTGACGCAGACGGTGCACTTGAAGACCTTGAGATCTCGCGGCCAGCGCACGAGGGAGTTGCAGGTCATGCAGTTTCCGGTGGCGAAATCGCGGTTGCCTTGGCTCATGTTGCCCCTTGTATGTGTCTTGGCTGCGGATCGAGTCACGGGCGGGTCATTTTGGGAGTCGTCGGAGTCGGAGTCGTGCACCGGGTCTGGACGCTGCTTCTTCTTGCTGGAGAAGAGGGACGGGAAAGGAACGCTCATAGACCGAGAATGGGCTGGTCGACGGCGTGGTCTGGAGGGGTGGATATCAGATTCGGAGGAGCTCGAGTCAGCGTTGGCCTGAGAATCCTCCAGGGCAAAGTCGTGGCGAGAGAGGCGCGCCAGCTCGCTGGGCGGGGCATTGAGCGAGGTGTTGTGCAGGCGGGTGACAAAGTCGTCGGATGGACGTCGAGAGGGCTGGGGAGCAGGTCGTCGAGGCGAACGGGGCGGCGGTGGAGGTGGTGGACGTCGGGGTGGCCACGGAGATGCCATGGTCGCGACTGACTATCCAAAGTGAGGCAGGCGCCTGCCTTACCGGAGGGTGCTTGCCGGACGCGGACGTAGACGTGGGGACGTGGGCGAGGGCGAGGGGCACTTGCAGCTTCTAGCACCAAGCAAGAGCATCGAGAACAACTGCCCCCTTGGCACGTCCTGCATCAAGATGAAGACTTTGAGTCGTTCTCGTGCAGTGCTACTATACAATGCTGTAGAAGAAGGAGGAGGGAGTCGGAGAAGGGAGAGGGAGAAAGGGGGCGTGTCCACACAGACGTCGGCACCGACGGCTTGGGTTCTGTGGGCTGAGTGCGGTATGAGGCAAGGTAGTTAGTTGTCTCGAGACTAAGGCAAGGGCGGGTAGGGCCGTCAAGAATCACGACAGATCCGATCGAGCTAGGGGTTATGGAGGAGGCAATGTGGGCGGACGAAACGGATGAGGATGTCGAGGCCGGACTGGCATGCAATTGCTGGAGTAGGCGAACGTCTCGCGTCTCGAGATTCAAGCGGCCGGGTGTGAAGAATGCAAGGCGGTGCCAGGGGAACGGTAATGATATGTCTTTGTTGAAGGTGACCCAGGCATGCGAGCATGGATGCCAAGTGGACAAGCATTCGGTCGTTGACTGTCGTGCAGGTTGTGACACGGGATTTGAGGCCTAACGATGTCGTCCGCCGGTTGCCAGTGAAGGAGGAAAGGTGGTTGATCTCGTTCACCTGAAGCTCGTATTCGATGTCGACGGGGGGACTCGAAAGGTTATTGCGAGCGAATCATACACCAGGCCTTGGCTTCTGGTTGCAACTGACTCCGTGTTCCTGCATGCCTTCAATCGAAGGGCTGTCAAGCGGTGATGAATGTGTCACACACAGCAAGAGGGCCAGAGAAGCGGGCGACGAGAGTAGAGGGCAGACGAACGAGCAGGAGTCATGGCATTGGGAGCGCGTGGAGGCTTTGCCAAGCGTTACGCAATGCAACAGAATGTAGAGGCTTAGAGAAATGATGGTCGAACAATAAAGCTTGGGGGCCGGGTGGTGCTGGATCCAGGGGACTCACCCACTAGAGGTGACTCCCTAGAGCGCCCGAAGGCAGAGGACACGCGATTGGGAGGAGACCCCATGTTCCAGACCCCCGCAGTGGGACTTGGGACTTGGTGAGCTCCAGGTACCGTACCCTGCGCAATGGATCCAAATGTCAGGTTGGCTCTCTTTGCATCGGCACCTGCAATGAACCTATCCCCCCCCCTCCCCCTCCCCCCCCGGGAAGCACATGGCTGATGCAAGTATCACCCTTGAGCTGGCGTCTACGGGAAAAGAATGAAGAGGTCACACAAACGAGGAACTGGCAGCCATAGTACAGCTGTAGGAACGATGCTGCTTAGAACAGGATCTCCGGTAGTCGGAAAAGGACGCAAAGGTACAGCAAACTAGACTTGTAACGTTGTGACGGTCGCTTTTTGGGGAGCCACCACCTTTTTGGTTCTCGGCCTCGACGGAAAGAATCAAAGTCAAATGGCCCCGTCAAAGGCGTTTCGATGATCTGCAAGTCTTGTCGCACCCATGTGACAACGACTGCGACAGAGGGAGGGAAGCAGGGTCGTGATGTCGGACAAGCAATGACGTTGTGTGGCTGAGGATGTGGCGATTCCCCGGTCCCTGGAGAGTGGTGTAGTGGCCGTGGCCGCTGAGGGTGGTGCCTAGCTCACTGGGGCTTCTTTCTGCTGGCTCCTCGCGGGCTGCTGCTGGCTCCTCGCGGGCTGCTGCTGGCTCCTCGCTCCTGGCTCATTTTACGCCTGGAGGCACTACCGCACCTGACCTGCACCGAACTGGGGAAACCGCCCGCGCTACGATCAATCAAGCAGTCCAAAGTCATCCACCAGCCCATCAATCCCATCCCACCGCACTGCACCGCACCGCTGGCCTTCGACCTCTTCGGTTCTGGATCTGCCACGTCCGTCCCTCCGCGCGACAACCACCGAACATTGAGCACCGCCTTTTTGCCCCTCTGCCATCACCAATCCCGATCACCGACCAATCTTTTTTTTTAGTCTTTTACGACACCCCTCTTTCTCCTGAACAGAGCACCCTCCGACCACCGCCAACATGTCGAGTAACAGAAACTACGACTTCCTGGTAGGTGGCCCCCTTCTTGTCTGTCCGCTGCTGCCGGATCGCGCTGCTGCCTTTGGCCTCCCCCGAATGGACGACAAGGGCGACGACGACAACGACGACGACGACGACGATGACGACGACGACGACGACGACGAGGGCCCGACCAGACCCCTGCATCACCAGCTAACACGACGCACAGATCAAGCTCCTGCTGATAGGCGACTCGGGCGTGGGCAAGTCCTGCTGCCTGTTGCGCTTCAGCGAGGACTCCTTTACGCCGTCGTTCATCACGACCATTGGCATCGACTTCAAGATCCGCACCATCGAGCTCGACGGCAAGCGCGTCAAGCTGCAGATCTGGGACACGGCCGGCCAGGAGCGCTTCCGCACCATCACCACCGCCTACTACCGCGGCGCCATGGGCATCCTGCTCGTCT
The DNA here is from genome assembly GCF_000150825.1 of Verticillium alfalfae VaMs.102. Classification (NCBI taxonomy): domain Eukaryota; kingdom Fungi; phylum Ascomycota; class Sordariomycetes; order Glomerellales; family Plectosphaerellaceae; genus Verticillium; species Verticillium alfalfae. The sequence goes on from NW_003315037.1 coordinate 431,487, forward strand.
ACGACGTGACCGACGAGCGCTCCTTTAACAGTGCGTTCCTGCTGCCCAGTTGCTGCCTCTTGGGGAGTCCCATGCTGACACTGTCCTCTGACTAGACATCCGCACCTGGGTCGGCAAACGTCGAGCAGCACGCCACCGAGGCGTCAACAAGATTCTCATCGGCAACAAGTGCGACTGGGAGGGACAACCGCGTCGTTTCCCCGGAAACAGGGGCCAGCAGCTCGCCGACGAGCTCGGCATCCCCTTCCCTCGAGGGTCTCCGCCAAGAGCAAACATCAACATTGACCAGGCTTCTACTCACTGGCCGCCGACATTAAGAAGCGCCTCATCGACAACCAGAAGAGCGAGGCCGGCGCGGGCGGCGCGTCCGGGGGTGCGGGCGGCGTGCCCATCGCGCAGGCGGGGGGCAGCGGCGGCAAGTGCTGCTAGCCTGGGACGGCCTCTCTTAGTGAAAGCTGGGTGTGCACGAGGATGGCGGCGGGTGTGACTTTTTTTTTGGTTGGAGCTCGGCGGCGAGATGGCCATGGGGCGGAGGCAGATGATGGGCGGGCGCGGGGAGAGGAAGGGACTGGTACGCCGCCTAAGGCGCCCGAACAGACCATGCACATACGGCACTCCGAAAGGGGCAGCAAGCATACCGGAGCGAGCGAGAGCGGCGGCGGCGGCGGTGGTGGTGGTGGTGGTAGTGGCGACAGCGACTCGACGGCGGATGGAGAGGGAAGGGTGCCTGGTTCTTCTGTTGAAAGAGCCTCCGAGGCTTTGGGCGTGTCATCATCATCCGTTAGAGAGCAAATATCTGGTCCGGAGTTTCGGGTTTTTGTTTTTTTTTCTTGCCCTTTTATTTTCCCTCTCTCTTCCTGCCTATTTCCTTCACTGGGGACAATTCAGCTTGTTTTTCTACTTGTCGCACGTTGTGA
>NW_003315037.1:433021-436994 GCF_000150825.1 Verticillium alfalfae VaMs.102
CTTTTTGCACAAAGTACGGGTTCTATCTCAAGCACGTTCCCAGCTGGTTTCCTTCTCCTCCCCATCTCCCCGCACGAGGCCCCAGAACGCGGCCCGGCGGCAGGGCACCGCCCTGCAGCGAGACGACGACCTTTCTGTGCGCCTTGGACAGACTTTTCCGGGGCGGGCAGCGTCTTTGGCGAGGGTGAAGGCGCCGAGGCGGGCGGCGGTGCTCGGCGGTAGGGCGTAGAACTTAAGGTTCAGGGGCCCCGGGGACGGGGGCGCCAGCGTAAAGGGGGGAATGTCGTCGGCGGGCGGGGCCGGGGTGAGGTCTTGCTTGGCGGCGTCGGCGCGGGCGCGGCTGTAGAGCTGCTCGGCCTCGCGCTGGTAGGCGCGGGCGGCGGCGCGCGAGGTGAAGAGGATGAAGTAACTGTCCAGGGGGCGAGGGTGTTGCGGTCGTGGAGGTGGATGACTGCGTCTTGTCAGTTTTTGACTGCTCACACGAGACAACAAACACGGTGAGAAGTAGATGTACCCTTCTTGATGGTGGTGTTCCAGCCTTGGAGGTGCTCGCCCTTGCGACCGATTCGGTAAAAGTCGGCCTCAGTGAGATGCTTGCTGGCATTGGACAGGATGAGCATCGCCGGCATTTCGTCCTTCTCCGGGCGAGCGTTGATGCCTTCCTCGCCATGGCTCTGTGCCTCGAGCCACGCGTGCAGATCATCCTTGCCCAGGAGCTCTCGCTGAATGGGCGGCTCCTTGGCCAATATGTCGTCGCGTGGGCGTCTTGGTCGGTCGGTCCTCGGGGTCTCGTGGCCGGCACTGGCGTCTGGAAACATCTCCTTGAAGATGGACGTCTTGCCCTTCCTAGATGGACTGCCGCGCAGGGCGGCGGCATGAAGGGGGCGGTGATTCAGCCATGATCGGGACAGAGGGCGAAGCAGGCCAAGAGGAAGGCCGGGGGTTCGAGGGGGCATTCGCGCAACTGCGATGCTGCTGACGAGAGGGCGCAGCGCTCTGGTGTCAGCCCATTGCATGAGGGCAGTTTGTGGCGGCTGCGGGGGGCGGACGGCTGGATGGAAGACGTGGTTGACGCGGAGGTTGAGATGAGGGTAAGCTCGAGAGCAGCTCTGGGTAGAATCACGAAGCTGGACTTTTGCAGCGTGGAACCGAAGCGGCAGTGAGCACAGACAGCTCCATGCCGATTGGTCCCAGTGCCTCAGGTGCGGCATCGTAGTGCGTTGGCCCTCAAACCAAGGACGAGGTACCTGACCTAGGTACCTGCCTTAGGTGCCGTAGGTACCTAGGTAGGTATAGGTACCTAGGTAGGTAGACATGGGGCGGAGCATTAGGGTCCCAGACGCGCCATGGGTGCTGAGCCGTGTTGCTTCTTAGCGTTGTGACCTCGTCATTCTCCCCATGTTGAGCGCCGAATACGACTTCATAACCAACGCATCATACACTCTTTATACAAGTGTTCACCTTATAAAAGGAAAATCATATACTATGCACTCCATGACAGCGAAGCTAAGCCGATACGACCAGCTTCCATCACTACTGCTAGAGTTCCTCTACACAAACACGCACCTGCTCTCCAGTGCAGTGTCAGACAGGCGCTGTCTCGAGGCAGGTGGGGTACCACAGTGACTGCCCCAAACGGCGGCTGTGAGAGGCTGCACCAAGCCAGAATTTTTTATCGTGCACTAACCTGATTTGGTCGTCAACTCACTTCACATCATGAAGGAAACGGAGAGTGAAAGCTCGTTGGAAGTTCGCCGTTGTTCTTCCACTCAAGGCCTACGCCAAAAGCTACCGTCATCGGTGCTGGGTACATGAAGCTGTCTGTGCTGGGTCTCTCTGCTTCTCGCGGGTCCTCCTAGAGCAGCGCCTACACAACTACCTGCCCTCGGCGCACAATATCCATAGGCGCATTTTCTCCGTTCCACACCATCATGGTCACCAGCAAGGAAGTCACAGGCAAGGTCCGACCCGTTGGCACGTGGGATCAGAGTCAGGAGAAATCGAGCCTTGTCGGCGCCGCCCGTATCTGGGTCAACAAAGACACACTTATCCTTCTGACGGGAGGCGTCGAGAGCACAAAACGATGTTGGATCGAGAGGACTGCCCCGGCCGCCGCCCTCGATGACGATGCCGAAGCGTCCAGTAGTAAGCCCGTACGTCGACAGGCCGTCCTTTCATGCCTGCTCGACAAAAAGGTGCCCCCGAACGTCTTCCTCACTACCGATGCCTTTCGGGAGGCGGTCGGTCTGAAGCTCGGCGACCAGCTGTCCATCAAGCTGTGCGACGAGTCTTCTGTTCCCGCGGCCAAAAGCATCGTGTTGGAACCCCTAGATGCGGTTGCTGCCAAGGAAACACCCAACTGGGAGCACGCCGTCTGGTTTCCCCTGAAACGCGCCGTCCACGTCTTTCCCGGCATGACGTTTGACTGTACCATTGCCACGTATAAGAAGAGGTTCCGTGTGCAGAGCGTCAACGCGGAAACTGACAACATCGCCGCCTGCTCCGATGACCCCCCTACGGTGTCCTTCCGCCAGCCAGTCACCGACACTCACGTGGCACCAACAAAGCTCGTCGTCCCCGATATCCCAGGTCTGGCTGCTGAGAGCAAGAAGCTCAACGATTTCCTGCGGGGATTCAACGCCCCCTTCTTGCATCCTCGCCATCGACGCTCCTGTGGCATCGCCGTCCATGGCGGCCACGGAACCGGCAAGAGCAACCTGCTCGACGTGGTCGCCGCGACCAAATGGGGCACCGTCTTTCGCGTACAAGTCCTCGACAAATCCAGCACTGTCGAGGAAACCTTCAAGCAGGCCAAGGCGCAACGCCCCAGCATCATACTCATCGACGATCTCCACGCCCTCATCGGCAAAGACCGCGCCAACTCGAGCACCATCATCTTCAAGCTCGGCCAGCAGCTCGACGAACTGGCCGAGGAGGCCAGGACGCAGGGGGCGTTGCCCAAGGTCGCCGTCATCGCTTCCTGCAGCGACTACCTGACCGACATGCCCGCCGAGCTCCAGCGGTCGACGCGGTTCCAGCTCAACATTGCGCTTCCCATTCCCAACCTCGCCGGCCGTGAGCAGGTCCTCCACACCATGTCCGAATCCATCGCGCCCGAAGAGCGATCCGAGTTGGTCGCCTATCTCGCGAAACATACCCACGCCTTCAACCCCGCAGACCTTGACCGGCTCATGTCGACGGCCATCCATCTTCTCGAGACGCGCATCGACCCGGACCAGCAAGGCCACGCGCTGCCGTCGACACCGTACGTCGCCCGGGCCGACCTCGACGCCGCCCTGCGCTGCACGCGCCCGACGGCCATGCACGACATCAACCTCAAGCCGCCGACGATCCAATGGAGCGACATTGGCGGCCAGGACGGCCTCAAAAAGGCTCTCAAGCGCATGATCGCCCTCTCGACGACCACCGACCCCCGCGTCCGCGCCCTCATCATCAACCCGCCCAAGGGCCTCCTCCTCTACGGGCCCCCCGGCTGCTCCAAGACCATGTCCGCCCAGGCCCTGGCCACCGAGTCCAACTTTAACTTCTTCGCCGTCAAGGGCGCCGAGCTGCTCAACATGTACGTCGGCGAGTCGGAGCGCGCCGTGCGCGAGCTCTTCCAGCGCGCGCGCGAGACCGCACCCAGCATCATCTTTTTTGACGAGATTGACTCCATCGGCGGCCAGCGCGCCGGCGGGAAGCGGAGTTGGCGTCGGTGGCGGCGCCGCGCAGCCCTTCGCAGGGCACCGTCAACATGCTGACGACGCTGATTGACTGAAAGGGACGGTTTCTAGTCGCTGCCGGGCGTGTTCTTCCCTAGCAGCCACAAACCGGCCCCGAGGCTTTTCTATTTCGCCGCTGCCGTCGCCCCGGCCGGTAGAACCCCCTGCGTCACCGTCGGGATGCTTAAAAGAGGGTTGGGGGCCGAAGCCCTTTTGGCGAATTTCTTTGGTCAGGGGGGGGGGCCGTAGCG
>NW_003315037.1:437133-453650 GCF_000150825.1 Verticillium alfalfae VaMs.102
TGGAGACGATGCCCAAGGGTGTCACCGCGGCCATGCTGGCAGGGTATGAGAAATGGGCCACGAGGTTTTCCCGGCAATGAGGTTTATGATGATGAGACGGCATCTCCCAAAGAGGGGCGTAGATAGTTTTCATCCACGATACCTAGCAAAAGCATACACACATGCCATCCAATGCGCAAGAATGGGGTACCAACAACGGATGGAATTATCAAGGGTGCCTAGTGACCAAAAAAACCAGGCTTCTGCCAGCCTGATCCAGATACAAGCCACCTCGTTACAGATGGGGTATACGCAGTTCGCTTCCACATCACACGCACCCCATACGACCATCATCCCCAGCGCGTCCCATCCGTCGGTCTCTCCGCAGGGGCGTCACACGCAGCCCCCTCCCGGGCCCAACCACCCCGATCATCATCAGCGCTGGCCTCTGCCAGCTTGCGCGTCGGCCATGAGCCACCCGCGCTTCTCTCGCCGCTGCAAACTCCCACGAGCACTGTCGCTCGCTCACTCGCTCAATTTAGTTTCGTCATTCTCATATCGTGCAAAGAACAAACCATGTACGAGAGAAGAAGGATGGAGAGAGGGGGAGGAAGAGAGGGAGAAGAAAAGAAATTGAAGAAGAAAGCCTGGCACCCGTGAAAAATAAGTACCGGCAAACGCCGACCCCGCCCAGCCGCCGAAGCAGACCCGCCGTATCCGGAAATCAAACATGCGACGGACGTCGAGAGAACCTTGGGTCGGTCTACCCTTCGACGTCGCGCGATCGTGTCCCTTAGCCTGCTTGTCCTTGGTCATGCCGAATGAAACAATAACGCCCTCATGATTCGTCGTCCGACCTCGAGTTGCCACCAGTCTTGACCGAGGGAGAAATGTTGATCGAGATCTTCCTCGGCGCGCTGGAAGGACTTGACCTATTGGGGAAATCCTTCTTTCGCTTCACCATGCTTGTTGACGATGCGACGGACGCGTTCGAGCCTGCGGAGCTGCTGTTGCGACGCTTGTTCTGCATCAGCTTGCCCAGTTCGTCCTCCTCGTCCTCTTCGCGCCGTCGCTTCTCCGATAGCCGCTCTGGTGGAGCGACAGCAGGTGGTGTCGATGGTGGCGTTGCATCGGTCGATTTGGTCTCTTTTGATTCGGCGGGCGGCGTCACGATGGCGTTCTCCTGGTTCTCATCCGGCTCGTCGTCCGAGGGGTAGTCGACCAGGGGGTTTTGACTGCGGCGTCGCGCCGTCTCCGTTCGTAGTCGGTTTGTCTAGCGCTTTGCTCTCGGGGCCGTCATCCTCGTCCAGATTGTCCCAGTAGTCCACGTCCTCCTTGTCCAGGTAATAGTCCATTGTGCCTGCTTGAGTCTGATCGAATCGGAGAACAAGTTCCCGGAACGTATCCATGTAGCTGAGAGGGATCAGCTGCTCCCGGTGGTTTTGCACCAAGTGTTTGACCAGGTCCTTGACATTCTCCTTCTTGATGAACTCAAAAAGCTCGAGGCAGGCGGAGCTCAAGAGGTTGTCCCGGGGCATGGTGTCGTTGAGCACATCCAGCAATGGGCCGAAGACATTCTTCTCGGTGAGATGCTTGATGTAGAAGTCGTCGTGAGATCCAATCAAGCTTCGGAAAAACCGTATGCCAACTAATCACGTTAGTATGAATACGACGAACACATTTTGGGTGGACCCGTACCAAGCTGCAGATACTTCTCAGGACAGCTGAGGAGTTGGGCGACACGCTGTGCGATATCGTTCTGCAGGACAAAGAACTTGCTCCGATGCAAGTGTTGGCGAATGAAGTAACCGAGGACCTCAATGAGGTATGTGAACATGGATGCCTGTTGCACGGTAAAGTTCATATCTGTCCGACCCTCCAACGCCATGAGCGGCCTGAACAGTTTTCTCGCCGAGTGCTCGTAAAAGTTGGCAAGCAGAAGCTCGTGGTTGGCTTCTGTCGCTTGCGGTAGACGTGTCTTGCCAGGGAACTCGCCGTTGGCCCGGGCAAAGGCTTCCTGTGCCTGAACGGGCGGTCCTTGGTCGAGCAGCACTCTGAGGGCGTCGGCAATCTGAGATCTCACCCCAAGATCAGCCTCGACGAGGAGGAGATCCACCAGGGAATCGGTGAGTAGTGGATGGTTTTCTTGGATCTGGCGGTACAGTGTTTGCCGAATCATGTGAGGGTCGTGCTCGATCATGGCCGCCAGAATGTCCGTTGCGCCGACCCGAACACCGACATCGGCTGAGCGCAGACCAAAGTTAATGACCTGCAACAGGCCATGTGCGATAAAGTTGTTGTACAGCGTCTGGCGCGCTGGGGGTTGCAAGTTCTTCGCAATAGAACAGCATTGCTGGATGAGCAGGACGGCGTCCTTCTTTCGCGATTCCACCTCTGCCCCCCTGAAGATGCCAAACAGCTCATTGAGGTAACCCGCGTTCCCTTGCAGATGCTGCACGATGTCGACTTGATTGAAAAAGATCAGAGAGTTGAGGACGGAGAAGGTAGGGTCGTCGAGGATGCGGGCCAGGACGACGTCCTTGAGATATTGAAGGCGGTGCGTTTGGTGAATCTTCCGCTCGATGCTTTCGTCTCGAATAGGTACCACCGACTTGTAGCGACCCCGGTTGCCGAGCCAGTGGCGGTGATTAGCTTTGTGGCTGGGGAAATCCGGGTCGTATTCGAGGGCGCCAACGACGCCGAGGAGACATGCGTCGGATACAGCATGTTCGATGATCGAGGTGTCGTTGAGAAGGATAATTGTTTTCATAATGTTGCACAAGCGATGCAAGTCGGTCAGGCTTTCGAGGTCCTCGGCCATTTCGACAAGTGGGGTAAGCTTGCCGATGTAGTCGTCGCTCATGATGAACTTGGCCAAGGCGTCGCGGCCGTTGGCCGTCTGATTCATTACGCGCATGCATTGCTCGATTTCGGTAAGGTTCTTGAGATCGGCGGTGGGCATGTTCACGTTGCTAGGCATGTCCATGGCAAGGTCGTCTGAGAGGCTGTCATCAACTTGAAAGACGTCAGCGAAATCCAAAGGGGTGTCGTGCAGTGGTCATACCGGGCGCCCCGGGTGCGGAAATACCACCGTGGAAGGTCGATTGGATGCCGCTGATGAACTTCCTGTGATTCGACATGATAGGTCAGTAGATGTACACGACAACGGCGCGACGCCGAGGGTGCGGCGATGGCACGAACCAGATCAGATGGCAGCCCTCTGCCTCTTGAAAAGAGAGTGCCATGTCAATACCGCTGCTTGGCTCGGTCCACACTATCAGGGTTTCTATGGGAGTAGGCAGCGTCAGCGACTTGTGTCGGATGGGATGGGAAGATGGCGCGGGGCGTGAGAGATGCCGATGTGACTTGCGACATACCCTGCTGCTTTTGGAAGCCATCCTCCTTGCAGATCTTGGTCTCAAGAAGCAATCGTTCGGGCTGGTCTTCGGACTCGACGTAGACGCGAGGGTCGCGTGGATGGCCCTCTTCGGATTGCTGCACATCCCCATTGATCAGTATTTCGCGGTGGCAAGGATGAGTGACGCGACGGTGGGTCAAGCGAGGACGAAGAGGCCAGTGACTTGAGCAGAGGAGACGAGACGATGTGGGAAAGCCATGACGTGACATACCTGGGTAAAAGCAGCGGTACAGAAGCCGGTGCCTCGGTCAAACCAGTCATTGTTACGGAGTTCGTAGACCTTGACGCGCTTCTTGTCCGTCGACTGATGAGGCACGGATTGTGCCATCATCACAGGTTCGACGTCCCCCTCAATGGCGACCCTCGGCTGATAACTAGTGATGTCGGGGGCGAGCTCTAAATGTTGCTGAAGAGATAGTTCGGCTTCTGGCTGGCTAAGGATAGTGAGCGCCACTTTCCCAGATGTGCGCCGCAAGGTTGGCGCGTGACGACAGGAGGGGGTAGAAGGAGGGAAGAGGACAGGTCGGTTGGTTGATCGGTCGGAGGGTCGGGGTCGGGATTCTGGGTTGGGGTTATGGTTCTGGTGTTCTGGGGCCCTTCAGCTAAGGCCAGGAGCAGGCGCGCGAGATTGCCCTCCGATGCGTCGCGACAAAGGCAGGCGATGAGGGTCGTGGCACTGTCGCCGTATGACGTCGATCGACTGACGAGACAGAGAGAGAGGGGGGATGGCGCGGCACGTCGAGTGCGTCGTGTCGTGGGAGGTGCAATTAGAATGCCATGAAAATCGGAGGCGGGTGCGGATGCGGATTGCGGGCAGTGGTCGCGCGATCGACCGTCGGACAGATTGATAACAACTGCCACCCGAACGAAAGCAGCAGCTGAATGCCGCAGTGGACCCTGTCCTGGCTGGTCCCTGAAGAAGAAACCAGAGGGAAAGAAAATGGGAGAAAAGAGCGGAAAGAGCGCGCGGTAGAGGTGGAATGGCGGTAGGGCAGCGACTCGTGGCTCGAGGATGAAGCTAGCGCGGCGCAAGGTTTGGGCTGTGATGTGACCAAGGAAGAAGTTGAGGCTGGCCTGGAATGCACTGCGGACGAAGTGGGCGGATGCGCGTGATCGGGGGTGGGTGGACGTGGGTGGCACTTGCCCAGTGCGTCTGCCCCCAGACAAAGGCAGGACCATCCATCCGTGGCAGGTTGTTTCCTCTGCGTCCTGGGTGCCTCCTGGGTGCCGAGGTGGCCTGGCCTGTGCGGGGCAACCAGCTGGTAAAGGCCCTGTCACCAGCGGTCTGCAGCTGGCTCACGTCATTCGGCGCTTCGTCGCTTTTCTCTGTCCAATCGGAGGTCGTTCTCGGAAGGCGGCTCCTCATCTGCTGGACTGCTTCGGGCAAGCGCTCGTCTGAGATTGCCGCCTCCCGAAAGGCTTGATGCCTGATGGATGCTGGATGGCACGCCATGGGATCGAATGAGCCCCCGAAAATAACCACGATCGTTGCCTTGCCCTGGTCACCTCAGATTGACCATATCCGCCAAGATCGACAAAGCCCATCAATTGCGGTCCTGCGACATCATTTGTCGTCAAGAGAAAATTGGGGGCTATCCTGTTTCGGCTTCTGGCGCTCTGCTTGACTCCCGAACATGCACTGAATTCTGAGCCTGCTGCCTCGCAACACACGCACGCACACACACACACACGAGAACGGCATTTGACTTTCGGCATTGTCAAGATTCACCGTCAATGTTGAATCCCATCATTTTAAGCACCTCAAAGTCTTCTCTCGGCCCCTAGTGTCTCGAGCGAGAAACCGGCCGTACAACACGAACTTGGTCCAGGCACAAGCTCAGGCCCGGGGCCCGGGCTACAGGTTCAAACGAATACTAACTTAGCACCCACGTGCGATTATGTCCCAGACTTCGTCCAGTCCATCTGCAGCTAGCAGCTTTCTATCCCATCGCCGGAACAGCATTGAAAGGCCGATCACACTCCCCAAGTTTATGTACCAAATGCAGAGGCCCGCACCATGCCCGTCCCATCCACGGTGCTGGTAAAATTGCTGCAACGAAGCCACTGCTTGAATAAGTCGACAAACAAAAGGACATGGGCCCCGAAATACCCAATCGTCAGCGAGACCAAGGATCGGACCAAGGACGGGGCCCGTGCTAGGGCCACACATCTTCCCTACCCGCATTTTAGACGCAGATCATTTAGAGTCTTCTCCTGTTCTCGTCGCTTGCCATACATGTAGCGAGCAACTGGGCCCGACATGTACTTACTGCGGAACTTCGGTGCGACGCTCGACCCATGTGATCGTTTACAGAATCTCAATGCAACAATCAGCATCGCATGCGCTCAATCGACGGATGTGCTGATCAAATCTACTGGCCAGCAGGGCAGCAGGGTACAAGAGCCTGTGATTCCCCAGCGCCCAACCTGACCCCCACGCACCGGCATACTACACCGTCACCTTCTCCTCATCATCGTCTATGTCCAGCTCGCATCCGTCGGCGCAGTCTTCGGTTAAAGATTCCGAAAGACAAACAGTCACCCACCTCGCCATTGGCACAATGTTGAGATATGAGCCTGACCGGCTAGCCACCCCAGAGGGATTGATTAGCATCTCGCTAGCATTCACACACCGGTGTGTCGTTGTCTACCTACCTCCTTGTTAGCGGAGTCAATATTTTCTCCTACCAAGAAGCAGCTTGCTGCGTTGGCCTGATAAGGTACAAGTCGGCCCAGGCTCGGACTGGTTTCTGGTGTCATTTCAGGCGATTTCCCGATTTTGAAGTGGCATGGCGCCCCCAACGGATGCGAAGAGCTGACCATCCCGTTTCTGATAGCGCCAAGTCGAGCTTGCTTGAACGAACTCGGTACTGTCAACAAGCGGCGTCTCTTCTCTCTTCAAGCAGATTGATATGAAGCAGATGCCGACCATGGACACCAGCTAAGCCCCCAATGCCTTAAAAGGAAAAAATGCCCGACGCACGGCAGACTACCTTATTCGCCTTGCGTGGAGCATTGTTGTTGACCAGGCTCCCTTGACGGGTCGCATATGATCTGACCCAGGGTTAACCAGAATGCCTGCCTCGGCCTTGTCGAACAACGACCCTGGCGGCCTGGTCGGATCACAATGCTACACCAAAGCGCGAGCTTCCTCCAGCAGGCGCACATCAACACCCCGAACAAAGGTCACTAATCAATATTCTCCAAAGCCTGCTCCACTGAGTATCGATCGTCCTTCCTTGGAGGTGATGTCTTTTCACCATGGCTTATCAAAGCCCGGCTGTTCGTCCCTGTCGTCCTCATCACAGCTGAAGCGGATGGTGACAGACGTGCATCGGGCGACATATGATATGTATGATTCAGCTATACCGCACTTCGACACTGGCATCCATCCACCGTCCTCCAGATTCGGCCAACGTGTAGAACAGACAAAAAGCAAGACAGAGTCTCACAATACAGAAGCGGATACCACGGGTGGTTGGCAGAAGAGGCAGAACCACCAGCAAAAGCTGCGAAATGCAACTAACACAAAAAGAAAACGAACGTCATCATTATCGTATCCATGGGCGCATTGAAACAAACAGGGTTTGGTAACGAGCCGTGTGAGGGTTGTTAGCGTGTGTCTTCCGCCGGAAGGTCTCCCAACAGCCTCTCGACAAGGTATAAGAACCTTCCGGGCGCTATCAGCCCGATTACGGTTGACGCTATCGTTGCTCGGGCACCCTGAGAGCTCCTCTAAAGGATGCGCTACAGGGTTTCATTCCCCTGAAATCCAGAAGCCTGAAGCGGACGATGGCGGTCCGGTGCGGCTGGAGCGACACCATGACGGGCTTCCATCGACACGGGGAGCGACGGGTTCTGGGTTCCTGGGAAGCTAGCGCCATGCCGCCCGTGGTCAGTCCGACCCTAGGCGCGTCCGCCTGTGCTCAGTATTGTCCAGGACGTCGTTGGCTGGCCGTCATGCCGCCACGCCGCCCACCCGCCTCGGCCACGCATCCCTGCAGGCAACCTACATGAGCGCTATCCGTGCCGTGCCTGGCTCGGGATGGAATACGAGGGCCATTTTTGGGAGGAGCAAAAAGTTGGCTGATGCTCCTCAGCGACCATTGTCGATGGCGCTGACGCGAATGCTGCAGGCTGAACAGAAGCAGGATCATGGCTCGTGAATGGAGCATCGTCAGAGCTTGTGAGGATGCAAGGTTGCCGTCCGTGCCGTCGCGATAACAGCGTCGTCGCCCTCGCCGTTTGCGATTCTCCTGCCGATCACCAACCAGCAAGCAGGTAACCACGAGTTTGGCCCGTGTCGCAATATGCATGCCAGGCACAGAGCCAGCATGGTGAAATCTGCGATCCAGGAATCCGTCCGGGAGTGAGAAGGATCTGCAACAAGAAGGATCGGCACGGTCTCCGGCGGTGGGAACGCGCTTTATCGCCATGTTGCAAGCTCACCAACTTCCCTGCTTCCTAATTGCTCGTACCTCACAGTCTCGCACGCCGCAGCCTACTGTCGGCGTCTTTTTCTGTCCTCAGTATGCCAGCCAGACGGCACTTGCATCTATCATTACGAGATAGACCAGAAAAAGGGGGGGGACTTAACCCAAACCCCGGTCTGTCCATCGCTTTTGCCAAGCGGAGATATTGGAAGCCATGCACCAGCAGTCGAAAGGCGGCTTGGCTGCTGCGTAGGTGTATCCGCAACCCGACAGAGACCCCTGCTATCATCCAGGTCCGAGTCCTCTCCCACCCACCCTACTAGAGGTGATGTGCCTTGCCTCACACTCTTTCACGGCTCACTGCCTATTCACCCACACGCCCCCATTAAGAGTCTCCTGCCACCCCCCCCCCCCAAATGCCCTTTGCAAGCCTGGAATCCTCCCCGTCTTAAAAGAAAGAGCACGCAGTTCTGGGACGCATGTCTGTGATTCACCTCTTCTCAAAATTCTTCGATTCAGGCCTGTGACAACGACGACGTCTCATAAGGCTGGAAAAGTGCATTCCCGGCAGCCGTCCTTTGACCTTGAGCGTACTGCCTCCTTATGCTCGACTCGCAACCTTGAAGACGCCTCGACGCCCGTGGCACTCTGTTTGACGCAGCCTTTGGTCCCCCTCTCTGTCTGTCAGACGCCTCTGACTTCACGATAGCAGGGCGTTGCATAGGTCGACCTGCCTCGTTCGTTTAGACAATCGCCAGAGTGGCTGGTGCTGCAAAATTGTTCGTTCTGCCTTCTCTCGTGGTTAGAAGGGTGAGATCTGGTCAAAGGTCGCGCACACATCCCCCCCAGAGTGTGGCATCTCTCTCGACACCCCCGGCCCCCCCCCACGACCCCGAACTTCCCAGGAGTTCTGGAAAACCAGAACAACCGGGCCAGGGCAGACGCGTACAGCCTCTTTCCCCTCACGACATGATTATTCCGTCACTCACCTGACGACCCTGACATTGCCACTGACAATCTCATTTCAATTCACCCCAACATTCTATCCTGGAGACCATCCTGACCCAGTCCCAATCAGGTTTCGGCCACTTCGCATCCTGGTCTCTTGACCCCTCTTCGCTTGTGGCATCCCGGGATCCAGATCAACCCGTTCGTGCGGCCTTCCTAGAACAGTTTGACCCGCACCCGCACCTTACAAGCGACCTGCTATTTGAGCTCAAGTACGAACACGCCACCTCTACCTTCCCCGAATCTTTTGTCTGCTCTCGCGCCAGCGGCAACGCCGGCTCTCAAAGCATCAAACGCCAACAATGTCCATCCTTTCGAGCCTCAAGAAGTCGAGGCAGTCGGCCAAGGAGCACAACAAAAAGGAGGCCGAAAAGGCTTCAGAGGAGCACAAGCAGGTGCCGTATCGCCATGTTCCTACGCACGCCGCCATTGACGCCCTCGCGCCGCCCCCTCGAGCTGGAAGCATGACGACCGACCAAAGATTCTCGAGCAGAACCGACGAAGGAGTGCCATGGCCACGTCCAACCTAGGCACGAAAATGCCAGGACCAGGAGGACTCCCTCGTGTTGGCAGCAGTCTTTCTCACGTCACTTACCCCTCGGTGCACGCCAACCCGATGCGACACATGCCCAGAGCCTACAGCTACAACGGCGTCCCGCCAATGCCTGCTTGGGGCGGAGATCGCTCCACCACCGTCAATTACTCGGTACCTGATCTCGCCCTGCCGTCCATCAAGGGCAAAGAGGTTGAGAGGCTGCCTATGTTCGAATCAGGGCGGGCGAGCTCTTTATCCAGCAAAGGTGCGTCTGTGCTTGGGTGTGAGGGGGAGAGAGAGAGAGGGGGGGGGGAAACTCTCAGTCGGGCATTGCTGTCCCGTGACGACTGTATGCTGACAGCTTGTATAGGCTCCCCTACTGGCAGTTCTGGTGATTCAACCAGCTCTGATGACCTTGAGATGAGGCCTTCTCACCCCCGCCACAGCACGATGCCCATGACATCGTCAGTAGGCATGTCACCGCTACACCACACTTCTTCCGGCCGCTCCGTAGCACATCGATTGCATCCAAGTTCACGTCGAGCATCTGACGCCTCGGACCGGGGCGACCCTGCAGTTCTCGCTCGCGCTGCCGCCGCTTCATCTCTAAGAGGCGAGGACCGGAGGCCACCACCATCATACCTCACACGAGGCTATAGCTCGATTCCCGCTGGTCATGCACTCTCGCCGACGCAACTTCCCGGCGCGCTGCCCATCATCGAGCCATCCGCCACGGGCGCATCCTCGTCGAACAGTACCACCAGCCTCCAGAGCCTTTCTGTCGGACCGCAATCGCTCTCATCATTCAACTTTGGCGGCTACTTCTCCTCGAACCCTACATCGGCACCCTTATCCACCAAGTCCTCCGTATCCCTCTCTACACCAACGACACCGACAGCCACCGTGCCTGAAGAGCCCAACTGGGGGGAGAAGACGCCCGTGGCGACGCCTGCGGCGCCCGAAGCTACCCCGCAGGCGCCCGCCACCATGGTGCCGCCGCATCTCAAGTTTTCAGATCGCCGCGCGTCATCCCGATCCAAGGTGGCTCGGTTCACAGAGCTTGAGACGATCGACTCGCACACCGAGCAGCGCGCCCCCGAGCTCGCCAGTCAGGCTGTCACAGTCACGCTGCCACAAGAGAAGCAGCAGGCGAAAACATTTGAGGAGCCTGTCTCTGCGCCCGTTCCGGCCAAGGTAGGACGGCGCCTCTCCAAGCAGCAGCCCGCCGGCGGGAAACTGCCCAAGAAGTCACGGTGGTCGATGCGCGGTTCTGCTGTCGCCGTGTGATCCATTGTTCTCGACTGAAAAGCATAGTCAGCATGGCCAGCCTTACCTCATACAAGGTGGAAGAAGGCTGAGTGCCACAACAGGACCCTGCAATCAGCCAGCCACATGGTGTTACGCTTGGCATATGAACGCATTGACGAGGAGTGTTTTACTACTTGAAACTTTATTTTTCTTTCTCGTGTTTATCCCGTTGTCAGGGAGGGGGACCTTCCTTTGTTGACTTTGTTTTCCCAGTTCAAAGACTATTATGCACTGGGGAGAGAATACGGTCTTTTCCGCTGATACCACAGCCATCCCTCGAACCTCCACAGGCATTGTTTCAGCTTGGGAGGGAGGGAGGCATTGTTTTTAACTTTTGGGGGTTATGGAGCTTGGCGTACAGGGTGGGGAATGAATGGCAGAGTCGTAACAGCCACATACAAAGAGACATACACAATCACGCGCCTACACACACAATAAAGCAACTGTCTTACCCGAGCAAGACATCAGGGTCCAAGACGGGAAGCACAGATACGGAGGTTTGGCCAGAGGTGGGGATGAGCGGGGAGCCCCGCCTCCTATGTCTAAAAGGCGGTCGGCTGGCTGGCTGGCTAGCTAGCTCACGAGGGGACCTGTGCTCGACGTCGCAGGCGGATGGGCGAGCGAGACAACAACGGCTTGAGCTGCCCCTCCATGCCGCCGATACGGGAGAACAGAAAGAATTCTGACAATTGGATCGTCTACGATAGGCTGGCTAGCGAACTTCATGTAGGCGAAGACAGACGATAGGGAAGGCTAGATGTGAGCGCCCCCCACCCCCCAATGATGAATACAATTATGGCATCTCGGCCTTGACCTCACCAGTGGTGAGCCGAATTTTCCTATTCGGGCCATGTTCGCACTTGAGGTGGCTTGCATTCTCATCCAGAAACGGACGGGCGAGACAACACTCTGGCTGTCATTCTGTCTCTTTCAGCGGTGTGCTTACTCCTTCTCCTTTGGCGCACTTCTCTGCGCCAAGTCGATCCGTTTTATTGGCAAGGCTGCATGAGCAGCAGCAGACGTAGCAGCATGTGGATTGCGGATTAGGCCACTTACCCTCCGGCGACCAGTCTTGTGCGCCCCTGTCTATCCACTGGTGCACCAGGCACCCGCTGCCGCTGGACGACATTGGGGCCGATGCACATGTGACCTGGGGGGAGGACGACCAGTGATGAGTGCGACGCTGGCACGTCTCTGACGATGCTCTGTCGCAATGCGTCCTTGGCGAGCTCGGTTAATTCAGGCCGCACAGCGGAACGGCGGCCGGATCTTCCCGCCTCACTTACAGGTTCTGGAAGCTGGGTAGATGGGAAGAGAGAAAAAGCGCGTGTCATGTTAGGGGAAGCGCATTTCTCTGGTCCAGAATCATAAATGCGGTGCCGTAGCTTAGTGACAAAAAGAACAAGTATGTTCGTCATGAGGACATACGAACAGGCGTTTGCATCGATGCGCTGCTATTGCAGATTGCTGCGCGAACATTCAAATGGTTTGCCTGTTGGTCGAGGTGCTGCGTGTCAGCGAACATGATGACTGATACGCTTCTCCGTCTATCGCCCTTGGGTCCTTGGTCGGCAAGCCGTAGGGTGCGTCCCACCAGTTCAGGATGACAGGTTGAGCCACTGATGCGTTTGGTCAATGCTGACATTTGACATATTGACAGCAGGCAGACCCAGATGTGCGCCGAGCAGAAGCAGGTCAGCAGTCCAGATGGAGGGGAGGGGAAAACATGTATTGGCTCGCGCAGGACGGGAGCAATATGCATGTCTGACCGAACTCAAAGCGTGTGGCGGTTGGGGGGTTGGTTGGCAGCGAACGCCCTGGGCTGAACTTTCGTTACGCGGTTACTTTGAACGACGCACAGAGAGGGGGCGTGAGCCGAGAGAGAAGAAGAACAAACAGAGTGTGCGTCAAAGAGGGGGCCGTCGATGCGGCAGATCTGACGGAGATGGTCGATGATTAAATGAAGCATGCAGTTCAAGGGACAATGAAAACATGGCGGATGTTGCGTGGTTTCGCGGTAGGCTGCGTCGGCGATGCTACCCTCATCTCGGATGATGTGGGCAGCGGAGAGGAGGAGAGAGGGGACCAGCAGTCGAGGCAGGCCTGGGCTGGGTCTCATGGTTCGCTCGCGAGGGCTCATGCAGGTTAGAACAGTGAGTGCAGAGGGCTGGACCACGCTCTGGGGCTGGGCTGAAGAGCGCATATCGATAGATTGCAAAGTATATTGTATGCGAGTCGGTGGCGATGGGGACCTCATGCAAGGCGAGCACGAATTGGCGTGCTCTGCGACTGTGCTGGCGCTGATGCACAGAGAGAGGATAAGACGATGCACAAGCCCGGCAAACCGCCCCTCTCCGGCCCCGGGACCGAAAGGCAAATTGCACCCGAAGGCCGTCCGCTCCGTGTTTCACCTCGCCTTGCTGTCGGGCGATTCGCAATTCAATGAGATTGAAGATTCGGGGCTGTCATCGGCTCTCATTGGACATGACGGGGATCCTTCTTCTGTTTGGCTACCAAGGGGCTGCAGATAAACCAGGGTTCAAAAGGGGCCTCTGCCCGACAGTCTCCTTTCAACGGACGTCTCTGCTTCGACTTGGCAAGGCGTGGCCGTTCGTGCCTTAGTCTCGGACAGGCAGGACCGTGGCTGGCCCGAAGATCGACATTGGACTACTGTGAGCCAGCATCGTTATCTTGGGGTAGGACAACATGGTTGGCTGCCGTTACATTGTCCGCTTGGCCTAGGTCCGGGGGCAGCGTGAGGGGATACAAAATGTGCATCGGCCCCCCGCTATTCGACACTGATATCATCCCCTCTCCGATCAGCGTCGACCAAGTACATGTTGAAAAATTGAGATTATGGCCGACGTTGACGACAAAATTGACGAGACGAAGTCCACGGCCGAAGCCAGAAACGGGCATCATGTCGACCTCAACACGACGGCCTCTGTCGACCTGATAAACGCCTCAGGCCACGTCCAGCAGCTCTCACGCAACTTCAGCTTGGCAGCCCTCGCTGGCGTTGGTCTCACAGTCGGCAATGTCTGGCCTGCCATCGGCGGATCCATCCTTGTGGCGATTTTTAACGGCGGCCCGCCTGGAGTATTGTACGAGTTTCTAGCCGTGTCCGTGTGTTACTGGACCGTTGCCGCCAGCATTGCGGAGCTGGCAAGCGCCATCCCGTCGTCGGCGGGCGTCTATCACTGGGCATCCGTCACGCCGGGCCGGCGCTGGGGGCGTGGAATCGGCTTCTTCGCCGGCTGGTGGAACTATCTCGCCTGGGTTTTGGGGCTGGCGAGCATGTCCTCCATCTTTGGCAACACCGTTGTGCAGATGTACGCCCTGAACCACCCAGACGTGGTTGTGCAGCCATGGCACGTTTTCGTTGCATACCTGCTGTCGACATGGCTCGCGTGTGCCGCGGTTTGCTTAGCCAACAAGGCGCAGCCAGCGCTGGACAAGTTTGGCATTTTTGCTATCCTCGGCGGCTTCTTCATCACGATCACTATCGTCGCAGTTATGCCTGGCCGAGGTGGGAGACCGCCGCATGCAACATCGTCGTTTGTCTGGAAGGAGTGGTCGGCAGATATCGGGTACCCCGATGGCTTCGTTTTCCTCGCGGGCATGCTCAACGGAGCGTATAGCGTGGGGGCCGTGGACGCGACAACGCACTTGGCGGAGGAGATTGCCTTGCCACACCGCAACGTGCCCATTGCTATCGGCATGCAGATGAGTATTGGCTTCGTTACGGGGTTTTGTTACCTTGTGGCCATCATGTACGGCATCAACGACCTCGACGCCTTATTCGAGTCACCTTATCCCATCGCCGAGATCTACCGACAAGCCACTGGATCAGCGGCCGGGGCCACAGGCCTTCTGGCGCTCATCATGATTTGCATTGGACTCACGATCATGGGCCTGTACATGATCTGCGGACGGACGCTCTGGGCGCTGGCGCGCGACGGGGCGACGCCGGTGCCAGGGTTTCTGGGCGAGGTCAATGGCAGGCTGGACATGCCACTGCGGTCGACGCTGGTGACGGCGGTCCTGGTGACGATTCTCGGGGCCATTTATGTGGGCAGCACAACGGCATTCAATGCACTCGTGGGCAGTTTTATCTTGACGTCGAGCAGCTCCTATCTGGCTGCGATCCTGCCGAACCTGCTGACGGGACGAAAGAATATTTCATACGGGCCTTTCCACATGCGCGGATGGATTGGGTTTGCAGTAAATGGTATGGCGTGTGCATACATGACGGTGTGGTTTGTCATTTATTGCTTCCCGTATTTTCTGCCAACGGATGCAGCAAGTATGAATTATGCGTCGTTGATCTGGGGTGGCGTCACCATCCTGGTGGGTCTCTGGTGGTTCATCCATGCTCGAAAGGGATACCAGGGGCCTCAGACAACAGGAGGCATTGTCAGTGAGGTGGAGAGGGAGAAGGTGACGACGGCCGATGTTCGAGCCAGGCTGGGCCGGCCATGATGGTATCAAAAGTTGATGAGATGAAAGAGGGAGAATGCAGCTTGTCTGTAAGCATGCTGATACGCATCAGAACATGTAAGCTGCAGACGGTTTGCGAACGCAATTAGGGATAAACTGTTCGACAATTTTCTTCAGCCTGCTTGATGACCATCTGAATGGCGGTAGAAAGCGGCGGACATGTGTTGATGATAGGACTTGGTCAAGCACTCTCATTCACAGGGCAAAGAGAGAGCCAAGTCCAAGACAGTACGTACTCGATAGCTATACTGGCGTTGAGCCAGGGCACGAGGTACGTACTTTGAAGGGGCGTGTGCTATCGCTGCAAGGCTGTGAGACACGCTGGGGACCTGCATCAGCGCGTCTAGTGACAATGTCGATTGGGCAGCCTCGTGCGCCACGAAAGACCCTCCACGTTGTTCCTTCCATCTTCGTGTCTGATGTCTGAGGCTTCGCTCCCACCTGTTTGCCATCTTTGAGGTCTGGAGCCTTCTGAGCTCTTCCTCACGACAACACCAACACTGCCTTAGTACCCGAAACGTTGCCAAGGTCAAGGTCGTCCGCTGCGGCCGTTGTGACGACCCAGTGATTGTACTTGGCGTGCAGCTGTCCTTTCTTCGACTGCCTTCTCGTTCACATCCACACGTACAACTAAGACCGCCATTACCATGAATGACATCGTGCACGCTGCCACCCACCTCTCGTGGCCGGCGCTGGTCCTTGGCTTCGTAGCCCTTCTCTTCATCGCCTACCACGCTGTAAGCTTCAGCTACAATTTGCAACCACAATGTCGTTTCCACACATTCACTGACGACCCCTCCAGCTCCTCCTCCTCCTGCACGCCATCGCTCCCAAGCCCCGCGCCGTGCTCCCCTCCGAAAAGACATACTCCACGACGACCCCAGACTCGGACGGCACAGTCACCCATGCACTCCCCTGCTGGTTCGACCGTTGGCTTGCTGAGCGTCAGGCTTCGGAGACGGCCACCAAGCTGTCCGACCCATCCAATGTCCCCCTTCCCGACTCGGGCACCATCGAGCCCGCCTCTGTCCGCGTGACCGTCGTCGTACCTGCCTACAACGAGGAGGCACGCATCTTGCCGGCGCTTGAAGAGGCCGTGACCTATCTCGATGCCAACTTTGGCCGCCCTGCCTCTACCTCAACCCTCTCGCCGCCCCCCTCGGCCAAGCGCACACCCTCCCCGCATCGTCGGGTCCAGAACGCCCCCTCCGACGATGTTACCGGCTACGAGATCCTCATCATTGACGACGGCTCCTCCGACGCCACCATCTCGGTCGCCCTCGCCTTTGCCCGTAACGCACGCCCTCCACGACACGTTGCGCGTCGTTCGCCTGGT
>NW_003315037.1:453750-454441 GCF_000150825.1 Verticillium alfalfae VaMs.102
CACCGTCTCCTCAACACAGGCCAGCATCGATAGGTCTGACGCCTTGAGATCCTCGGCCTTGTCGGCCTGGGACGCCCTCTTCAGGTAGTGCACCACCCACTTGAGGCTCGTTCGGCACTGCTTCGTCATCCTGTAGTCGCGACCCAGAACGTCGCTCATGAGCCACCGGAGCCGCACGTATTCGTGCTGCTTGGTGAACGCCTGGCACAGGTCCGAAAAGTTCCACACACTGTACGCCAGGTCCCGTGACCCGTTGCACTGTGCCGCGAACACGCAGATCGTCACGACCTCGCGGTAGTTGCGCAGCGCCAGGCACACCTGCGCCGCCCGGTGGAACACAAAGTTGTCGATTTGATGGCCCTGCTCAAGAAGATCCGAAAAAAGGCGCTGGATCGCCGGGAACGGCCGCACCGCTGCCGGGCCCGATGCGCGGGCCTCGCTGCTGTCCCTCATCTGTTGGCCCACGGCCTGGATCTCATCCAGATCCGCCAACACGAGAGGCACCATGGCATTGCTAATGTCGTGACCATCGCTCTGCGCCTTGCTAATCAACGACACGGCGTGCTCCGTCGATGGTTCGTTGACCTTTCATGCTGGCTTGCACGGCGAGCTGAAGACAGCCGCTTGAGTAACCCTGCCCGTTGCGCACGGCGCGGTTGTAGGTGCTGAGAACACTATTCCACTGGCCTTT
>NW_003315037.1:454541-460243 GCF_000150825.1 Verticillium alfalfae VaMs.102
TTCCTGACGGCGCCTCCCGCTTCAGCGACCTTGGCAAGCTCATCGAGCGCGCGCCGAGGAGGTCGTCGACGGCGCCCACCGCGGCGTCGCCATTGGCTCGCGCGCCCACCTCGTCGGCTCGGCCGCCGTCGTCCAGCGCTCCTTCGTCCGCAACTTCCTCATGCGCTCCTTCCACCTCGTCCTCACCATCCTCACGCCCCCCGCCACGAGCCGCCTCGCCGACACGCAGTGCGGCTTCAAACTCTTCACGCGCGCCGCCCTGCCCCACGTCGTCCCCTACATGCATGCCGAGGGCTGGATCTTCGATATCGAGATGCTCCTCCTTGCCGAGAGCGCGCCCCCCGCCCCCGTCCTCGGTGCCGACGGCGCTGTTATCGGCACCAGCCCCGGCATCCGTGTCGCCGAGGTTCCCATTGACTGGCATGAGGTCGACGGCTCCAAGGTCAGCCTCATCGCCGACAGCATCCGCATGGCCGTCGGCCTCGCCGTCCTGCGTGCCAGCTGGATGATGGGCGTCTACCGCCGGCGATTGACGTAGTGCCCTGCACTATAGTGTCTCGAGGGTAAGAAAATGTACACAGAGTAGACAGACCTGCTGGCCCACGGATATGATCCGAATGATGAATCACGACTGCATTTGTTCCTTCCTTGAATCACACTGAGATGGTGACATTAACATGGTGACGCGAGAATATATGCTCCTGAAGCAACTGCTGCCATCTGCCGTGGCAGCAGAACTTGATTGATTACATTATACTATGTTCCCCTTTCATTCTCTTCTCTCTCTTTTCTTCTCTCACAGGATGATACCGAGCCAAACAACTCCACACCACGACGCCGCCCCGGGTAACACCGAGGGAGAACAAAAAGTATATGTACAAATGCCCCCTGACAGAGGCTCCAGGTATCTTTAACCAAGCAAAGAAAACAAATACAATCCCTATATCGCATGCCTCATCATCAAGCGGTCAAGCGACCGCTGGTCCATACTCTCGCCTTTGGTTTGTCTTCTCGCAATTCACTCCGGGGCATCTTATTGCGCCTCGCGGAAGATGAGCGGCAGGAAGACCATGCTCGCCTTCCACAGGATGAGAATGGCGTCGACGGCGGCGAGCGGGGCCTTGAGGAAGCCGAGCGGGCCGGAGACGAGGTCGCAGGCGTTGATCCAGATGGCGACAAAGGCGACGGTGAAGAAGTGGTAGGCGAGGATGGCAGGGCGCTGGATGAGGCCGCCCATGAGACCCATGGGCACAGTGGCGTGGCCACGCTTGAAGTAATCAAAGCAGCCCTTTTGCAGGGCGCGCAGGAGGCGGTCGTCGGCGGCGAAGAGGCTGTAGAGGGCCTGGGCCAGGACGTTGATGATGCAGGTCAGGGACTTGCGGCGCCAGTGGAACGTGTCCATGGCCCGGCGGACGGCGGCGCCGTCGCCGAGGTCGGGGATGACGTCCGGATGCAGGAGGTCGGTGACGAGGACGGCATCGTTGAACGCCACGGTCATGCCTCCGCCCGTCAGGGGGTGACGCATGTTCATGGCGTCGCCGAGGAGGAGAACGCCCTGGGTCCGCGGCTGGCGCGAAGGCGGCAACCACGAGTTGGGCATGGAGCGCGGGATTTTGCCATCCTCGAGCGCCGCCGCCACACAGGGCTGCAGCTGGGGCGGAAGCGAGGGCAGTACGCAGTTAGAGATGTAGCCGCGGACGCCACCAGCGGCCGGGGCAGCCTCGGGGATGTTGGCAGGGACGTCGATGAGAGCACGCGTCTCGTGGCTGCCAATCTGGTACATGAGAACAGGATAGGCTCCTCCAATAAAGACGTGGCCGAAGCGTGGGCTCGGCAGCGGGGCGTCGACGAGCTCGAGGGCGTAGAACTTGGACTTGACAACGGGCTGCTGGGGGATAAGGTCCTTTCGGAACTTTGAGGCGTAGCCGTCGGCAATAATGGTGAGCTGGCCGAAGAAGTAGTCGGCCTCCTTCTCGCCGCTCGAAGGGTTGATAGTGCGGGCTGTGACACCGAGAACCTGGTCCGACTCCTCGCCACGGATCATGCCCGTCACCTCGGTCTCGACGACGGTGATGTTCTTTCTGGCCTTGGCACGCGCGGCGCAGGTTGGCGACGAAGCGTCCGTGATGGAAGGCGCGACCCTGTGTCTTCTTGGCGTTGGGCGTCGTGGCATTCGCATCGCGTGCCCGGCAAGATGACGACGTCGCCCGTTCTCGTCGAGAGATGGAAAGGGAATATTGCAGGACTCGCCGTGGAAGGTGACGTCAAAACCATAACAGGGGATCGAGTCGATGCCCTCGAGGCAGTGGCCGAGGCCAAGCTTGCGCAGGGCGGCGACACCACCAGGCTGCAGCAGCTCACCGACGATACGGTCGGGCTCCTTCATCCAGCGCTCGAGCAGCAGGACACTGCGGCCCTGCTGGCCCATGGCGTAGGCGACGGCACAGCCAAAGATGCCGGCACCAACCACTACCACGTCGGCCTCATGATATTGCGCACGACGCTCGGCACGAGCGTCGGCCGTTGCCGTTGTCGTCGAAGTTGTTGTTGTGGTACTCATTGGGAGATGCGGTGTGTTGAGGGCGGCTTGTGTGACGGTCTGAGGTTGGATTGAGGCCATAGAAGAACTGTCGACGATCGAGATCGAGGGGGGCTCTCAAGATCTTGGAAGAGGGGGGTGGAAGACTCGATCGAGTAGACGTTGGGTGATTGAAGCAGCGTCAGCGTAGTTGTCTCGCAAGAAACTAATAAATATTAAATGCTAACAAAAACCAAGGGAGATCGAGCTCGCGAGCATGCGAAGAGAGGATAGGACGATTAAATCGTTCGTCGGCCGACGACGGGTGGGATGGCGGTGGAAAGTGGTCTGCTCATAGATCAATGAGGTGGGCAGGCGGCCTGGAGAAAATTAAAGACAGGGACCATCTGGGGCCATTCCTGGCCATTAGGGGCCAACAGTCGTCCGACAGCCATGACGGCTCCCACCGTCTGCAGATCGGGCCAATGACGAGCCTGCTTCTGACCCCTTTGCCCCCCCCCCCCTTTGCCCCCCTAAGGCATGCCTCGAGGCTGTTTACCGTGTGGACCCTGTAACCCACTGTGGTATCTCGGGTCCGTCCCTGTGGCCCCCCCCTATGCGATCCCACTAAGCCCCCCTGCTGGCTTTCGTGGCCCACTCACCGCCCCCAGCGCCCTGACTAGGCCCCTCCTTCACATGCTCGCATGCTCGTCATGGATGCGTTCCTGGCTTTTGTATCGTTCGACACATGCCGCGTCCTCCATCCATTGCTCGAGACATGGGTCGGGCACATATGATAGGTAGCTTATGTAATTCAGAAGCCAACCACGCCCAACATCAGCAGCAACATGATCAGAGCTTGCCAGCATGCCCAAGCCCATGCATACACAAAGAGGCTGTACATTTCACGCCCAACGGCGTGCCTAACGTAGGGTTTACATCTAACGCAGACAGCTTTACTGATACAATGCTGCCACCAACGCTGCTGCTCTAAATAGCACAGTAATGTACACCTCGTCTCTATGCCTCGGTCTTGTTGCCGACAGCCGTAGATCCGTCTTCTTGTTCTTCCTCCACTCGCCCCGACCATCGTGACGGCTTTCCGTCCAGACCTCGGCGCAACGGGGCGTAATAATCAAGACCTCCTGTCTCTGTCCTGCGTGTGCGTGCTTGTTTCTCGTTCTGGCGCGCCACAATCTGTGCGACATTGGCCCGCTCGCTCGCCTTCCACTGAGCCTTCTCCTTGGTCACCTTCTTCAACGTCTCCTCAACACAGGCCAGCATCGATAGGTCTGACGCCTTGAGATCCTCGGCCTTGTCGGCCTGGGACGCCCTCTTCAGGTAGTGCACCACCCACTTGAGGCTCGTTCGGCACTGCTTCGTCATCCTGTAGTCGCGACCCAGAACGTCGCTCATGAGCCACCGGAGCCGCACGTATTCGTGCTGCTTGGTGAACGCCTGGCACAGGTCCGAAAAGTTCCACACACTGTACGCCAGGTCCCGTGACCCGTTGCACTGTGCCGCGAACACGCAGATCGTCACGACCTCGCGGTAGTTGCGCAGCGCCAGGCACACCTGCGCCGCCCGGTGGAACACAAAGTTGTCGATTTGATGGCCCTGCTCAAGAAGATCCGAAAAAAGGCGCTGGATCGCCGGGAACGGCCGCACCGCTGCCGGGCCCGATGCGCGGGCCTCGCTGCTGTCCCTCATCTGTTGGCCCACGGCCTGGATCTCATCCAGATCCGCCAACACGAGAGGCACCATGGCATTGCTAATGTCGTGACCATCGCTCTGCGCCTTGCTAATCAACGACACGGCGTGCTCCGTCGATGGTTCGTTGACCTTCATGCTGGCTTGCACGGCGAGCTGAAGACAGCCGCTTGAGTAACCCTGCCCGTTGCGCACGGCGCGGTTGTAGGTGCTGAGAACACTATTCCACTGGCCTTTCTGGGCATCCAGTTTCATTCGTTCGAATGTCGATCCAATGTCCATAGGTCGCTTTGGCGTAGCGATGCGGATTCGCTTCGTAGGGAACTCCCGTTGTATCGGTATCATCATGCTCCTGACCACCGCCTCCGCCTCCGGAAAGTCCGACTCGATATCTTGCTCTTGCAGAGTCTTGAAGAGAGACGCTGCCTCAACCTCGCCATAGCCCCATTGCTTCTTGCACTTGACCAGCATAGACTTCCAGAATGCGGCCGTTGTGACGAAGCCGGCGTCTTTGCAATAACTGAGCCACTGGTCTAAGGCCTTGAATTCGCGACATCTTCCATGCTTGTCCGCGATGAAGTTTACGAGAGTATCATCGAGCGACACTCTAAGTTTTTGTGTGTATTCTTCCACAAATTCCTCCGTTTCGCCCCAAGTGTGGCTCTTGGCGTACTCTGACAGGACGGCACCAAAACCGGCGTCGTATGCTTGTTGCTCGTCTTTGTGAGCCCTGGTTATTGACCTTCTCAAATCTGGACTTGACACTGCCCCACTTGGACTTCATCGCATCGTGTTTCGCAAAGGCACAGGTCAGCTCGACATCAGTTCCGGCCTTAGGTGATAGAGCGAGGAGTTCTGCGAATAAGACACTGGCTTGCACCGCGTCATCCGCTTCAAGCGCAATCTGGATCATTGTTGATCGTATGCTGTAGGTGTCTTTGATCCCACAGAACTCCTTGTCTCGCAGTTCTTGATAAATCTCGCGGGATTCTCGGTACTTTTGCGACCCACGCCAATGTGCGCGCAGAATTCTGACCGGCCAGCTGGGCAGGATCCTCACTCCGGCGTTATCGTGTAGCCACTGCCATGTCCGTAGCACCTCGGCAGCGCCGTATCCCTTTGTTTGCAGCACTGAGTGAAGGATCCTATCGCAAAGCTTCTGAAGATCTGATGTGTTGTCGAGATGCGCTGTGCGCAGGCCTACAAAGGTGTCGATCGCTTCGGCGTGCCAGTCTCCACGGCGGAGGCGGCCCATGAACCTCACGGTAGTAGCTGTCCCAAGGCGACAAACCTGCCTGGACTTGTTAAATACCTCTGTTGCCGCTTCAATATGACCAGTTGACAAGAGCTCGTTGACAATTCTGCTGGCCAAGGTGGCGTGCTGGGCTCGACATCCAACGTCGTCCGAGATGTCGGCAAGTAAAACTTCGGCCGCAAGCTGCAAGCTTTCGGGTGGCTGACCATCAGCAGGAAT
>NW_003315037.1:460762-482951 GCF_000150825.1 Verticillium alfalfae VaMs.102
CTTCAACTTGGGGGTCGGGGGGGGGGGCCGGGCCCAAAAACATCAGCGCCTTTTTTGTTGTCGTGCAGGCCATTCCTGCTCAGAAAAGGCGACATTTCTAGCGTAAGGGTCGGTCCTCGAGTAGAAAGACCGATTGATAAATATCGAGTCTGACGTGCCGTCTTCTTGCAATGCTTCGAGGGCCGAACTGCCGGCTGTGGTGTAGCATCTTAATGATTTGAGCTTCCTCCCGTTCTCGACCGCCGCTCGAGCTATGCTTATTCTTCGCCGTCTCTCTTCTGCAAGCAGTACAATGGAGCAAGATGTGCCGAAAAGCAGCCCGCGAAGGGCATGGATGGCAGCTTTCGATGGGATGGGGGCAGGAGACGACATGGTGAAGGGTCGTCATGTGCCATATCGGCAATTTCTGATTATCGGGTCATCTCCTGTAAGCAGGGACGAGGGTCGGTAGCGATTGTGCGGGATGGTGATTGCAATTGTCGAATGTCAGAAGGGTTTACGACATCGCTTTGATGGCCGTCGTACGTTTTGCAAGACCCATCGATGGAATTTGGAGTCTGGAGTTCTTAGTCATCGGGATAGTGGTCCGTGCCCGTGTTGGTTCGGAATCCTGGTCGGCTTGAAGAAGTGGTGCATGCTCCCAAGCCTCCCCATCACGGGTGGCGGCAACGTGCTTTTGCTACCAAGTGTTTTGATTATAGCAGGACTATCCGAAAAGGATTGTCTAGTGTATTCCTTTGAATCGATAAGAGTAAGTGAAGCATAGTCAGCAGATGGTGCTTTTAGTTGCGCAGACCAACCCCGCTGCTAACTCCGACACTTTACTTAACGTACGGCATTGAAAGGGGGAATCCCCAGTCTCTTCTGCAGCAAGTATGAACTTGTAAAACGGTCTTGTAACTTGCCATGCCGCGGCAGTACTCAATTATATGCCATGAATGACCTTCATAATCAGTTGGAGGTTCACCCGCTATTGGTTTGCCTTGGCTAGCAGAACAATCGGGATTAATTGTAGACCGTGACAGCCACCTGCCTTGACCACGTTCAGGGCAACTGTCGTGGTAAGTGCTTCGTCTTCGAAAGCAAAAGCAAATGAAAGCCTGCTATATTCTATTGAAATGATGAACTCGTGTATCTCTCGATGGTCCCGTACACGGCTACGTGTGTGTGTGCGTCCTTTAATAGGGTGCTAACCCTGAATGAAGCTGGGTGAGGTTTCCGTAGAGCTTCGCTGTAGGCCAGATGCATCAGGGCGCCGCCTCAGCTCGATTGCTGAATCAACCATGAGAATACGTAGTCTCGTCGCTTCCTCATTCAGTGGGCAATGTAGCTCCACTCCACTTCCGGGTACCATGCCGCATTATTTACGGCAAAAGTACCTAGACTAAACCTCAGGTACGTTTCTGTTAAAGCGTCATTGACAGCCGGATTGACAGCCGAACCACCCCGCATCACTCACCCCGCCATTCATCTGCTTCATCAAGGTATGAGGATCATGGTCGGAGTTTAGTCCGGTGTTAGGCTAAACAACGAGACTGGTCTGGATGGTGTACACATGCATGTTCACTTGGTGGATTTCTGAGCGGTGTGCTGCTCTTGTAGTGAGAAGCATGAAAAGGGGGCCAGCTACAAGTAATGAGATCATTCCTACAGCTCCATCGGCAGCTGAACTGGGCCTTGGGCGAAGGCTTAGAAGAACAGGGGCAAGGAGTTCAATGGCATGTACAACAGTCGGCTCTCAATACTCACATCTACTTGCCTACCTACGTACCTACCTAAGGTACCACAGGTGGGTAACTTAGGGTCGGCCTTGTTGCGTGCCCCTCCTTAAGGTCGAGTGTCTTGCTTCACCATTCCCCGTCGGCATCGTAGTTGCCGTTTGTCTGGTCCCGAGGCAACTTCTGACTATAAAGCTTGCACTTACCTTCCCCAGGATCTTCTAGTTTACTCTCTATCCCCTTTGCTCATACGCCCCATTCGATCCAGACTTCCCAAAAAGCTCTACTCCCTGGAACACCTAAACATTAGCTATTTAACAAGCAAAGCACACCTACCCTGACCCCTTGTATCTGAACAATTGCGAGAATGTCGGCACTTCCCATGGCCCCGCCTCCCAAGAGCGCGCTTGCTCGCTACAGGATTCTCTCACCCACTGCTTCCGTTCGAGTGAGCCCTTTGTGCCTTGGCTCCATGAACTTTGGCGACGCCTGGACGGGTTGGATGGGAAGCTGCGATCAGGTCACAGTCGAGAACATCCTTGATTATTTCTACAGTCAGGTAGATGGCTGACCTTTCCTCCTTTCTTCTGCACTCACTAACGGTGTAAAGGGCGGCAACTTCATCGACACCGCGAACAACTACCAGTTCGAGGAGTCAGAGACCTGGATTGGAGAATGGATGAAGAAGAGAAATGTCCGAGATCAGATGGGTATGCATTTCTGGTGAGCCCGAAGATGTTCGAGTCAGACCTAATCCTCCGTCAGTGATCGCTACCAAGTACACGACCAACTATGCTGCGGGCCCCAATGCGCCGAATATTATGGCCAACTTCACGGGCAACGGCACAAAGAGTCTTCACACCTCTGTCGAGGCCAGCTTGCGAAAGCTGCAGACCGACTACATTGACCTTCTCTACGTCCACTGGTGGGACTACTCCACGTCAATCCCCGAGATGATGCAGAGCCTGAACGCGCTCGTGCTCTCCGGCAAGGTACTCTACCTCGGAATCAGTGACACCCCGGCGTGGGTGGTTAGGTATGCCAACAGTTCTTCTCACGATAGAGGATCTCCTCACTGATAGACAAAAAGCAAAGCGAACGAGTACGCCCGCAACCACGGTCTGCGCCAATTCTCTGTCTATCAGGGTCGCTGGTCCGCTGCTTCGCGCGATTTTGAGCGTGAGATCATTCCCATGACCAAGGCAGAGGGCATGGGCCTCGCCCCCTGGGGCGCCCTTGGCGGCGGCACCTTCAAGACGGAGGAGCAGCGCAAGTCTCAGGAGGGCCGCAAGATCGAGGCCAGCGAGGCGCAAATCAAGACTAGCCAGGCGCTGGAGAAGATCGCTAAGCGAAAGAACACCATCATCACGAGCGTCGCCCTGGCGTACGTCATGCACAAGACGCCCTACGTCTTCCCCATCATTGGCGGCCGCACCATCGACCATCTGAAATCTAACATTGAGGCACTGGCGCTCGATCTGAGTGATGATGACATTCGAGAGATTGATGACGCAGTGCCGTTCGACATTGGTTTTCCACATAACTTCCTCTGGCGGCAGAATGCTCCCTCGCACCCTGGCAACGTTTGGTTGCTGAACATGGGCGGCCACTACGACTATGTGCCGGAGCAGAAGGTGTGATCTTCAATTTAAATGTTTCTGTTGCCTCGATCTGACGTATACTGCAGGCCATCAAGTCAAACAAAGATGGGGAATAGGGTCTCCGAGGAGGGACACGTTGTTGGCGCATGCGGTCGAGGGACTGCTAAAACATTGGTCCGTGCAGTTGACCATGCGCTTTTGTGCATGCAGTCCGAACCGAGTCCTGTAAGAGTTCTGTTCGAGAGGAACTTATTGAGTAACCTGACAGATGGATATTTGAAAAGCCGACAGAAATTGTACTCCGCAACGTGCATGGCTGGACGCCGTTTCCACCGGACTACATGTTAGGGGATACCTCATGGCTGACCGACGCCAAGACATCAGCATCTTATTCAGACGTGAAAGCCTCGAGCTTTTTGAGCACCAATAAAGTCTTTACCGAGCTGTAGTCGGCAGAAAATGCCATGATATTCTTCCGATGCTACTTGCAATGCCTCACCTGATGTAAGGAGTAGTTGTCGAAGAACATGGACCGCCCCACAACGAGGGCATGCTTGGCTGCCCTTCTTTCCAGACGTTCATTTCCTAACAACTGCACGCATTGTGTCAATTTCGTGAGCATGCAGCCATCTGCGGAAGGTAGGTACCTTTGGTTAGTGGATTCCCGCGTGTGTTGAGGCAAGTGCAACTAAGAGCAGATTCCATTAGATGGAACCCACATACTCTTGCCTAGGTACCTTACCTAGGTTGGTAACTTCCTATAAATTCAGTCTTGAGTCAGGTAGAACGCTTCTGCCACCCGGGGGAGCTTCTTGAAGTCGGCTTGTGCCTCCCCATCTAGAGATGCCGTCAACATAACACCCTGAGCGTACGACATTCGCCCTCTTTGTTCTTCAACCTGAGCATCTACTGTGGACAGAACCAAAGCTCATATGCAGTCCACCTTATTATAATAGGCTACTAGTTGCAATTTAATATGCCTCATAGAGTCGCAGCTACTCGATGTCAGACAGACTCGACTCTCTTCTACCGGGGCGGTACTCAGAGTGTCAGCAGACTGGCCAACCCCCATTTCAACCCCTCCAAGACGTCTCAAAATCTCAAAGAGCCCGAGGTTTTGTCGAGAACGGAAACTCAGGGACAAGAAGAATCTTCCTGCAGTACAAATAGCACAGATGAAAACCGCGGTCGTGTCTCGGTATCTCAGGCGACCATCAAGCAAGAGAATGGTGTGTTCTTATGCATTCGAACTGACCACATTGCTGACTAGTATAAGACGTATGGGAGATTACACCTGACTTGGTAGCTATCGCAGCCCGATCAAGCGCAAACATCATTCCGAAGCCAATAAAGCCACGAGGACGGCCAAGAGCATCCTCCACCCTGAACCGGGAAATACGGATTGAGGATTTCAGATTGCCCGAGCTGCCCCGCATCCTCACTCGCTCGAGACCAGAGGCGCTTGAGCTACTCTGTCGAGATGGTTTTGACGATATGGAATCTGTCCCGACAAGAAAGCAACTTCGTCTCAAGCGACGGAAGCAGCTCGTCATACGCGGCATGGGTCAACTTGCGATTACTACTGCGCCTCGAACAACCTTGGCCAGACTCAAGGGGCAGCCGAGAATGCCCGAGATCGACCCGGATCTCCTTGCGACAAACCAAGAGATATGTGGACCAAGACAGGGTGGCTTTAGCGTAGAACACTCGAATGTAGTAGAGATGATTGACAGGGACGCGAATATGACTCCCGGAAGTGACAAACCTCTGAAGAAATCTTCATTCAAGAAAAGACCGTCTTCAAGACAGGGGTCGACTGTCTTCCGTCCGTTCAGAAGAAACCTACCTCGACGCCGAAGCCCTCTGCAATTTGGTCGCACGTTGACAGGAGATCTTAAGATGGTGCGGGCATTCCGGTGTGCGACGCCTGACCACGAATCTGAGGAAGACGAGGAAGCAGTGTCCCTCAGCCAAGACGAGTCAATGTCAGACTCGACATCTCGGAGCAGTCGAGACACGGAGGATTCAGAGGATGGTCGCTCGGGAGCGGTGGACTTCGCATCGAATCTGGCGTCCACCGGCAAATGGCAAGAAGAAGAACAACTTACAATCTACAACGAAGATGAGGATCTGGTCTCAAGCGTTCAAACACGGGCCAGCAGTACTACGGGGCGGGTCTTAGCGTTGACGGATAGCCAAGCGTCTGCACAGGTTGCATCTTTTGACTCTACGACTGCGGCTACCCATGAACGAATCACAAACTCTCCGATGCGGAACACACGACATAATCGGGACCGCAATATAAAGCTATTCCCCGAGAGAGGCACTGCAAGTGAGAGTATTCGAATACTGGGTCGACTGGCAAGATCGGTAAGTTGCAAGAACACTGTTCGTTCGGCCAGAAGATCCAGAGGAAAAGTCCATGGCAGACGTTACCACAGCGAACAACGTGTCGCAAGCATGTTTTATGACGTCAAGTAGAAGGCGGGCGGATATGGTGATAGAACGCCGTCTGTGCTCTGCTTAAGATTCATGGTGCAAGGAACTCAAGATGTTGCTTTTCACGTCAGAGTTCGCTGGGGAGGACACACATATGGACATGTCAAAAGCCACTACAAGATGTTGGTCCTTTTCGCGAGTTTGAGACAGCATGAAACATCATGAGTTAATCTTTCACTTGCCTGTATATGGTATCAACAAGTACCGGAGCTTTTGACCTCCCGCGTCTGCTTCTGTGAAACAGTCTTTCCCGATCCACCTAACGCCTTGCGCCAGCTGTGCGACAGAATCCCGTTTCTTCACCCCTCATTTCGCGCCCTTACCCTTGGCTTCCGCGTCACCGAGCTCCCTGACCAACACCTTGGCCTTGCCCTCGCCAGTGTAATCCTCCATCCCCGTCTCGAAGCCCGGGCAGACGCCAATGGCGAGGTACTTGCCATCAGCGGAAAAAGCCAAGGCAGCGACGCTGTCAGGGAACTTCTGGTACTGCTTCATACGTCGCTTGGCTTCGGCGTCCCATAGCGCGACAGTGCCGTCGCCGCCTCCGGAGGCGAAGGTGCCATACACGGGGTGGAAAGCAAGAGCGTTCACCGGATAGACAATATCGCCGGCACCAGCGCCATTCTCGTCGGCAGGGGCGGCTTGTCTATGGCACTTGAATGCGTACTTGCGGGCCTGGGACTCGGGGGAGTCCTCGAACCACTCGACGGCGACACGGCCTTCGATACTGGAGGTGGCATAGCCAGCGTCATTGGGCATGCAGGATACGGCGCGAGTGAGAAACTTGAGAGAGGACTCGCGCTGCTGCCAAGGCTTGATATCGGGGGGAGAAGAGGCACTGAACAGGGCGGGGATGGGGGTGAGGTCGTAGATGTGGACGAGGCGAGCGGTCATGGCGACAACGAGCTTAGA
The DNA here is from genome assembly GCF_000150825.1 of Verticillium alfalfae VaMs.102. NCBI lineage: Eukaryota > Fungi > Ascomycota > Sordariomycetes > Glomerellales > Plectosphaerellaceae > Verticillium > Verticillium alfalfae. Next base: position 467,493 of record NW_003315037.1, read on the forward strand.
AGGACTAGCGCTGAGAGCGTGGGGCTTGCCGGGGAGGGAGATGATGAGGTTGGGCGCTGAGGGGTCTTTCGTGTTGTGAATTTGAAGAGTCTGATCCCAGGAGGCGGTGATGAGGAGGGCTAGCTGGTGTTAGCTTGATGACTTGGTAGCACGAGAGAAGAGCGCCCGCCTACATTGCTCGGGACTGTAGACCACACATCGTACTGGCGCGCTGTGTTTAGCGATTGATGTCTTTTCGCCTGTCTCAAGGTCGATCCTACGGGCGAAGGGTCAGTCTTGCCGTCACGCATGGCAGAACGGGGGCCACTCGTACTTGTAGGCTTGCCAGTCCAGGCATGCACTGTACGCCTCGTTGTCGGTGGCTCCGAAGCAGACATCTAGTACTGGTGCGCGGTGTTCGAATGTGCTGATCTGCGTGCCCTGCGCCTCTTCGGTGCCGGAGTGGGTGTCGTAGAGGTAGACGTTCTTGTCCCACGACGAAACCAGGAGCCTTGTCGAGTTCTGAGGCGCATAAGAGAGGGACGAGACGGCATCGTTGGGCGGTTGCGCCAGCTCGAATTGAGTTGCTATGACCGCTGTTAGCTACCGTACGGCCAAGTGATCACGTTAGACAGCAGTGAAGAGAACCTACCGGGCGCCATGATCAGGTTGCTGAGGTGGGGATACTCGTGATGCTTGTTCACCGACGTGGAAGCTTTTGTTTACTTAGCTCCGGCCCTGGAGCTCACAGCACTGAAAATGCCCCATGCGTCTGTTAGTCTTGGGTGACTGCACTGCGACAAGAGGTGGAGGGGTATCGGTCACGTGGCGATAACGACTTATTGTTCTGATCGCCTGCCATTCAGCGTGCGCAAGCTTTGGCGGGCTGTTGCCGGCTGTTGCCGCCATACCTGGGGGCATCAGCCACACCAAGCCTCACCCCACCATCACTGCCGCAATTTCTTCGACGAGCGGCCAAAATTGTGACTCCTGCCTCCCCGACGCTACGATTGTCTGTCTGATCTGAATTCCGAACCCCGCTCGGCATCCGCGACTTGAAAACGTCAAACCTCTCCGTTGCCCGTTTCTTTCAACGCCACGATCATTCCATTTCGACCACGAACGACGACGGAAACCCACCCCGAAGACGATCGAGCTACACCCGAAAGCAAGCGGCCACTTCACCCCGCCTTGCCCCATATCCTCCCTCCTTCAACACCACACACAGTCAGGCCGAAAGTCGCGAACGCGCGCATAACCGCCACCATGTCGGAGCCAAACTACTCCCACTTTCGATACTTCGAAAACAAGTATCCCGAGATTGACGAGTTCGTCATGTACGTTTTGTTCCGGAACACCATCTCAAGTCAAAGGCCTCATGCTAACATGGCTCCTCCAGGGTCAACGTCAAGCAGGTCCGTTTGCTACCGCCGAGCTCTGCATGCTCTCCACCCAAGCATGTTTCGAGATGTGATGCGTTTTCCAAGAGGTTGTTGACATGTCTGACATGAATTTCTAGATTGCCGAGATGGGTGCTTACGTCAAGCTACTCGAGTACGACAACATTGACGGCATGATTCTGCTTTCCGAGCTTTCGAGACGTCGTATCAGGTCTATCCAGAAGCTTATCCGCGTCGGCCGCAACGAGGTTGTCGTCGTGCTTCGTGTCGACAAGGAGAAGGGTTATATCGATCTCAGCAAGCGTCGTGTGTCCCCCGAGGATATCATCAAGTGCGAGGAGCGTTACAACAAAGGCAAGATGGTCCACTCCATCATGCGCCACGTCGCCGAGAAGACCCTGACTCCCATCGACTCCCTGTACGAGAGCATAGCATGGCCGCTCAACAAGAAGTTCGGCCACGCGATCGACGCCTTCAAGCTTTCCATCACGTAAGGCTTGCAAGAGAACTGCTTTTGGACAAGGTCGTGTTTGTGCTGACGAGACATGTAGCAACCCCGATGTTTGGCAGGACGTCACCTTCCCCTCGGAGGCGGTTGCGGAGGAGCTCAAGTCGTACATTGGAAAGCGTCTCACACCCCAGCCCACCAAGGTCCGTGCCGACGTCGAAGTCACCTGCTTCGGTTACGACGGTATCGATGCCGTCAAGACTGCGCTGCGGACCGCCGAGTCGAGGAACACGGACGAGACCCAGGTCAAGGTCAAGCTGGTGTCGCCCCCTCTCTACGTCCTCACCAGCACGTGCCTCGACAAGAGCCACGGCATCACTCGCCTGGAGGAGGCCATTGTTGACATTAGGACGAGCATTGAGGCGGCCGGAGGGCAATTGATCGTCAAGATGGAGCCCAAGGCCGTCACGGAGAGCGATGACGCAGAGCTGCAGGCGTTGATGGAGAAGCGCGAGCGTGAGAACGCCGAGGTCAGCGGTGACGAGAGCGTCAGCGGCAGCGACGATGACATCCCCGACACTGTTTGAGGAGATGACGGTCGATCATTCGGCGACGGCTCGGGACGGCCTCCACGAAAACATTTGAAAAATGTCCGGCCCGTCATGTCCGATCGCCGAGCACACGGAGTTCAGTCGGAAGCGGGGGGGGGAGGGGGGGAGGGTGAGATCTGGCTTGGCGCGGACATGAGAGCATAGATGCTAGATGCCGCGTAGACGGGCTACTCGACATAAAGCGAGGGTCGGGGTCAGGGGCAGGTCTTGGGGTCCGGGGTTGGGGCTGGTAGGCTGCCAGCCCCCGGCGCCCACCCTTCCCAGAGGAGTCTCGGGGGCGTCAAAAGCATTGTCGCGGGGGGCACTGCAAGTAGTGCTGATTTGGGTTGATGAATACAATGAAACTCTACACAGTGTACTTTATGAAATGAAAGATGAGCATGGCGTGCCGGGACATGAGAGACTTGACTTGCTCGTGGTGCGACATGGAGACGTGGCTGTGAGTATGAGAGCGCGACAAGCTAGGTACGATAAGATAAGAAATAGGAGCCCTTTCGAGCCAGGAGTAGTGTAACGCATCCGAGCCCAGCTCGCTCACCTCACCCATGACGAACTCCAGATCGAAACTTAGCAGCCCGGTTTTCATCATTGTGCAGAAGGGCAGGGGCGACAGAAGCTCCATCTGCAGCAGCAGCAGCAGCAGCTCACCATGAGCGCACGCCTCCGATGGCTCACGGCACGGCCGTTTCTCACAGACTTTTCCAAACGCCTGCTCGGGTACGCGACGTGGATCCCCGTGGTCATCATGTTCAACAATTACGTTGCCGAGATACACAACGTCCACGGACCATCCATGTATCCCTTCTTCAACGAGGACTACAACAGCAGCCTGTTACAGGACAAGGTCCTCACGTGGAAGTGGTGGCCTCAGTACGACCTCGAGCGCGGTATGATTGTGACATTCAGGTGAGCGAGCGGTGCCGGGCTCAGAGGAGGCGCCGGGCACGTTGTGGCTGACGTCGTCACAGGAGTCCCAACAACCCAGAGGCCATCTCTATCAAGAGAATCATCGCGGTGGAGGGTGACGTCGTCAGGACAAAGGCGCCGTATCCGGAGCCAGTGGCACGGGTGCCACAGGGACATATCTGGGTGGAGGGCGATGGGGACAAGACGATCGACAGCAACACATATGGACCGGTGCCGATGAGCTTAGTGACGGGCAAGGTGACTCATTTCTTGTATCCGTTGAAGAAGTTTGGGCCGATACGATGGTGGGAACACAAGGGTCGAGAGAGGTAGCAGTCGGTGAGCCTGGACAGAAGCTACCAAAGTGGACTTCGTGGGTTTACAAATCTGTGTCCCTGGGAGTGCATGATTTATAACTCGTCTAGAAGACAAGCTCCATCCGTCATATCGTCAGCTACTTTCAATTGCGTACAACTCGTCGTCTGCGGCAGTGGCACAACATGTCTTCGTAAATACGGTGCTCTACCTGAGCAAGGATGCTTCCACGTGAGGACAACAGGACACCGCAGGCTGTGGGCCTATGACGCCAAGGGCGGCCTAGTGCGGAGAGGCGGACGCTGACCTCACCCTCACTCGCGGCACGGAGCCTGGAATTGGACCCCTGCAGCAATTTTCAACCTGCCCTGGACCGTCCGCCTCTTATCAAGCAGTCAAGCAGAACAGAGCAAAGCCGCATCCGCAACAGCGTAGCATCTCCGTCTCAGCGCCGAGTTTTGCTTCCCGCAACGTCAGCCCGCTACCATCACCACCGGGGAGGCCTCTTGGCGACATCACGACCGGCTTGTCCAACGCATTTTTCCTTCGGCTTCGGAACGTCCCTCTCACCACATCGACCACCGTCCATCTTCATCTTCCTGCTTTCCGAATCGACCGTCGAGTAGTCATCTCGCTCCTTTCGACGGCGGCGGTCGACCAGCTGTTGATCCTCGGCGTCGCATCTTCTGGGCGACCTCGATGTCCCTCGCTGACCGCATCACTGGTCTCTTCTCGCCCACGACGCCCTCCTCACCGGCTCCTCTTGACGATCGACATGCGGCCGGCGCAGACCTCCTCACCGATCTTGGATACCGCGGCACCCCCACCACCCCAGACGCCGCTCACCACCAGTCACCGCTCTCAGCTCAGGCCCAGGCCCAGGCACAGGCCATGAGCAACGCCGCCTCCGACCAAGATGCCGACCTCGGCGAGGAGGCGCGCCCTCCCTACCTGCACGCCATGATCGCCGGCGGCATAGGCGGCTCGACAGGCGACATGCTCATGCACTCCCTCGACACCGTCAAGACGCGCCAGCAGGGCGACCCACACGTGCCCCCCAAGTACAACAGCCTCACCACATCCTACTACACGATATGGCGGCAGGAGGGCGTGCGCAGAGGCCTGTACGGCGGGTGGAAACCCGCCCTCGGCGGCTCCTTTCCGGGTACCATGCTCTTCTTCGGCACGTATGAATGGAGCAAGCGCGTGTTGATCGATGGCGGGGTGCCGCACCACCTCGCCTATTTTTCGGCCGGTACGTCAGAATGAATCTCTGCTCTCAATCTGCCTCTCCCCCCCCCCTTTCCAGACGCTTGTGCTGACTCTCTGACGATAGGATTCCTCGGCGACCTGGCGTCGTCCATCGTCTACTTCTCCTCCGAGGTGCTCAAGGCGCCGGCTGACAGCTCCCAAGGCGCCTCAACCAATCCGTATTTCCGCTCGGGCTACAACTAACGCGGCACGACGGACACCGTGCGCACGATTGTCCGGCAGGAGGGCCCCAAGGCGCTCTTCCACGGCTACAAAGGCGACGCTGTACCGCGACCTGCCCTTCTCCGCGCTGCAGCTCATGTTCTGGGAGCAGTTCCACGCCTGGGCGCGCGCCTACAAAGGAAGCCGCGAGGTCGGCGTGCCGCTCGAGCTGCTGACGGGCGGCCCTAGCCGGCGGTCTCGCGGGCATAGTGACGTGTCCGCTCGACGTCGTCAAGACGAGGCTGCAGACGCAGGTGCACATTCCGCCCGAGGCGGCGGCGGCGGCGGCGGCGACGAACAAGACGGCGCACGCGTCACATCCTCAGAAGCGCAACATCTCGACGTCTTCGCCGTCGACGCACACGCCACGCCTCGGCGCCGTCAACCTGAAGACCATGTCTGTGCTCAAGGGCCTCAGGGTGATTTACCAGACCGAGGGCCTCGGGGGCTGGTTCCGGGGCGTGGGTCCCCGCGGCGTGTGGACGTTCATCCAGAGCGGGTGCATGCTGTTCTTGTACCAGAGGTTACTGCGGGAGTTGTCGATCTGGGACCCGCAAGACGAGGAGAAGGCAGCGCCCATGTGAAGGGGGTAGCGGCGCGCGATACGCACAAAGGGCTGGATGCGCAACGGGGCAGAGCGTCAGAGCGAGGGAGCGAGAGAGCATCCATGTACAACAACGAGAGCATTTTCTGTACAATGTGTAGGACCTAGAGAACTAGAGTCATGGGGACCCCATAGGGCGGCGTTGGAGGATCCGGATAGACGGACATTGACAGCGATAGAGCTGGCTCGGACGAGCAAGACAAGTCTCTTTTCATTCAGCGTCGGATGAATACACCAGCGTTTATTGTCAAGATCCAGATCACCGGTCGTAGTTATGATGGTGCCGTAGTGAAGAAGGCAGGCTCAACTGCAGTGCCTTGGCCCACGCTCTCGAGCACACAAGGCTTATTGAACTATGGACGCATATGAAGGTCTACAGACGCTTTCTTCTCTTCACCCTGCACATTCTTCTTCCACGAAGCCTGATAGACCTAGGAGTGCTCCAAAAGGTGGCGAGCCTGAACAAGCAGCCCGACCTGCAAGATGCTTCAATCAATGTATCCGACACGGCTACCGAAGGAGGTACCACTGCCGATTGTGATCAAGGGCAAGACATGGCGGGCCACCAACACGGAGCAGTGCTGGCAGCTCCAGGGGAGAGGCCAGCGCAGCTACCCCTGTCAAAGGGCCCTGTGACGACACGTCCAGCTCGGACGCACTCGCCACGCGGGGAGCAGGCGCTGCCCTGACCGTGACTGGCCCAGCTTCCTACCCTTACCTACCTACCTAGGTACCATTACCCTGGAGCTCGTCAATTCTGACTTGGCGACAATTCCGAAATCTTTCCTTCTCACTGTCAACCTTTCACATCACCCGCCCACGCAAACCCCCCTTTACCTGCCTGGTGCACCCCCTTTGTTGCTTCGCTGATTGACTTTCATCTGGTTCATTCTGTTCCGTTTCTGTTCTTTCACTTCGCCATGGCTGACGCAGACACGCCTCCGCGGGATTCGACCCCCAGCACCTCCTTCGCTCCTGCGACAACGGCGACGACCACGGCAGTTTTCATTCCCCAGAAACGAGCAATCGAGGAGGACCATGCTCCCTCAGTCCCATCACCCCTGAACCCAGACGTACGATCAACGCCACAGGCACAGTCCACAGACGACATGCCTGCCCACACGCGCGACAAGCGGGCTAAGAAGGAGTCGTACAAGAAGCGCGAGTCCAAAGTCACCTTTGGCGGCGACAGCAACCGCGGCACCCCTGACCCCAAGAGCAAGAGTAAAAATGCCAATTCTCGAGACAAGGAAGAGCCCTCGTCCTCCGAGTCTGGCCCGCTGCGGTATAAGCTGCCCGCGGCGAAGCAGACCGACTTCGACCCGCCCCGTGGTCCCGTCTTCATCTCCCACCACGAAGTACCCTCCCTCGACCGACAGGGCAAGATTGCTTTCTTCGAGACCTCTGACCAGTACGTCGCTCCTGCTCCAATTGCGACCCCAGCGCCTGACTCTGACTGCCTAGTGTCTACAACAAGAAGAGCTACCACTACACCCACTGCATCGCCGATCCCGCCTTTCCCTCGTCCCTCTACTACCGCCAGACCGAGCCCTTACCCCATGGGCCTCACATGAGCTTTGAGGACTCGGCCACCCACATGTTCTTCGACCAGTCCGGGCGCCACATCACCACTCACAAGGGCTTTCGTATGACCCGCGCCAACGTCGCCATCCGCCAGGGCCGCTTCTACTACGAGGTCAAGATCAACAGAGGCATCGTCAAGGACCCCGGGCCTGGCGACCCCGAGTCCAACGGCCACGTTCGCATGGGGTTCGCGCGTCGCGAGGCCGCCGTCGACGCGCCTGTCGGTTTCGATGCCTATAGCTACGGCATCCGCGACAAGGCTGGTCAGAAGGTCTACATGTCCCGGCCCAAGGACTTCTTCCCTGCCGGCGAGGACATTCAAGAGGGCGACGTCATCGGCCTCGAGATTCAGCTGCCCTCTGAGCATCTCCACCGCAAGGTCGTCACAGGTCGCTACAACCCCGCCGTCGACCTCGACACGTCCGCTTCCTGCGATCCCCACGGCGGAACCAGCGAGGCCCCCAACATTGTGCGCGACCGCATCCCCATCGCTTCAAGGCCCACATCTATTTCGAGCAGATCGACTACACACGTGCAAAGAGCTCGAGGACCTCATGAGCCCCAACCCCGTCGTCAACCCCGACTCGGCCGAGCAGCCCAACCCCGTCCACGCCCTACCCGCCCTGCGCACTCTGCCGGGGTCCCACATCAAGGTGTACAAGAACGGCGTGCCCATGGGCACCGCCTTTGAGGACCTCCTCGCCTTTCTTCCGCCAGCCTCCAAGCCACTCGCCGCCCCCGGCGCGCGCGAGGGCTTCGACGACGGCATGCTGGGGTACTACCCCGCCGTCAGCGTTTTCCGCGGCGGCGCCGCCGAGGTCAACTTTGGACCCGACTTTTGGTGTCCCCCTGCCGCCAGCCCTGGCCAAGAAGACATGGCCATGGGGGGCGTCGACGACGTGCAGGCCCCGCTGCTGCCCGTGTCCGACCGCTATACGGAGCAGATTGCCGAGGACGTCGTTTACGACATTATTGACGAGGTGGACTTTTGGATGCAGGACGGCGGACAGGTTCTCGATCACGCCAAGGACGAGCGCAAGGGCGGCAACGACGTCGGCCTGCCTGACCAGGAGGAGATCAAGGAGGTCGTGCAGGATGATTGAGGGGCTTGTCGGCAGTGTGTGGCTGCTTGGCTTTTTTTTTCTGGTGATAGAGAGAGAGATACCCTGGGCTGGCGTTTGGTGTTGGTGATCAAGGTGATGCAGTACGTCGCTTGCTTGTTGTTTTGGGACACAATATATACCATGAGGCATGAACGGACGGCGGACAAAATGGGGCACTGATGCTCTTTTGAAACTTCATGACTGTCATAGCAATTCATCAAAACTATGTATTAAGAGAACATTTGGGGTATCCTGGGGGTCATTTTCATCCAAATCCATCGAATCCGTTCATCCAAGTCTATGCCACCCCCTCTCGCACCTCACATGATTGGCAAGCCAACAAATCACCTGTGCGTCCGCCTGCGACGAGGGCTCTCAAGGGCAGGGTCGACCTCGCTCAGCGGCGACACGCGCCCGCTCCTCGACTCCCTGCCGCTGCGCGAGTCGCGCGACCGGCGGCCGTGGCCGTGGCTCTCGCGGTCGCGGTGGTGGCTGCGGCTGCTGGAGCTGCGGTAGGACGAGGCACGCGACACGGGGGCCGGCAGCATGGGGTCGTCGGGCAGCTCCTCGACGCGGGCGGCACCGTCGATGGGGGGGGGCCGTTGCGCTCCGGAGTTCTCGCGCTCAAGGCGGAACCTCCGCGGCCCGCGCCTTGTGGCAGTACCAGAGCACGAGAAGGAGGGACTGATTGCAGGTTAGCACTCGTCTCATCAACCAGAGCATCTTCATAACACCCAGGGGGGCGCAACGGGGACGACGTACGGAAAATGGCACGCTCCAGACAACGTTGAGGCCGATAAAGGCGGGCCAGCGCAGCTTCAAAAAGTTGACAATGGCCTTGAGCATGCCGATGATGGCGCCGGGCTTGCTGACGAGGTCGTTGAGGCTCTTGGGCATGAGCAGGCTCTTGGCGGCGCTCTTCATGTCCGCGCTGTCGGCCTTGGGGTCGCGCTTGATGCCCTGGCTCTCGGCGGCGGCGGCCATCATCTCGGGCCCCATCTGCTTGGTGACCTTGTCGGGGAGGCCGGCGACGAGCTTCTTCATGCTGCTGGGGAGCTTGTCGTAGTTCTTCTTGAGGGTGCCGTCGCGGTCGTCGACGAGGGCCTTGAGGTCGTCGACGGCCGTGGGCACGCCGTTGACGAGGTCCTTCAGCACGAGGGTGAACTTGCGGACGAGCTCGTTCGACTCGGCCGACAGGGCAAAGGCCTTGTTGTTCTGGGCGCCGAGGTTGAGGTCGTCGAGGACGCGGGAGAGGTCGTCGCGCTCGCGGGCCTCCTCGGACGGGTCGACCTTCTTCGGCTCGACGACGGCCAGCTGCTTGTCCTTGTCTTTGTCCTTGCGGTGGAGCAGGAAGGAGATGGGGTTGTGCGACTTCTTCTCCTTCTCCTTCTCTTTGGTCGGCAGCGCTGCCGGCGCCGCCTTGGCGTTCTGGATGCCGCGAATGGTCGACTCGTCGGAGGAGTCCCAGTTCATATCGGACGTGCTGGCGGTGCGTGGCGGTAGAGGCGGTGCCGGGCCGTCGTATTCGTCCGAGTTCAGAATGGAAGCAAAGAAGGCCTCGTCGTCCTTGTCGAGAATGGGACCAGGCTCCTGCGCCAGCTGTGAGCGAGAGTTGGTGCGGGAGGCCGATGGCCTCGAGCTGCTCTGGTTTTGATGCTCATGCTCATGCTCTGCGGCCACTGCGTCCTTGGCGTCCTTATCTGTCTTGTACTTCTTGTACTTTTTGTAGCTGATGTATTCGAGCATCGCGGCGGTGTGGCGATGGGCGAAGGGCAAATGCCGATGGGAAGTGGGTGGGTGGGTGTATGCGTTGTATGCGGTGGGAGAGAGATGGAGAGAAAGGGCAGAGGTGAGGAGGGGTCGTTTGTTCAATATAAAGAAACAGCAGATGGCGATGGTTTGCTTCGGTTCCCTCTCTCGCATGCAGCAGAAGAAGAGAAGAAAAGAGAGCACTTCTGACTAAACGCTTGTCTCGCCCCTGTGCCCTGTATGTCTGACGTCTGTTCAGGGCGTCGCTGGCAGTTGATGTAAGAAAGCGAGCAAGACGCAAGCCATTGGGCAGGCAGGCGCAAGGTAGACGGACGCGAGCGAACCTGGAAGCGTGCGCAGCCACCCTGAAGCTGCGTGATGTCATTCGACCACTGCTGTTGGCGCCCTCCCTGGGCGAGCTCGGCAAGCTCCCGGCGGCTTGGAGGTACATGAAGAGGTGGTGCTGGTGCCGCGCGAACAGAGGTACCGCAGTTTCAGGGTTCGGCCAGCCAGCCGCCTGAGCGAGTGGACAGCGCTGTGCCAGCTGTGGCCCCGCCCCGGAGCAAGTACCGAGCCCCAGAGGTGGGAACCCTTCCCTGCTGTGCTGATCGCCAGCCACCTACCACCTGCAAAATGCTTGGAACGAGCACTTTTGGCACGTCTCGCCCCCAAGAGCCCAGGCGAGGTCAGTACCAGCAGCGCCGATCGCCCCGTCTGGCCCCTTCTGGGAGGCCGGGCAGAATGCATTGGAAGCTGGGCCCAGACGTTGGCTACCTCTCATTCGCTCTACTCGCCTCGTGCTTTTCAAGTGCCACTCTTGCACCATGACATGCCGACGGTGGCTGTGCACGCACGGCGGATGATCAGGGTCCAACCAGGGGCAAATGCAAGAGGTTGACTGTCGACCGGCAAAATAGCTCGTTGGTTTGGGGGGGGGGTATCTCGTGTGTTCGACTGCTTCTTCGCTCTCCAACTCTAAATGTCCCGTGGTATCATCTCGTTTCACGGAAGCTCATTGCTCGTCATCCTCCTCACTGCTGGCCTCGCCCTCCTCCCTCATGACTTCGTCCACGGCGCTCGCCCTCTGGTGCCCGCTCCGCCTGCGTCCCCTCTGGTAGGCCTCCTTGCTTGTGATCGCCCTCTCGCCAACAAAGTGCTCCCCCGTCCAGGCCGTCGCGCATCGCGGGGCACTTCTTCTCCCGCCGCGCCCGCCAGTACGCGTCTCCGCACATGTCGTGCAGCCGCATGTTGCAATCCCGCGCCGCGCACCGCTGCCCCTGCGTGATGATGTCCTTGCACGCCTCGCAAAACTTGATGCGCTGCCAGTCCCCGGCCGCCGCCTCGGCGTCGTTGAACGACTCGACGAGCCACGTCCGGAGCTCCATGAGCGCGCGCGGGCTCAGGCTGTAGAACCCCTCGCGCGACTTCTCGAGCCACCCCTCGCTGACGAGCTTGGCCGCCATGGCCTCGACCTCGCTGTGCTTGAGGCCCTTGTCCGTGGGCGCCTGCGTCTGCGTCTGCGCCTGCGTGGCCCCCCCGCCGTCTCCGTTCTCCTCCTCTGCTTCCTCGTGATGGCTGGGATTGTCATGGCGGGATTTCGGCGGTCGTGCCAGCTTGATGACCTGCATGCTGTCGAGGCACATGCACTCCATGCGCGGCGTGTTGTACGTGTCGAACATGGCGTCCAGCACGCGCTTGACGAAGCTCAACTCGTCCGGCGCGTACGTCGTCGCGAGCTGCGTCGTGGGGTCCGACGTTGTGTTGACGAGCGCAAAGACTCGCTTGCTCGTCGCCTGGTGCACCGAGCTGCGGATCTCGTAGTCGAAGAAGGATATCGCTTCCGTGGCGGCGGCCACGTACGAGTCAAAGTCTTGACGTGTGACCTTGTCCTCCGTCACCAGCTGGTTCTCGTCGGCCGAGAAGATGGCCGCCAAAATCGGTCGGGCGTCCTCGAACGTCAGGGCGCCTCGGGCCATGAAGGCCTGGAGGAAGGCCCGGTTGCCGTCGCGGTAGTGCAGTGCGACGTTCGCCATGGTTGGGCGAGATGGTGTCGGATGCCTGGGCGGATGTCGAAGTATGGACCACGAGGGATGTTCATCCAGGACTGTGGTTTGGGTTGGGAGCTGTCTCCGAGGCTCTCAGCTGGGTTGGTGGGGTTGTTCAAGCTCAGAGTACATCAAAGGCAGCAAGCGTTGTAGTGCACGCGACGAGACGCGTCAGAGGTCTTGTTGCAGCTGTGCCACATCTCGGGCCCCTGGCTGTGGCAGTGCATGGCCGAAACACACCCATCGTCCGGGACCAAAGCTGTTTGATCCATTTATTATTTTTCTCCTGTCCACATCCACCTGGATCCTCTACGCATTCGTCGCCTCTTGGAATGCCCCAACGTTGAACGTGTCTCCCAACAGTGACCGAAATTCAAGAAAGAAAGGAAAAAACCGTTCCGGCTCAGATGACAAATTGCTGATGCGCTGAGGTGGCGTCGTTTTCGCCTGCGGCTGTCCATCCGAAATGAGGGTCAAAGACATGCCAGGCGACAAGGGCAGATCGGGTCGATTGCAACCTCGGATCCAGGTCTTCGGGACACGATCGTATACCACCGCACCAACTTGCCTGTCGTCTGGTCTTTTTCATATTTCCATCATTACTTGATACCCAAGTCGGCCACACATTCTCGACCCCGACGACTTCGAGAAGCCTGCTATGCCACATGGGGAACAGGCCCAAGCATCGTTTCGTGTGTCGTGTGCGATTGATGGTCTCCATCCGGATTGACGACTCCCGTTGAAGGCAGTGGCCAAAATAAATCATCGGGCTACCCACGAAAAGCCATGTGGCCAGTTTCACGTAAGGGACCCCGATGCCCGCCGGGCCCGCCACGGTTCGGCCTATGACCACGCGTGTCGAGCTCCCGACATGCTTTCGCTCGGACGCTGTCGCCGTGCGACAGGCAGCTAAAATGTGCACTAAGAAAAAAACGCTCCAACGGCACTCTCCATGCCACACCACCATGACCAACACGGTTGCAGCGCTCGTTCGGCTGGGCCCTTTTGGTAAGAAAGATCCGTGGGAGATCACCAATAAGATCTAGCGCCCAGCTAGTCGCTTGTCATCTCATCCAGGGGGCCAGCTTTCCGGTCGTGACAGGCATCGTTTCAGCTGGTAGCCTCAGAAGTGCACCACCACCTGCAGGACGCACCTTGAGCTTGTCGGACCGGTGGTTTCTCACCAGACCCGCCCAACCCGTTCGCGGTGGGAAGAAAGGCGCCGCGTCAGAGACTATCGACTCAGCATCGACGGGGATCTGGGGGAACTGACGAGGACATGGCAAACTTGGTCTCAGCAGGTCTGCATTCCGATTCGCGATGTTTGTCTTGGTCGACTCGAGTGGTCTCACTACTGGCGAGGGGGGTTTGCGAAAATTTCCCGCCTCACCATCCATCTGGAATCATCCGCCCGCCCTCCCCCCCCCCGATCGTCAAATTTTCTGGCCCCAGCTTCTGAGCAAACATTATGCGCCGCAGATCTCGTACCAGGACTACCTTGCTATCCATGTTCCGGTCTCGACTCGAGGACGTCCGTGGTGAGCCTGGTTGTGGATGCACCCCGTAGTTCCACGCAAGCACCCTTGCGGAGATCTTAAGCATCTGCGATCTCCTCTATTATCTACCTTGTCCTCTCCTTTCACCCCTCCCCCGTTCCTGCGCGCTCCTCTGCTCCCTTGTTTCTTGACGCGGCCCGCTACACTGCAAATCGATCGCACCGGGGTCTAGGCGAGCAAAATGACAACGGGCTGAGAATGGCCGTACAGCTTCCCGATGAGAAGCTGGGAGTCGCCATTGGCGTTCTCGTGTACTCGTTCTTTTGTTTATTCTGCAGTGTGTTGATGGTATGGCTGGTCTGCGTCCATCGCGAACGAGCAAGCTGTGAGTTCTCGAGCCGGAGGGTCTTGGTGACGCCGTGGTCCCGGAGCAAGTCGCTGATCGGCCCCTCCCCCCCCCCCAGATGTTGCCCTTATTTCCATATCGACAGGCTTGGGATCTGCTGGTTCAATAGCCCAGCAACTTCACACCATTGTGCGATGGCGTGACATCAAGACCCAACAGCATACGAATGCGCTGGCCAATGTGGGAAACCCCGAGCTGGCCCTCGCGGGGCAGTCCGCTGGCCTTGACCTTGTGCTGTTCTATATTCGTTTGTCTTCCAGCTCCTGTAACTACGCGGCATCGTAACTGACAGCGACCTCCCAGAATTCTACTCCTATCAGGTCACAGCCATGGCGACGTTCTTCTGGTACGTTGGGATGGTCGCGTGGATCTCGACACGCCCTGTTAACAACCACCTAGGGCCGCTGCACTCGCACAGTCCATCTTTCAACTCAGCTTCATTGAATCCTTCAGAGGCAAAGCCAACCCCGTTTCGAAAGTCATCGCGGTCATTTTACCGGCTGTCATGCTCAGCCTCCTCCGCATCGATGCTATCCAGACCAATACGATCTTGTTCATCGGGATGGCAGACTTTCTGCGTATGACCAACCTTTCTCGACCTGTGTTGGAAATACTGACATTCGAGCAGTCCTTACTTGTATCTCCGGTAGTATCATCATATTACTGATTATTCTCGTGAAATACATTCACGTGCGCAGAAATGTGCTGTCGTGGAACGTGAACTACGGCAAGCCATCCGAGGGGTCCGTCGATAACGTCACCGTCTCAAGCGGTGTCCGGCCGCGGCGCCAAAGCATATATGACAAGTGGCTCGTCGTGCGCTTTACAATCGCCGCGCTCGCCATGAGGTGAGTTCTGGGAATCCACTTGCGCCACAGCGGTGCGTTCGCAGAGACTGACTCATATTGAAAGCGCCTTCCAGATGGTGACCATCGTCTTCCAGGTCAGCGCGTCGCGGCGCAATAACCTCGAATCCATAGGGACCGAGCCCGACCTCGGCATGGACCGACTGCAGTCCGATCTGCTCGTCTTCATCCCCGGCGTGACGGCCAGTCTCTTGACGTTTGTCGTGTTTGGCACGACCAAGACATTCCGCGACTACATGCGGTCGCACTTTGTGCCCAAGCCACTGCGCAACGGCTTCCGGCTGCGACACCGAGGCTCGCAGCGGCTCGAGTCGGAGCCGCCTACTCCTGGGCTGCAATTTCGAAATGACGTCCCGGACCTGGAGCAATACCCGGCGCCGTCCTATCAGCAGGGGATCAGGCTGAGCGATATTCATGTGGACAGGCAGGGCAATGTGGTGTGCCATGGAGAGTGGCCCATGAAAAGGGGCTCCC
>NW_003315037.1:483340-485475 GCF_000150825.1 Verticillium alfalfae VaMs.102
TCTGGACGATAATCTGGAAGATGATGTGGATCGCCAAGCTGCACGTTTCTGTAGCTCGATGAGTGACAACTCCCTACCTGGACTACCTAGTAAGTTGGA
Organism: Verticillium alfalfae VaMs.102; assembly: GCF_000150825.1. Taxonomy (NCBI): domain Eukaryota; kingdom Fungi; phylum Ascomycota; class Sordariomycetes; order Glomerellales; family Plectosphaerellaceae; genus Verticillium; species Verticillium alfalfae. Next base: position 483,440 of record NW_003315037.1, read on the forward strand.
CCATTTCATACAGGGTGCGGCTCAACAGCATGGCTCCCACCCCTCGTGAGTAGTCAGGTTAGCACCAGCAGCGCAAGGTTGGCCATGGCACCTTACCTACAATACCCGGTAAATGCCTAGCAAGGGGGTGACACAAGAAAGCCACACTCCCAAAACGTGAGCTCCCTTTGAACCGATATACTATACTTGGTACTCGCTCAAAGCTGATCAAAGTAAGAATGTGGTTGAATGTGTTGCCGATTAATTAGCAGGAAGAATCTCAGAGCATCCGGTTGAGACATAAACTGTGAATAACGTTCCAAAGTTAGGGATCTATCTGGATGGTGCTGTATCTGACGGGTTTGTAGTGCGGCCTACCCTGTTAAACCCTTAACCAAGGTACCTAGGTAGCTAGGTATGGAGCTGGGTGCTGACTAATCACCATTAGCGAAGAAGGAGCTCTCGCATCCCATGCAGGCCTGACGTCCATCCAATGGCACGAGCTGGCTTTAGAGCTTTGAATCCTCACATCCCGACAAGGCCCAGCTCACTCCCTCTCCCTGCATTTCTTGTCAGCCGAACAGCGAGACCACAGGCGTATTTGACAGGTTCTCAAGGTCCCGAGACCTGGTTTTGACGCGGTGAAGTCTTTCGCAGCGGCCACGACGTACTTGCCATCTCGACCCGTTCTCACACCGAATCTCATTGACAGCACTGACGAAAGCTTCGAGCGAGGCAAGTGCAACCTCGACTAGAGGGTTGTCGCCATCAAAGGGCTTCCTCCTCATTTGAGATCGAACAGGCGTCTCATCTTCATCTCTGCCGACTTCGCCAGGGCGTTCGTAGGACTAAGGGGTCTCCCCTTGGAGAAGGCGGCTGGCTTCCCCGCGCCTCGAAGCCAAATCGACCACTGAACTGAGGCGCACAACCCGTGTCGGACCACCCATCAGGCTGTTGAAAGACACAAACCATGTCTGACTTGCAGGAATTCCACGTCATCAGAATCGCCCACAGCGATGGCCAGGACACAGGCCCGGGCTACTGGCCGGTAGATGCAGCAAAGACGGCGAAGAAGCCCGGCGCGGCCATCGCAGACAAGACTCCCAGGACGAAACCGCAAATGGCCAGACTGGAAGAGGATGACCCGAGATTTGTCGAGTGGCGGGTCAAGTTGGGCTTGCTCCTCAAGCAAGAGCTATCACTCAGCCCCCAAGGTACGTCACGCCGAGGCTGGGCTTGGTCCTCGTTGTGTTGATGACCCCTCTCACGGCCAACTGACAAGAACTGAACAGAGGGTCTACCTTGGTACATTCACTTCCCCCGAGGATACTGGCTCTACGAAAAGTCCAAGCACCTCTGGGTGTCCGGCTACCCTATCAAGTCCAAGCTTTTCAAGAGCCCCCAGGAGTTTGGCGTGCATCTGCTGTGGCTCCTCTCCGGCTCCAAGGACCATAACGACTGTTGCTGCGTGCACTGCATCGCACCGAGGGTCGCCAACATGGGTGACGAGCTCAGTGTCCAGGAGCCTGCTGCGGCGGTGGCCAGCACAATACCGCCGCCGGCACCAGTATCAGCACCTTTGGCTGGCGAAGCAGTCCAGAAGAGTATCGCCAACGTCAAGGCCCCGAGCGCAACACCCACGCCGACGGCCACACCACCTTTGCGACCGGTCCAGCCGTCCCCCGTGGCCACATCTGCACAGTCATTGACGCCCATTCAAACCCCTGTGCCGGTGCCGGTCCATGTCCCGGCACATGTTCCGGCACCTGTGCAGGCACCAGCACCGGCGCCAGCCCCGGTGCCTCAACCTCCGCCGACCGTATCCCTCAAGACGGAGTCACCGGTGCCAGTTCCGATCGTACCCACGGTCAACACGCTGGTTCCCTTCAACCAAAACATGTCCTCCCTCTTCTTCCGCACAGGGGAGATGGTCTGGTACTCGGTGACCCCGAGTTGGCGTATCGGCCTCATCGCAAAGTCCAACCCTCAAACCAAGCAGGTTGACATTCTGCCCATCTCGCACGCCCTCTTCGAACAATGTGCAGCTTCAAGCCAAG
>NW_003315037.1:485865-504263 GCF_000150825.1 Verticillium alfalfae VaMs.102
TCCTCGCGCAAGGCGGCGCCTCCTCGGACTCCGCGATATCTGCAACGCAGCCGACAATCACGGGCACCGTCTTCTTCAAGGGCGACCTCTACGCGCCGCTATCGACCGACGCCCCGGGGCCCCCCATCCGCGTCCGCTGTCACCCCATCCTCCGACATGCCGGAGACGAAGCTGCCGCGTGCCCTCCGCGAGGAGATGCTCTTCCGCGCCAAGGCCGCCCCGGCGTCCCGCTGGCGTCTGCACCTCCTCCGCCGCGACGTCGTCCTCCGCGAGCCCGACGTCCGCGGCCGCTTCTATCCGTCCGCCCGCCTGCTCCCCGTCCTCATGTCCCACGACACGGCCGGCCTGCAGCGCGAGCTCCAGCAGGGCGTCGTCCGCGACTCGGCCCGCTTCCTCAACCAGAGGATGGACACGTTCCGCGAGGGCTACATCGGCCGCAAGCGCAGCCGTCTCGACGCTATCGGCGCCGCCGTGCCCCACGGCGCCGGCGCCCTGTTCACCTTTGAGCCCGTCGTCGTTGAGGAGCCCGCCGCGGCCGAGGGCATGCTCCTCTCGTGAGTCGGTGGGATAGCAGGCAGGTGAAAGGGGGTGGTGGGCAAGAGAAGGCATGGGAGCTCACGTGGCAGCAACGAGCGGGCAAGGCTAGGAGACAAGGCGGACAGAAGGGAGGGACATGGGTAGGGGACTGCAAAGCGCAGGCCCACGGATCGCGTCATGATTCAATGTTTTGGTTATCCTAAAAGGACGTCTCGACGCCTACCGCAATCCATCTTAGACAATGGCCGCACTGGGATGAACGCTCCCCGTTTTCCCCTCTATCCCTCTCATGACGGACTTGAGCGTATCAGGCACCTCTCTCCCCGGGGGGAGAGAGAGAGAGAGAGAGCAAAGAAAATCGGAACCGAAATGCAATCCCCAGACGCAGACGCACGTCCCTGTTCCCGAGTCATCAGCATGCACGCGTGTGCGCTTTCTTTCTTTCTTCCTTTCTCTCTCGCTCTCTCTCGTCCCTCCCCCCTCCGTGGCGTATTCCTGTTGTCGCCGTGGCCACGCAATGTACGCACGACGTGGTCATGGCGAGTCAATGTCGCGCAACGGTGAAGAGTAAGCTCGCGCTTGGGGAAAACCGTACTCAACCAGCCCGACCCAAGGACCAGATTCTCGGGTGCCGTGTCTGCCCTTTGTTTTGTTTTTTTGGAACCCCCCTATTGTAGTATGGTAGTGGCAGACGCTCTACTCCGCCATGACAGACAGAGAGAGAAAAGAAAATTCCATTTCGACGCTACTTTGCGTCGCTACTACGTGCCTTATGCGCCATTTCGTTCCCCTTCATCGACCATTCGTGGATCCCCAACATGCCATGCCCGCGCCGTCCCGGATAGTTACGGCCCAAGGTGGGCGTACTCCTTGTTGAATGCCCGCCCGATGACCATGCGGCGGATCTCTGACGTGCCGGCTCCAATCTCGTACAATTTCGCACTACGCGTTCGAGTCAGTCAAGTCACACGCACCGGTTGGGAAGGGGAACAAGAAGAGAGGGTTCTGAGCAAAGCCAACGAAGGAGAGGGAAAAAAAGAAAACAAAAAAACGTACTCTCGCAGCAGCCGCGACGCCGGCATCTCCTCGACGTAGCCCATGCCACCGAGCAGCTGGATGCAGTCGAGCGTGCACTCGGTCGCGCGCTCGGCAGCGTACAGAATGGCGCCGGCGCAGTCCTGGGTGCGGATGGTGCCAGCCTCGTCGACGGTGCGGGCCGTGGCGTAGGTGTAGGCGCGCGACGCCTGCAGCTTTGTGTACATGTCGGCCAGCTTGCCCTGGACGAGCTGGTTGTGGGCGATGGGCTGTCCAAACTGCTTGCGCTGGTGGGCGAAGGGCAGGGTCACGTCGAGGGCGGCCTGCATGATGCCGAGGGGACCGGCCGACAGGACGAGGCGCTCGAGGTCGAGGCCCTCCATGAGCACGCGCACGCCGCCGTTGAGGTTGCCGAGGACGCGGTCGTCGGGCACGAAGACGGCGTCAAAGCTGAGCTCGCCCGTGTTGCTGCCGCGCATGCCCATCTTGTCGAGCTTGCGCTGGCAGCTGAAGCCGTCAGACGTCTTGGTCTCGACGATGAAGGCGGTGATGCCCTTGGAGCCGGCGTCGGGCTCGGTTTTGGCGTAGACGACGATGACGTCGGCGTCGGGCCCGTTTGTGATCCACATCTTGCTGCCGTTGATGAGGTAGCCGCCGTCGACCTTTTTGGCCGTCGTGCGCATGCTGACGACGTCGCTGCCGGCGCCCGACTCGGACATGGCGAGGGCGCCGATGCTCGTGCCGGCGATGAGGCCGGGCAGGTACTTCTTCTTCTGCTCGGGGTTGCCGTTGAGCTGCAGCTGGTTGACGCAGAGCTGCGAGTGGGCGGCGTAGCTGAGGCCGATGGAGCCCGAGGCACGCGACAGCTCCTCCATGACGACGCAGTGGGCCTGGTAGCCCATGGCGAGGCCACCGACCTCCTCGTCGGCCGTGATGCCCAGGAAGCCGGCCTCGCCCAGCTTGGGCCACATGTCGTTGGGGAAGGCGTTGGTCTTGTCTGTGCGGGCGGCGACCTCCTCGGTCATTTCGCGGCGCGTGAAGTCCTGCACGCGCTCGCGCAGCTCGGCGAGGTCGGCCTCGGTCGGGGGCTCGAAGCCCTGGGGGTGTTTTTGCGAGTGATGCCTCGTCTGGATCTGGGGGAGGACGGAGGAGGAGGTGGTGGGCGTAGAGATGCGGGGGCGGAGCTGGCGGGCGGGCTTCGCCAGGGAACGCAGTAACCTGGCAGACGACATGGTATTGTGTTGCGATGCAGGGCACTACTCTTCTTTCCTCTGGAGATGGAGGCAAGGAAATTGATGCAATCAGATTCAATGGAAGATGCAATGGAGGATGCAATTGAAAAAGAAGTTGCGTCAGGTCAACAGAGGCAGTCGTAGTCACAGTCGATTGTAGGCAGGTCCGACCAGCCAACAGCACTATGAAGAAGGCGCGGTTGAGTGGCCAGGCCGAGCAGGAAAGTGCGGCCCAGCGCGGATATCGACGGGCCGAGGCTGGGTGAACCCCCCCCCCCCCTTCCCGGACTCCACGGGACGTCATGCTCTGGGTGCGTTCCTTATCCCGTCTCCAAGCGGCATTCGGCTGGACCTTGAGCATATCCCAATTGATCCAATTCATCAAATGCAAAGACAAACTGCATCCGCCCTCTCTCTCTGCTTCAGAAAGCAGCACGTCGTCCTTCCAAATTGATTTTCGTATCGCGACGTCGCCTTCTGGCTGCTCACTTCTGCCAACACTTTGTCACTCTGTCACACCACACACTCACCATGTCGGCTTCCCGCTCCTCGAGAGACCTCCTCGTGCTCTCTCGCCAACTGACCCGGTCGAGCACCTCCACGACGGCCGCCGCCCGCCTCCACACCCTCCAGCCCCGCCTCCGCCCTTGCTCACGATCTTCGACGAGCAGCGGCGTTGCACAGACGCGGACGCAGACACAGACGCAGACGCAGACCCGCGGCGTCGCGACGTTTACACCACCCCACCAAGCCAGCGCCATCTCTCTCGTCCAGACCAACGTCGACCCGTCCTCGGATGAGTTCAGGGAGAACGAGCAGGGCATGGCCGAGGTCATGGCCCGCATGCAGACCCTGACGACGCGCATCCACCGCGGCGGCTCGGACAAGGCCCGCGAGAAGCACCTCGCGCGCAACAAGATGCTGCCGCGCGACCGCGTCACGGCCCTCATCGACCCCGGCACCACCTTCCTCGAGCTCTCGCCCCTCGCCGGCCACGAGCTGTACCCCGAGGCCGACGTGCCGGCGGGCGGCATCATCACGGGCGTCGGCGTCGTCGAGGGCGTCACCTGCGTCATCGTCGCCAACGACAGCACCGTCAAGGGCGGCACCTACTACCCCATCACCGTCAAGAAGCACCTGCGCGCCCAGGCCGTCGCCCAGGAGAACAGGCTGCCGTGCATCTACCTCGTCGACAGCGGCGGCGCCAACCTGCCGCACCAGGCCGACGTCTTCCCCGACCGCGACCACTTTGGCCGCATCTTCTACAACCAGGCCCGCATGAGCGCCCAGGGCATCCCCCAGATCTCCGTCGTCATGGGGCCCTGCACCGCCGGCGGCGCCTACGTGCCCGCCATGAGCGACGAGAGCATCATCGTCGAGAACCAGGGCCACATCTTCCTCGCCGGCCCGCCCCTCGTCAAGGCCGCCACCGGCGAGGTCATCTCGGCCGAGGACCTCGGCGGCGGCCGCCTGCACTCGTCCGTCTCGGGCGTCACCGACTACCTCGCCGTCGACGACGCCCACGCCCTCACCCTCGCCCGCCGCAGCATCAGCAACCTCAACTGGGCCGGCCCGCAGCCCCGCGACCTCGGCCCCGGGCCGCCGCCTACGCCGAAGCCCGTCCCACCCGCCCCGCCGAAGCTTCTTCGGGCATCGCGAGGCACCCAACCTTGCGCAAAGCGGCTTGCCGGATCCGCGAAGGTCTTCGCGCGGCATCGTCGAACGGTTCCGAAGTTTTCCGAGTTCAAGCGCGACTACGGCACGACGCTCGTCACGGGCTTCGCCCAGATCCACGGCTACAAGGTCGGCATCGTCGCCAACGACGGCATCCTCTTTGCCGAGTCGTCCCAAAAGGGCGCCCACTTTGTCGAGCTCTGCACGCAGCGCGGCATCCCCCTCGTCTTTCTGCAGAACATCTCCGGCTTCATGGTCGGCTCCGAGGCCGAGCGCGGCGGCATCGCCAAGCACGGCGCCAAGCTCGTCACGGCCGTCGCCTGCGCCGACGTGCCCAAGTTCACCGTCGTCGTCGGCGGCAGCTACGGCGCCGGCAACTACGGCATGTGCGGCCGCGCCTACTCGCCCCGCTTCCTGTGGATGTGGCCCAACGCCCGCATCGGCGTCATGGGCAGCGAGCAGCTCAACTCGGTCATGGAGACGGTCGGCAAGGCCGATCCCGCCCTGAAGGACAGGATAGAGAAGGAGAGCGATGCCACGTTCTCGTCGGCAAGGTTATGGGTGCGTTCCTCTTTTTCTTTTTCTTTTTCTCATTTTCTTCTGTCTCTCCACCTCTACCCATGCAACGAACAAGCACTGACAGACACAGGACGACGGCATCATCCCGCCACAGGACACGAGGAGGTACCTCGGACTGGGCCTGCGCGCGGCCATGACGGGCCGGAATGAGGTCAAGGCGGGCGAGACGAAATTTGGAGTGTTCAGGATGTAGAAAAGCGCCGGGTACCAAATTCAACAAATTCTTCTTGTAGTATTGCTGCCGCTCTTCTTGCTCGTGCGAACCAATGACCTCCTCTTCGCCTGCGCAACACGTGACGAGACAAACAGCGCACGCATTCTGTTGTTTCAAGAAACAAAGATCGCGATCCCCACGATCGATTGTGAGCCGTCACGATCCGAACCCCGCACAGGCGGCCTGTGCCCCGCGTACGCAGCTTGTCATGTGCCGCCTCGGTGCTATAGATGCGGGCCCCTCCCCAGGGCCGAGCTCGGTGACCGTGACAAGCGACGGCAGGAGGAATTGCGATCTGCCGGGTCGGCTGGGCTGGCCCACGGCAGCTGATTCGCGGCGGGGCCCTTTCGCGGACCAAGGTAGGCTCGCATATCTCGACGAATTGGAGGAAACCTGTTTCCCTGAAACCCCAGCCTGACTGGGAAGAGCCAATATGATCTGCCTGATGAGCTGACCACATGAGGTGGTGAGCAAAGGAGGGGAAGTCATCGTCGCATCACGGCATGGCACGGCAGCACCAAACTGGAGCAGACGACCACCGGTCACCCTTGTGTTCACCGAAACTGACAGTTGAAGCTGACGTGGGGGTTTGACAAGAGGATGTGTGTGCTGCGTGCTGTGTGCTGAGCGCTCCTGGGGTCCTAGGGTCCTAGGGTCCTAGGGTTCTAGGGTTGGCGAGATAAGCCTGATCCTGGGCGCTGCTGCCCACTCGCTGTTGGTCAGCCGGCTGATCTGATCTGGCAGAGGTGTCATGTTGCCCATCTGGTTCGGGGATCCCCTGGGAAACCCGCGTGAGCAGGACAGCGTACGACTTGGCTTGCCGGCCATGAGGCCCTGTCGGTCAAGTCCGGACAGTGCGGTCCAAATCGGGACAGAGGCAAAAATCGAGACCAAGATAGAGGAGAGGAGACAGAAAAAGAAGGCGCTAGCGAGGGGTCGGACTAGGGGAGGAGAATGGCAGGCAAGTTTAGAAACAAGAGTCTACTAGCAGCTTTGAGAAGTGATATATCAATCCACCTCAAGGGGGGTAAGGCGGCAAGGGGCGGTTCTTGTTCACAAATCTGCTCAGGGCAGCAGCCTTTGTCCCCTTTTCTTAAAGACTCGCCTTGGGACTGGGATTGTCTTCTCAACTTTGAGTTTCCTTCTCCTTGCACATTCCTCTGGCTTTGTATTCTTATTAGAGAAGGCTTGATCAGGCGACGCCAAGCGAAATCGTTTGTGTCGTCCAACTGGCGCATCGGCCACACCCAATGATCCCGAGTCTGCCGCCCCAGCCAACGAAACCAGTCAGTCAGCCTGCCGTCTTCCCCGTTCATCGTCTTGGTATGCCGAGCATGTTTGGCTGCGATCATGACCACCAGCACGGCCGGCGGCCACCGACCCCCCAAACCTCGCCGTCACCTAGCGGCTCGCCATGGCCAGTAACAGCAGCAGCGGCGGCGGCGGCGGCAGCAGCGGCAGCAGCAGGAGAAGGAAGCCCGACGAGGGCAGTGCGGCAGCACCAGCCGACGCCGCTGGGCGAGGCAGCACTCCGGCAGCCACGTGTCTTCTTGCCGTCGCACGGGTTCACGGTCGGGGCGGGCACGGTGACGGTGGACCTCAGGACGCGGCGGGTGCTGCTCGTGTACAACAAACGGCAGGGCCTCTTCCAGCTGCCCAAAGGGCGCAAGAACATGGGCGAGGAGTCGCTGCTGGCGTGCGCGGTGCGGGAGACGCTCGAGGAGACGGGTGTCCGGGTGACGCCGCTGGCGGTGCGGTGCGGCACGAGGGCGACGCCCGGGGAGGGGGCGCTCGAGGGGCAGCAGGAGCTTCAGGAGATGCACGAGGTGCAGCACATGCAGGCGGTGCAGGCGGCGCAGGCGATGCAGGCGATGCAGCGGCGGGCACGGGGCGCGCATGTCGATGTACAGGCCGTCGAGTCAGATGCTGAGGGGCCTGTCCGGCAAGGGCTGACAGAGGGGGTCGACCATTACGAAGCGGTGGCGTGCTGCCATTGGGCCGACGTGGCGACGGGGGCGTTGAAGATGGTGTTCTACTACGCTGCCTCGGCCGACGAGAGCGCTCTGCCTGAGCCGCTCGTGGGTGAGGACGCGGGCCTGTTCGAGAACGTTTGGTGCGAGGTCGACGAGGCGGCGAAGCAGTTGGCGTTCCCGACGGACGGCATGGTCGTGAACAAGGCCGTGGCGGATATGCGGCGGACGGGGTACGATATTTGATGACTGACGAGTTTGATGGAGTGTTTGTCTTGGGCTTGGATGCTTTGTGATGCTGTAGTGACTACTGGGAGGCAGGATCTGGAGGGGTCGATGGCTTGTGATGATAGAAGAGCTCTGGTGGGGCTACTGTGACGCCTGAACGGCGTTCGGGGCACCAGGGCACACGCGGCAAGACCTCGTAGCGGGCCGTTAGGGGGAACAACAGGGAACAACAAGGGGCATGTCCCTGGCAGCTGTGGATCCGCAACGCGAGAGCCTCGAACCCCATTGTCCATCGCAGAGCTGGTCAGAGATGTGACAGAAAGACGGCACACTGGCTTTCATGTCAGAAGCCAGTGTGCCTGACACGAAAGCCAGTGTGCCGTGTACCATCTCCGAGTCTGGTCAGAGAAACTCTGTTTTGGATTTCCGAAAAGTCCCTTGCCTGATCTATCCGCACCCTAGGCCCAGCATGCTCCAGTAGGTACCTAGGTAGATAGGTACGCTGCCCGACGGCGAGGCGGGGCCCAGAGCTCCCCCCCCCGCACTAGGCCCCCTCTGACACTGAGGGGTCGCGGTGACGACACGATCAAGCCGGCAGTTGACAGGCAATGGGACTCCTTTTCTTCTCGTTTCCATCCCATCTTCACTTGCAGCAGTCCTCCAACTGATCGCACCTACGATCAAGAAGAAGAAAAAGAAAGTGGCATCTGCCCTATTTACACCCAGCATCCCCAAGCTCCCGACGTCGACCACCGCCATCATGTCGACAATGCCTGCGCAGCACGGCCACAACGAGGCCTGCTGCAACATCCCACCCGTCATCTCCAAGGGCTACGATGCCAAGGGCTCCTACGAACAGGTCAACGACATCAAGACGTGTACGTGACCCGCCGTCCTTGTTGCGCGCTGGCCGCCCTCCGCCGGCCACCCTCCACTGACCCTGCTCCGCAGACACCACAGGTCCCTCCGACGCCAAGAAGGGCATCCTCTTCATCTACGACATCTTTGGCTACTTCCCCCAGTCCCTCCAGGGCGCCGACATTCTCGCGACGAGCGGCGACCAGAAGCACCGCGTCCTCATCCCCGACTGGTTCGGCGGCAACCCCTGCCCCATCGAGTGGTACCCCCCCGACACGGAGGAGAAGCAGAAGAACCTTGGCGCCTTCTTCAGCAAGTACCCGCCGCCCAAGATTGCCGGCCTCGTGCCAGGCTACGTCAGGGCCGCCAGGGACAAGTACCCCGAGATTACCGACTGGGCCATCATTGGCGTGCGTGTTTTGCCCCTGCTCCCTGCCCGGACATTTTTCACGGCAATGCTAACGACGACGGCGACGCGCAGTACTGCTGGGGTGGCAAGGTTGCGACGCTCGTCACATCGGGCGACGAGAACCCCTTCAAGGCCGCCGCCTCCATCCACCCCGCCATGGTCGACCCCGAGGACGCCAAGGGCGTCAAGGTGCCCTTTATCCTGCTCGCCTCCAAGGAGGAGCCCGACGAGGCCGTCGGCAAGTTTGAGGAGGCCCTGCAGGTGACCAAGCACGTCGAGACCTTCAAGGACCAGATCCACGGCTGGATGGCCGCCCGCGCCGACCTCGAGGATGAGCGCGTCAAGGAGGAGTATGCCAGGGGCTACAAGACGGTTGTCGAGTTCTTCAGCAAGAACCTGTGAGCGCTGCGCCTGTCATCTTATGAGAAGAGCCCCATCACGAATGCCATGCAACACTTTCTGTGCCCTTCTTGAAATAGCATATGTGATGGGAGTGCACCCTGGCTGGAGTGCATGCATCGTGGAAGTGCGTCAAAGGAAAACACCGGCAAAACACTCGCCAGGGCCGGTCACCCCCGGCCCACCCGCACCCTGCGTCAGGGGGCCGATGGGCGAGGGGTGATGGACCCTGGGTAGGGAAACCGCCGCGAGGCCCGCGGTTTCACCAGGAAAACTGGGTTGGGAGTGAGATTCGAACCAGTACCCTTCTGGTTGTAACTTGTTTGCTCAACCACTGGGCTAATGGAGGAGGAGTGACAATAGAGCGAAAGGCGGACGTGGTTATATGGAAAGTGCGCGGTTGCCAGGGGAAGAACTCGCCTGGTGCTTCTGTGTTTGTTGTCACTGTGCTACGCGATCCTTTGTGGCCTGCCCTGGCAATACCGTACTCGTCAGGCATCAGCCAGCCTCAGCAGCAGCCCACCCAGTCCAGCACATAATGCGACTCGAACATAGGCACAAGCAGAGAAACGCTCATCATGATGCTGCCTCTGCAAACGCAATCAGCTCCTCTAAGCGCACCAGCTCGAAATCACCGAGCCTCAAGGCAAGCCCCTCCTCCTTGCTTTTAGGCGTCCTCGCGGCAGCACAAACCATATAGTCCGGTCCCACAGACTTGAGACAGACATTGGCGTCCTCAACCCTCGTCCCCTCAAAGTAGATCTCGTGCTGCCGTACTGCTGTCCCCTCGGCCTCATCCACAGTCAGGCGTCCTCCCTCCACCCCGCTCGCAGCAGCCGGCGCGCGGAACCCCCGAAACTCGAGATCCCTGAGCCACGGCGCCAGCAGCGCCTCGCCCGTCATCTTGACGTACGCCTCGCGCAGGCACCACAGCGCGTAGAAGCACCGCAGCTGAAAGTCGGCGATCTCGTCGGCCGACGCGCCGCCGCCGGGCCGCCCGGGGAGCTGATGCACGGGCGCCATGATGCCGTGCTGCAGGTAGGCAACCTCGCGCGGCGAGAAAACATCAGCGTGGACGTCGACAAAGTGCGGCCAGCCCTCGGCGGCGATGGTGGCGCGGTCGCGGACGCGGCGCTCCGAGGTGCAGACGACATCGACACCAACGTCAATCTCGAGGGCGCCGGGGTCCTGGCTGTCGTGCACGGCGATGAGAGCCACGAGGCCGGCTTGATGGCTCACGTTGAAGCGCAGGGGCTCGCGGCCGGCAGGGTCGCGCCAGGACGGCTTGGCGGTCGGGGTGTCACGGATGGGCACGGCGCGAGACCAGGGGACGCCGCAGAAACGGGCAATGGCGTGACGCTTGAGGAGGTGGGAGCCCAGCGACAGCTTGGCGTCACGGACATGGTAGAAGCGAAGGACGCCGGCACGCTCGTCAGGCGTCAGGAGCGCGAGGGCACGAGAGGCCTGGGCTCTGTCAGTAAGGGACGACCCTGGGCTCTACGTGCTGGACCGAGGAGAAACTCGGGGTGACGAAGACGAAGGAGGGGAACGGCATCTCACGGCATGTTCGAGATCATTGGTCCTGGTGGCCTCGGGCCAGAGGGTCCGGGTATCGAGAATCCACTGGACGAGATGTGGTCTGCGAGGAGGATGGGGGCTATCGGAAGGTGACGAGGACATGGCTGTGTTTCACGGCCCTCGGCTGCTGTTTGAAACGGGGAAGAACAGAGGACGCTCCAGGAGGCCAGAGGGCATTCGGCTGTAGTGATCTTCGTTCCGAGTTTCGAACATCAGGCCATTGGGATTGTTTGCCAACGACGAGGCCCTGTCGCGAAACTGGATCAGTGTCATTGCCGTCAGCTCACAAGGAAGACGGTCGTAACACCTTGTTGCAGCCTCGACGTTCAGTGGCCAGTCGAGGCGGGTCGTGTGCGACATGCGTGCAATTAGCCGTGTCTGTGACGCCCCGATACCTGAACTTGTCTCAACCTCACTTCAATGGGCCCATCGTCACTGCTTCGTCTGCTCATGCGTATCTTGCCACAATTGGAAGGTATAAGACTGGCTGCTTCCTGCTCGTTCATTCATCCACTTTCCATCTCGTCAGCGCAGTTCTCCGATTCATCTCGAGAACCTGCTTCGCAGCAGAGGCCCCGCCAAACCACCTCCCTCCCTCCCTCCCTCCCTCATCATCCCACGCATGCCACCGTGCATCGCCAACCGAGCCTCCCCCGTTCCGCCCATCGTGCGAGCAGTCCAGCATTTGTTCTTCCGACTGCTTCGTGCCCATGACGTCAACAAATGAGCGTCGAACAGGCCAGGAGCGCCATTTTTCTATCGATGTTCCGCTGGAAGATGACCCCCTTGGGCCGTCTGAAGCGTTGAACACCACCTTTTGTTTTCAGTTGATCCTCCTGCTTTTCCCTCGCGGGAGGGCAGTCGAGGATCCTTATTTTTCGAGACGCCGTTCCACTTTGCCGCTGGAAGGTTGACCGCAGAGCCTTCGCGTCGATCCGGCACGTTTCTCACTTTCGCTACCGACAACATCATGACCGGCGGCCTGCTTGCCCTTCTACGCTCAGTCAACACTATCCCTCAAGCAGGCCACTATCGCCGTCGCCGGCTACTACGAATGTAGAGACCCCGTGTCCGCTGGAAGTGCCACGGACCCTGAAGCGCGAACGCCCTCCCTCGTTTTCCTGCCCTTCCCAGTCTCCGTTTTTAGGGGCTGGGGGAAAAGGGTCGAAGAATTTGAGCCGATCCTCTCGCGGCCCTGTCCTCCATCCCGCCTCGCCTCTACACGCTGCCCCCAGCGGTACAGGTTTGCAGGCAGGAAGCCGTGACCAGCGTCGCCGCTCGAGTAGCGATCACAGGCAGGGCGGACATTGTTCCCACATGTCGCGGTCCCTGGACGTCTACACTTTTCTCTTCTTTTCTATAAAAGACTTCTGCCTTTTTTTTTTTTTCAAGAAGTTTCAGCCCATCATAACGCCGAGAGTTGGGCAGCCCCATGAAGCGTAGGGGATGACGGGGCCGCCTCTTCTTATTTGTCGAGTGCCTCGTCGAAACTGCGTGGAGGGTCCCTTGCTGAGCCTGGACCTTTTCGTCGGTGCGGGGGATTCATTGGTATCTAGGCGCGCCTCCGAGAAGAGGAGTGCGAGATACTTACCAATCAGGCTCATTTGGAGGATGTAATGGGACAAGGCGTTAGTCACAGTTCTGCCGTTGTAGCCTATTGGTAATTTTATTGATGCTTGTGCTTTCGCTACAAAGGCATCTTCTCTTCAAAACTGAGGGTCCATTACCGCATGTGAAGCACTGTGGGCCAAGCTCGCACTCGAGCCCCTGACTGTATATGTATCTAGTTTAATGGTTCCTAATGCACAGGCCAATGCAGGGAAATCAGAAGAAAGAACAATTGCCACCGAACCAAAAAGCAGATGGGAAGAACGGCGGTCGGCCATGCATCCTGATATCCCTACCCAAAAAAAGACAGATGTGCCTGACTGATCATAACAGAGCCTCGGTAATTTCGTCTTTTACCTCACCGAGATGTTCCATGGCAATCCTCGACAAGATTCGCGATGCCGAATGATACATCGTATCCTGGCGCTGCTCGTCGCGGGGCGTCTCTGTCGTGGTTTCGGCTATCTGGGAGTGAATGTCATGCCACCCGTCCCCGAGCAGTCGCAGGGCAGGGTGATCCTTCAAAGACTCTTCTGAGAGCATTGCATTCGCCCGACTGGCTAAAGCTGGCCTCGCGACCTCGACATGAGGACGTTCGGAGCATACGCGCTTGGGGGAGCGCGGCCGGGCAATGTCGAGCGCCTCGTCTCCGTCCCGCTCCCGCTTCGTGCGCAGGCTGGATGGGTTCTGGAGGTAGCCGGGCATGCACTTGACTGCGTATTCAGCAAACTCTGCCGTGGCTTCTTGAAACGCGGGCTGGTTGAAGGACCTGTCGGCGAGATCGCTGGTGGAGGGTGTCTTGTCGTAAAGCTGGCCGTGGGAGCGGAGAGTCTCGAGCGCAACAGACCTGGCAGTCCGGTACTTATCCGCCAAGAGGTTTCTGGGGGGCGGTCCCATTTCCTCAACGTAGGTCAAGCTTGGGTCGAGTAACACACTGGCATTTGGACGCCTGTGATTGACAAGAGAGTCGATGGATGTGGGCACGATGCGACCCCGACTGAATATGGGCTCGTCCCTGATAGGCACCAGCGGACATCCAATGTCGATGGCCGGAATGCTTGAATCATCTGGTATATGAGTTGCCTGGCTGTCGAGAGAGCTATCATGCGTGTTTTGAGCAGGCACTTTCATGCTATGAGCTTTATTCATGACAGTATTGAAGAAGTCATTGTGAACAGGCGGACTCGTCATCTCAACGATAGAATGAGGGACCGTGCAAACGATCGGTACCTCAATTTGGTTTGATATTCTCAATGTTTTAACGACGTTGAGTGGTGATTGGGTGTCGAGGACAAAGCCTGCAGGTGATTGAATCCTGTGTGAATTTCGTGTGTTGTTGTCGATACCAGGACAGAGGAGGCTGTATAGAGAAGTAAATGCTCGAGAACTGGGAAGATACGTGCAACCTGTTCTGGCCAACGACAGGAGTGAATCGCCGGAGTAAATCACAGGGTATGGGTGAATGAATAGGACGGCTTCGTTCAAGTTTGTGCTTGGCGATTCGATGAACGAACGTGGCTATTCGACTCTGACCGTCAAAGCAAGTATTTTCGATGTATCTGCGCTGATCCAATGTGATATGTAAAGAATCCGAGGAAAAGAAAATGTGTCGGAAATGATGCCGCCCGGTAAGGCAAGTATAGGTCAACATGGCTCATCAAAAGCGATGGGCAGAAGGTAGCGGAGAAAGGAAACGCAAATTGTACATCAAGGTCGACAGCATGATTGCTGTTGTCAAAACTCAGCTCTATAGTTGGACACCAGCAAGGTTCGTGTTAGACTTTCTTGCCATGGCAGAACAGACGTAGGCATGAGAAAAACATTCATGACTATCGTGCTTCACACCCTCTCCTCTAGATCCCGTACATATAAAAAGTGAGCAAAACCTATAATGGCTTATTAGGTGCGATAGCAAGAGATGCTGTTCGCTTCTGCTGGAATTGCAATATTCTGCGTCAATGGCCGACTTCTGGACTGACTTGAAGGGTAACACGGAGGTCGTGGCTTATGGTCAGCCAACATCTATTTTGAAACCGAATCGGAGATAAAATTCGCTCCACAGTCATGTTTATTATTACCTTTGTGTCTCGGGGGTTGCGAAGGTTATACACCCGAACTTTCTCAGGACTCATTTTCAGATTTGATATGCGTTCGAAATGTGACAGCCAATCTTCTGTGTCTGCCCGATATGGCGGTGGTGAGACTCGAAGACTGAAATCCTTGATCAGCCTGAAAACTGTTTACAATACGGATCTTCAGTCGAGTTAACCGAAAGAACAGAGATTATGACAGGATGTCGGGGCCGAGCCACCATCCTCGTTGATGCGCACGCTGGTGATAATCAATTTCAATTGACAGGAGTATCCCGCAAGATCCCCAGCACACGCTGATGCATCTACTCTGGTTTGATCCCTATACTTTGGTTTAGAGAGCCTTCCTCTCGAGTTCCTGAGCAACATCCGCCTTGCCTGGACCGCGCGGCGGCGCCCTGACCGAGAAGTGGAAGACATCATAACCGGACTGGGCCGCCTTTGTTGCCTGCTCCGACTTTTTCTTCTTCTCTTCACTCTCCTTCTCATCTGTGCTCTGTCTGTTATCTTTGATCTCCTTGACGACGTTGCCGGAGTTATCGAGCTCGACGATGACATCCTGAGTGTCAAGTGTGCCGTCTTCAGTGTAGGTCCACATCTCTTTCAACTCGCCCCTGACCAGACCTGTCAACCAGAGAGAGCCGAGGACGCCTGGCACAAGGTACAGTAGCGCAGGCTGACCGTGCCTGAACACAACCAGCATGACCAGTGTCACCAGCAGCCCTAAAGTGTAACCAATAAGGGATGCGTAGAAGTAAGTCTTGGGAAAGGCAGCCACCTGAACCGAAACTGGGGCGTCGTTTCCAGGCTTTGAGAATGTGAGCAAGCCAGACCAAGTCGATACCCAGAAGCGGTCTGCCCATGAACCGGTGACGTCGATATATGGAGTCTTCTTAGCCATGTGTTGAATCTCGCTAGCGACGACAATGTCATCGGATGTTGGGCCAGTCGCCTTTGACTTCAGCTCTGTGGCAACATACTTGACCTGCTTGTTGTAGAAGCGCCAAAGATCAAACCGTAGAGCCAGCGCCATGACCATACCGGGAACTACGATGTCACCAAGACCGAGAATGCTGGACTTGGCGGCTGACGCAAAGGTAAGTTTGATGGGCGCGTCGAGCTTGGTTGCGACAGTGATCATATACGGTCTGAGGTCATGTGAGATTGATTGTCTAGTGAGAGGGGGAAAAATCAACTTACGTGTAGAAGACCATGACAATGTCATAAATGAACAGTCCGCAGAGGATAAGAGTGCCGGTTGGGAACGTGGTTGGTGACATTATCAAGAACGTTCCATAACACAGCCCGTATCCTAGGATGTTGGAAAGCACCATGTGGTTGGTGACATGGTATGCCGCGACGACAGAGCAGGCGAGCAAGAAACCCAAAATATGACTGAACTGAATTGAAAATTTCTCGTTGAAAAATCCGTGGAGCTTGAGCTTCACCGCCCATTCTTCGCTGATGAGGTGACGGATCTCCCACAGGTAACGCCGCGCCTTAGGGCTGCGAACGAGAAAAGGCGCCCAGGGGATCGGAGATATCGATTGTGCAGGGGGGACAACGTCTTGGCTGCCGTCTTGAGTGATCGGTCGGAGACACTCCTCGACACCATCGACGAGGTAGGTGGTGCGTCCTTTGCGAAAGTAGAGAGGAAAGAGGAAGCTTGTGGCATTTTGAATAGTGTTAGCAATCAGACTGGTTAAGCTGAAAATCCCCATGATGGAGATGTAGCCTCGCAGGATCTTGTTGAGAATTGCGGGATCCTGGAGCCACTGGATGAGGTAGTACAGGCCGACGAGGACAATGCCGGCCATGACGGGGAAGATGATAGCGTCGGAGGGGAGCAGCCCTTGAGTGAAGACATCGTCGTCGGAGGGCTTCTTCTTCCGCGGCCTGCCGGACTTGGTTTTGACGGCAGGTGCCGCGGAAGGAGGTCGTCTGAGGGCGGCGTGGGCACCGATGTAAATGAGAGCAAGAGCAGTGAAGATGAGCTTGACCTCGACAGCGAGGAAGTTAGGATCTTTCCAGGCGAAGATGGAGCTCGCAACCGTAGTCGTATTTCCCGACAAAGCAACGGCGCCCTCTTCCTGTAGAAGGAGATCGGACTTTGCATCGGGGGAGGCCATGTTGGCCGCTGGGAGAGGGTATTGCGGTTCTTCAACGATGGTCTGCCCTGGTGAATCGTTGCGCTGTTGCGATGAGACTTGCGTCGGTAGTGTACTCCGATGTGGATGGAGAGGGCAAGCCTGGGCTGCAAAGCTTGTAATTGTTGACAAGCGAGGCAAACGAAGAATGCCCTGCAACAGAGTTTAGGGCTTGACGGCTTTTCAGGTGAAGGTGAAATAGGCAGCAAATGCTGAAGCTGGGCTATTCACTGCAAGTGTGATGCAAGCTATGAGGCGCTTCCTGGAAGTGGCGTACACTGGAGTATTCCAGGCAGGTGCAACGTGGCGCTAGGCAAGAGCTATGTGAAGAGCGTCAGTGGGATGCGACACAGTGTTCACAAGGCGCGCATAGATGGAAAACGAAGCCATCATGAGGCCAATAAAAGTACATACGTGGGAATGATCGACCGATTTGGTGGAGGGCTACTTTCAGGCCTGCGAAATACTCAAGAATGGCGGGCGTGTTGCTGAAAGCGCAGTTGTGTTCAAGTGCCGTGTATGACTTTCTAGCCAATGACGTAGCCGGATTGAGACGCTGTGGCTGGAAGCTATCCCGCTGCGTTATCCTCAGCCTTGCCTGAAGATTTCGGACCCCTCGATTCGCATCGCGACCTCGACTGCCTGTTGCTTTACACTCCTAAGCTTTGCTCCATTCGCCGACATTCGCAACCACCTCCACAGCTGCGCATACGACTTCGATCAAAGACCGCCAAAATGACCACCGTCGCCCTCGAAACCACAATGGCAAGCCGCCCCCTCCCTTGCCTGTTCTTTTCTGTCCGTTCCATCTCGGTCGCTAACCTCTCACTCCAGGGCACGATCCTGCTCGAGCTCTACACCTTCGCACGCGCCCAAGACGTGCACCAACTTCGCGACGCTCGCCAAGCGCGGCTACTACGACAACACGCTCGTCCACCGCATCATTCCCAACTTTATGGTCCAGGCCGGCGACCCGACGGGCACCGGCCGCGGCGGCGCCTCGATCTACGGCGACAAGTTCGCCGACGAGATCCACGCCGACCTCGGCCACAACGGCGCTGGCATCCTCAGCATGGCCAACGCCGGTCCCGACACGAACGGCAGCCAGTTCTTCATCACGCTGGCGCCGACACCGTGGCTCAATCGCAAGCATACCATCTTTGGCCGCGTCAAGAGCGGGCTCGCCGTCGTCAAGAGGATGGGGCTGGTCAAGACGGGGGCTGAGGACAGACCCGTTGACGAGGTCAAGATTCTCAAGGCGCGGGTTATCGAGGCTGACGAGCTGTGATGTGATGGCCAGGGTGGGGGGGGGATTCATCTGTGTACGCAGAAGTTACCGAGCGGCTCGATGTGATGCATAGCATGGAGTTTGGCGTTCATTTAAAGTAGATAGGGTTGGGACGCCTGGCGGATCGACATGACTTAGGTTTTGGTGGTTTCGAATAAGAATGTTCACGCAAATGCAACCGCAAAGGTAGTGAATCGCGATTGTTGTTCGCCGAGATGTACACTCCCTTAATTAGGATTATATCGCCATGGCAAGTTACCTATCTGGTAATGGGACCATCGCTAGCCACTAATGCACGTACACATGCAGGTGCATCGTCTCTAAGGTGCCAGCAATGGCTAGTGAAGCAATTCTGTATGCAGTATTGGTTTTTTTATACACATGGGCCCTCCTGTACCCAGGCCTTCCTGTACCCAGAACCACCTAACAACGCCGATGCCGCCGCCCCATGCCAGGGGATGCAGATTGGTAAATTTTTGGCCAGCCTTCCGAAGAGGTCGAGGAAAAAAAGAGACATGTCGCCTAGAGCAACTTCAAGGTGCGGTTAATATG
>NW_003315037.1:509091-510493 GCF_000150825.1 Verticillium alfalfae VaMs.102
AACAAATGTTGATCTCATCCGCCAGGCACGCCACGGACACGGCTACCAAAGCGGTTCTGGGTTGCGGAGGCGGGTCCCTTAGGGGGATTTACCGTGCCAAGGTACCTCTGGTCCCCTGTAGAGGTGCTGAGATTACCAAGACCGGCTCAGACCATAAGGGGCTTACTTGCCTCGACAGTGGGGGGGAATACCTACCTACCTACCTAGGTACCTGACTTGCCGAGCAGGCCACTCCAAGAGCCTCCATCACTTCCTCCCCACACGCCCCTTAAAGTGGCAGAATTTTGCCATGCGTGCTTCCCATCTAGGTCCCTCACCTGGGAGGAACTCAGCTAGGTCGGTAGACTCAAGCCCCTGAAGAGCTTGGACCGCTCACCAGGGATGCTGATGAGGTGCTGATGAGGTGCAGCGTCAGTCTGAGAGACGACATCGGGTGGGGCCGTCAACCCGCATCGTCGCGGCTCTCATTCGCCGACTGCGTCATGTAAGGGGAACCTTAAAGGAGTCGAAGGTGAGAAGCTTCACCACATTCGTCTGTCCGCTCCCCTCCAAAATTCCGCTTGCGTGGAAACACACCAACCATCAGCTCTCGACAATAACACGGTGCAGGTTTGGTCAGACGGGTCAGATTCACCATCAAATAGATATACTGTCAATATTCTCTCTGGGACCTAACACTTTCCTCTCCTTCCTTCTTCGTTTCTCCCCCCCCCCCCTTTGTTGCGCCATGTCTCTCCCCTCATCCTCCTCGAAACCGTCACAAACCACCATCAAGTCGTTCTTTCAACCTCGTCAGCCCAAATACGCCGCCCCTCCATCGCAACCACAGCCTCTGCCGAAAGGTCTCAGCTACGAGGCACCACCTCTGCCGCCGTCCCTGACCTTCTCGTCGCAACCGAACCCCGCATCGGCCACCGCCCAGACTGCCATTGCGACCCCTCGCCCCTCGAGCCAGGCTGGGACCCAGACGCAGACCCAGACCCAGCAGCGCCCCGTCGAGATCCCCGCCGAGGCCGCCATCCGTAGCCTCTCGGCCTCCGACATAGCAGCCCTGCGCCGCATCAACGCTCTGCTGCTGCCCGTCGCCTACCCAGACTCGTTCTACACGGCCGCGCTCTCGAGCCCCTTCTCCCGCGCCATCACCTGGTCCGACCCCGCGCCCGCCGCCGCACAAGACCAAGGCGGCGCAGCCTCGCCGTCCCCCGCCGCGCCGAAACTCATCGGCGGCCTCGTCGCCCGCCTCGAGCCCCTGACGGCCACGACGCAGGCCCTGTACATCCAGTCCCTGGCCCTCCTGTCCCCCTACCGCGCCCACGGTCTCGAGACCGGGGCCCTCGCCGACCTCTTCGGCGCCCCCGAGCTCGCCGCCCTCGCGGTCACTACCGTCTACGCCCACGTCTGG
>NW_003315037.1:511683-521500 GCF_000150825.1 Verticillium alfalfae VaMs.102
GAATCTTCTCAGCACCCTTGGACCCGATGCCGTTCACAGCCCGCAGTGCTTCATAAATCATGTCACGGAAGAAGGGGTAGTGTTCGACTAGGCTGCCGTCAACGCCGATATCAATGTATTCGGCCTCGGGGTCGTCGAGTTTGCCGGACTGCAGGACAATACCAGCGATCGCAACGGCGGAGAGTCTTGCGGCACGGCGGCCGACGGCTCCGGCAATAGCCTTGAAGGCCTGGGCGTCCTCCAAGGAAGGGGTGTAGACGTGCAACACTGTCTCGAGCTCCTGTCGCAGGGTGGACAGCTCAGGCGTGTTGTCGGAAGCGGCCACGGACATGATGGCACTGTCCAAGCCCCACTGCTTGCGAATGCTCGACTTGGGGTCGACGTCGGTGGTAGACCTCCAGTCGTTGTGGCTAGAGTTGTCGTCGCGGAAGAGCGAAAGCTTGTCATCCTTGATCATATCAACAACGACCCGCCGAACAATCTCACCGAGGAACATGCCGGAGACGCGCTTCTCGAACATCTGAATGCCGGGGTTGACGCTGTCCTTGTCGAGGGACGTATCCCACGGTGTCGTGGGCAGGACGTTGAGCTGGTTGTCGAACGAACCCCACTCTGTGTTGACGACCATCTCGCCCGTGGCCGCGTCGTAGTCTCCCTGGATGGGCTTCTTGATGTTTGACAGCTTCTCGAGGTAGGCGCCGTTGGTGCCGGTGCCGAAAATGGCTCCGAGGAGAGAGCCCTCCTTGCCCGTTTGCCGTGTAAGAGCGGGCCATGAGGGTTCCGACCGTGTCGTTGACGAGCGCAGCGACACGGACGGGCAGGCGAAGGTTGTCGATCTCGTCCTGGAGCAGGGCGCAGACGTCCTTGCCGATAGCGTCGGGGATATCGAAACCCTTGGTCCATCGGATCAGGTTGCCCTTGTTAATGGCGAGCTGCTCAACGGGGAAACTGAAGGTGAAACCGAGACGGAAGATGTGCTCGTCCTTGTAGCCAGACTTGGAGCTAACAGTGCGGCGGCGGCGGACACTGTTCTCAAACTGGTCCTTGTGGTGCTCGCGCAGGAACGCCTCGATCTGCTTGGCGAGGAAGGAAAACAGCTCGGTAGCTGTCTTGGCAACCATGAGCTCCTTGGGGATGGCGACCTTGCTGTAGGTGAGGTTGAAAGTCGTGTCGCCATTGAGCTTGACGGAGCAGACACGGAAGTTGGTGCCACCGAGGTCGACGGCCAGGTAAAGGCCCTGAGCACGTGGTCAGCGTCTGGGGTACAGCTGCGGGCGCGGGGAGCACAGAGAGAGAGAGAGAGAGAGAGAGAGAGGGTAAGAAGTTTGCCTACCTTTTCGGTGCCATTGGGGACGCCCGTGACGTAGGTGGGAATCTGGCTCATGCTGGTGCCATCCTTGCCGAGGCCCTCCTCTGGTGACGGGTCAGCTCAATTGGGTCACGACGATGGAGGTGGAGGGAGGGGTAAGCTGCGTGGCATGATGTACACGGCTCGAGGCAAGTGAGATGGGCGGGCACTATACGTACGCATCTGGGAGAGGAACTCCTCGACGGCCTTGTTGACATGGTCGTCGGTAAAGTCAAACTGCGACACGAGGCGCTTCGTTTCCGCTTCGAGGGCCATGGTGAGTGGTCGTGAGGTGGGTGGCAGGGTGGGAAATGGCGCTGGATTCTCGCAGACGGGTTCGAGATTGGGGTAGATTTTGATGGCGGGGGAGAAGAGAGGTCGCAGGAAGAAGGGAAGCTGGTGGGAGGGCAAGAAGAGGGACGGATGGAGCTGGAGCGGGAGCGGGAGCTTGGCGTCGCCGAGGAGAAGCTGGGCGAGCTAGGCACGGGCAGAAATCAGTTCATGATCTGATGACAGAGGCGTGTGGGATGGTTGTTGGAGACGAAGCGACAAAGTGAGGAAGGCGAGGAAGGTGAGGAAGGAAGAGAGGAGAGGAGGGCACGAGGACGAGGTGACAGAAAGAAGCGCGGAGGCAGAGAGGGAGATAGTTCAAGCCAAGACGAGACGAGAGAGGCGGGACCCAAGGCAAGGCAAGGTACCTACCTACCTAAGTACCTAGAGGTAAGTAGGTAAGTACTACCTAGAGGTAGGTAGGCAAGAGGCATATGCGGGCTTTGATCGCAACATCCCAGTCAGGTGCAGCTCCCCAGTCCAGCCCAGCCCAGAGTCCAGGGAGCTCCGGTCTGGGTAGTTTGGTGCAAGCAAAACGCAGCGCCAGCGCCAGCTCTGCCTTAGCTCCCAGCTCCTTCCCGCCGCCGCGTTACCCAAGGTGGATGTGTGCGTACGTGCCCCAGGCAGCGTCGGCCAGCCGCCTGTTTTGCTTCGCCGATTGCTGCGTGCGTTCAGGGCAAGACGCCAGCAGCATAGCAATGCGGCGCGCGAGCTGTCTGCGGGGAACTCGAACATACGCAGAAATCGGGGCGCCAAACGTCATTGGACATGGGTCCGTCCAGTTGTCTGAGGATTAACTCCGGACACACTCCAGATTTCGCCGATTCCAAACATCATACCATGCTCACGGGCCACCCTCTGAGTGGATAGCGCTCCTCTCTCGTCCCATCAAGCTGCATGCGACAAAACGTGGCAGGGCAGCGAGTCCGACGAGACGACCTGGGCCGGGTCGCATGGGATTGTGCTTGCGCACCAGGGGACACGAGGAATGAAGGGCGCAGAGGTAGATACGCGTGGAAATGGGAGACCGAGAGAGGCAAAGAGACAGGGGAAAAGAGAGGCTCACTCACCAAAACGGCCAACAGCAAGCCCGCCGAACACAGCGCGTACCCTAGTGAGGATGGGCCCAGCTTGCCCATTTTCTCACTGCTACTGCGTCGACGGGCCGCCCCTCCTCTACCACCTCCACCTGCTCTCCCTCCAGCAGAAGCTCGCCGACCAGACACGGTGCCGGGTTGCCTTTGACGCTTGTCGTCGCCCACGCCCGTCCTCGCGTCCTGCTGTTGTCTTGGTCCTGGTCGACCTGGCGCTATCGTGATCGCCTAGACGTCAGCTCAAGAATAATGACCACCAGGGGGGGAAAAGTTGGCCCGCGCTCTTCTTGTCCCCGACCAGGGAGCGAGTGCACTGCTGATTGATGACGAATGGCGCTCAACTCGTCACTCGCGTTCGTCTCGCTTCGCCCTTCGCTTGTCCTGGTGTCCTGTCGAGCCCGGTTGGGCGGCGCCTGCACCTGGGAATTGGGACTGGGGGATTCGGCTCGCCGGGATGCTCGCGAGGCAGGCGGACGCACTGTAAACGGCCCGTCTGTGGATGTGCGACGTTGGAAGAGGGTCTGCAGGCCCGGCCGAGCAGAGGGCAACCCTGCAGATGCAGAAACACAACCAAATGGCCGTCGATTCTCGATGAATACCTCGAGCGTGAATTTCCCTCCTTGGTTTCGTCCCTTTCGTCAAATGACAAAGGCCGCGCAGTTCCTTGGGTAGTGCAGCCTGAGAGAGGCCCGTTGTGCTCCTTCTTTTTTTTCCTCCCCTCCTTCTCTCTTCCCTCTTTCGTAGTATTTGGCGCTCGCTGCGTTGGTGTGAGGACAAAGTCTACGCCCCCGACTGACTCGATCGAATCCAATGAGGCGGCGGAGAGGGGGCTGCCTCTCTGTGTCTTCTCGTGTCAGAAGTTGCGAAAAGGCTGCCGCAGATAGACAGTCAACTGGGTCAGAGACGGCCTTTTTCTCATCCAGGGCGCCCCTTTGACCTTATAAGGAGTAGTTGCGGTGAGAAGGAGGGGGTGAGAACGTGTTTGCGCTTGCTCTTCACGATGGCCACGAGCCCAGCGATGCCCACTTCCTCCCCCAACACGCTGCGTGTGAGTGGGGGAATCGTAACCAACTTGGGATGGTCCTGGCCAGGGTTCGCTCCAAGCGCCTGTGTGCGTTTTCACACCGACTACCAGTAGCACGACGATATCGGAGCGTTGGTGAACAAAAAGTCAAGAACTGCAAGTAACCCCGCCCATACACGCGAAGAATGAAGAAAAAGACAAGTAGCGGGAGGAGGAAAGGTTGAAGGCGAGGCCGCGATACCAGCAACACCTGTTGCTTTTCTCTGGCGGTGGTGAAACATCCACATCCCTCCAGCGAAGAAACCCGTCCCTAGTAGTGTCGGCATGCAGGGATCTCACAGAGACCTGGTCCTTCCCTGCACAAAGTGTGCCAGCTTTCCCCACGGGCAATGTCCCTTCCCACTGGGGAGGCGTTCCATTTTCATCGTTGAATGGAGATGTGCAGCGAGCCACGGCTACGACGATGGGGTAAAAGCTGAACTTGATGGCATTTCTTGCTCATTAGGCGCGCGATCAAATTTCGATACACGACGCGACATCAGTGCATCTATCTACTTATTCACGATACCCCAGTTGGTCCCCATGACGTAGCTTGCCTAGGCAGGTAGACACAATTCCATTTTATCCCTGACGCCCAATCGAATCCTCCTCAAAAGACTCCGAAACCCGGTCCTTCCCCGGACCTCCCGCTGGTTAGCACATGAATCCTCGTTCACGAAGAAAAAGACCGCTTGATGATGAAGAATGAGAGCATTAACAGGGCTGCGCACGTCAAAAAGACATGGTTCCTGTGCCCGTCGCCCTCCTGGTCGAGGCTGTGTGCCACAACCACAAATAGATTGAGTGGGAGCCTCAGAATGCTGTACACCCTTCCCCTGACGCCGTCCTCCACGACCTCGCTCTTTAGGTACGACATGCTAGGGAAGTATGCACCGATGCACATCTCCACCACACAGAGCGTCCAGAACAAGACCTGCTCGTTCTCGAGTAGCACTGCTGCCGAAAGACAGCAGCTCGTCGCCAGCACTGTCATCATGAGCATGCCCGACGACGACTCCTTCGTATGTGTTGGCGTGGCCAGCGAGAATAAGGCTGACCCGGCCATCATGGCGCACATGAAGCTCGAGAAGATGAGCCCGAATGGCAACTCCTCGTCGGAGCCTGCCTTTGTCCTTGCGCTCTTGAGTGCGGCCGACCAGAAGAAGACGAAGAGGTACATGGTACCCTCGAAGAAGGTCGACGTGAGGCCCAGGCCCCAGATGCGCTTATCGCCGAGGATGGTCCGAATGCCACTGCGCATGTCCGCCAGGGACGTCGTCTGTCCGGCACCCTCCCTGCTGTTGCTTGTTCCGTAATTCTCTGGCCACGTCTTGAGGATCAGGACAGCAGCCGCTGCGGCACTCAGCGCGGCCGCCAGGAAAGGCCAGACGCGCGCTCCGTCGAATCGAGAAACCAGTGCATCGCCGAGAACCCCTGATGCGATGGCAACAATAGAACTCAATGTAGTCATGTTGCCGAAAACGGTGCCCAGCTTCAATTGAGAGCGAGTGAGATCGCGTTGGTGGTACTCGGTAATGAGCCAAGCTTCGAATACGCTGTACAGCAGAGTCGTGGAAATGCCGCCGCTGAGCCGACCAAGGAAGAGAATGATGATATTGTCGAAGACCATGGAGAGACACGTGAGGATGTAGGTAGCACAATAGATGAGGCACGCCAGTCGTCGCCCATAACGGTCGGCGAGTCCGCCTGCAAAAGACGCGGAGACGGCGCCGGATATGAAGCCTGCTGCGTACAGAGCAGCGACAAGCTTTTCGGGGAGTTGTTTTTCGTATTTGTACATGGCGTAAATGTGAGGGCCTTGCAGCCAGTCCGCGCCAACAGCTAATGCGTAAACGGAGAAGTACTCAACCTGAAAACGCCGGGCTGATATCTTCATCTCGACCGGCGGACTGAGAAGCTGCTGGCTCTCGACGTGGTCGTCTTCGTTCTCTTTCGTTTCGACATTGCTCAGTCGTCGCCTCTGCACGATGTACTGACGATAGAGCAGACCAGCGTTGACTACCGTGAACAGGCCCAGGTTCAATTGATAGAAGGACATTGAGGGCGCTAAGGACGATATCATTTCGTGTCGGGGCGTAAACTGGTGGCGTTTGTAGTGGTGAAAGGAAGGAGAAATGGTGGAATGTCAGGAAACAGGCGTCGTTGTCAGGAAGCTGCCGTCCATCCGACGTCGTGACATGCAAGGTGTTTCATCTGTGACCATACACTAGTCCTGAGGTACGCGATCGGAATGATCGGTACGTGCGACAGTGCCGAGCCGTCGATTAACGAGAAGCTCACAAGCAGCGTGGGCCCGCGCTGTGGTCTAAATTCTTTCAAGATCGTGAGCGTTCTCAACAGGAGCGTTGCCAGAGCTGCCCTCACCGAGTATGGGTGCTGATAACATGATGCGACTTCTGCGAATATGATGTGGATACGTAGACTGCAATCAATAATGGTAAGCTTGTCAAGGTTGGACAGGTGCGAACAGGCGGCACTTGCCTCCACCAGGGCCCCGCTTGGGCGCCCGAAATAGCATCACAACTTGCCGTCAGCCTCCTACGATCTTCGTGCAGGGGATACGACATAACCCGTACTCCCGAGACTCTGTCTTTGACAACTTGAAGCGTCGCTCTGGCTGGCTGACGTGAATCCGTGGCCGCAGTGCACTCGAGGGCGGCGTGCCCGTGTAGACAGGTTCACGATGCTCGCGAGAGGCCACTTGGATTACAGTATGGAATTGGACCAGCAAGTTCCAATCATTGTCGGAACACGTCGCTGGTTATTGCTACGCTGGAGTACCAATGTTCCAAAACAGCAACTCCGAGGACCCAGCATCTATCTGGTACTGATGCCTCAAACCAGACTTGATGAGGTTTTCTCAACGTTAATCAGTGGGAATATGGGCGTGAATAGACATTTACGGAGTCAAGTTTGATTCTGAACTAGGGAAAGGCATCCGAGTGGACAGATATCCTTTCCCATACTGTGCCGGTAACCTTATTATGACCTCTTTGAGGCACCATTTTTTTCTTATCAATGAATGCGAAGCACTGAAAAATGTGCTTCTATGTCGAAGTTGATCCATGTGGGAAACATGCGGAATAGCGAGCTCTGGGAAACGCAACTATTCAAACGGACAAGTCGCTCGCCACCGTTGATGACTGGTAGCGCCCTGTCATAATAATGCAGACTCCTCGGCTTGTTTTCTCTACCTGTGACCGCGAGGCAGTCAATAAAAGCAATCCCTGGGCCTTCCGACGGACGCCGCGGCATGTCGGAATGTCTGGACTAGAGCAACAGCCAAGCGGTAGGCTGAAAGGAAGCCAGTCAATGTCGCGGGTAACGGCGGGAACAAGATCTCGAAGGTTTGGCGACTATTCCAAGTCACGGGTGCGGCTGAGCTTTCACGAACGTAATGAAGGTGAACGAAGCGGGGGCACCTCGCTTCCCATCCCCGTATATACCCAATTGCATTTCACAATGAGGCGGCCGGTTGGTCTGAGCCCAAAAGCCCTGTTGTCTTGAGCTCAACCCAGAAGTCGTGTTCATTAGCATCCGGCCACTGACGACAGCATTCTGCATTCAAACCCCGACAAGACGGAGGCCCGGTTGTACGAATATTTCTCAGGAGTAATTCCTTATCCTCCGTGAATCTTGAAGCATCGCGGTCAAGCGTGGGTGGCTCGATCGATCAAGGGCCTACTTAGGTCGCTCGGTGGTGTGGTGTGAAGCCTCAATCATGTATAGCAACTTCTGATGATCCTTACACATTCGATCAGTCATGCATGGCCCAACGATTGACACGAGCCACATGCCTTCCGTGGCTAAACTCGTAAATCGGCCGCTCGAGTCCAACGGCTCATAGGTACTGTAGCATACATGTAGGTACTCGTCTTACCTGAGAGCAGCTGGCCCCACATCCGATGGAGCCAAAAGTCCTACGCAAAGTCCTACAGACCAAATCTGCCTGTCAGCGTGTTTACAGGCTGCAGGTCGCAGAACAGGAGACACCAGACTGCGAACTCAAAGCACAGATCTGCAGCGACTGGAGAGTGGGGGAGCGGAGAATGGACCAGACAGGCTCTCGCTTTCGAGTGATCCTGCAACAGGATTCTGTCCTGGTTTTGCCAAGAAGCCTGTCTGACCATTGATGATATGAAGGGACAGACAGACTCAGGGTCCGAAACATGAACGCCATCCTTCCGCTTGTTTCTTTTTATCTGAGGTGCTTCGCGTAACTTGTACTGGGGGTCAAGGCAGCAAGCTGGTGAAGACAAGACGGCATGGCACCCATGTGCACTGCCTCCCGATAGACGACAGGGCATGCAAAACCCTGTCCCATCTGCCTTCTCAGTGGGTGTCCTGTCCCTGGTCGCTGCTGGGCCCAAGCTTGCTGTTCGCTGCTTGCTCAGCCTTACCAGTAGTGAGTCCTACAGTACATGTACTCCGGTGGTGCCAAAGCCGCTAGCGTGGTCAGCTCCTGGCGCCATTTGCGCCCTCAGCCACTGCCCTTTGTGACGGAGCTGCCCCTCATTGCTTTCCCCGGTGGAATTGAGAAGAGGAACGAGAAGGAAGGAGGGAAGGAAATGAAGGCAAATCGCAACCCAATCCGCCCAAACACCTACCTAGCCTAAGGTATCTACTATCTAGGTACCCAGGCCCAGCCCAACCTGACAGGCGCCTTGCTCGGCCCTGGCCTCGTCAGTCACCATTCCCCAAGAATTTCGAATTCTTCCGCATCAGAGGGCAATCAGTGACACTTGTATGTGACAAGCATGGTATGAACTAAGCACAGCATTGCATGCACACCTACGTGAAGTGAAGGTGGTTCCTGGGGTCTAATCCTTCCGCGGCGAGGACGGTCACAACGTCCACATCACTTACCTACGTCCCGTCTTCGCCTCCAACAGGGTACATGCGCCGAGGCGCACCTGGCCACCCGCAGCAACAGCTGAGGACCTAACTGCTATATGCCTTGGGTACCTACCTTGCCTACCTTACCTACTGAGCACCCATGCGCAGCACACGAGGTCGGTAGTGCAGGACTTGCTTGGTCGCCCTCCCATTTTTTGTGTCGTGTCGGATTCGGCATCCCAGCCAGGCTCCATCCAGCAGCTGCCCCTCATTCTATTTTCTACCTCTTGCGCACCCGCCCGCCCCATACCACAGCCCAGCGCACCGTCACCGCGACGCACCGCTTTTGCTTTTGCGCCGACTTCCCATCTTTCCACCTCGCCTTCTCCCACATCCACCTACTACCTCGCCCACTCGACTTCCCCGGCTCTTCGCCTGCTGCGCCTTGCTCTGTCATCAGTCGGCCCAGGTACCCTCCAGGCCCAAGGTAGATACACACGCAGAACAACCCACTGGTGCAAATCCGCTTGAGAGTCCTAGCGTGTGGCCTGGCTCTGACCAGCAGCACCTCGACCTTTGCCTCCCCCCCCCCAAAGGCAAGCAGGTCCTTTATCTCCTGCCGTTCCCCCATTCCCCCCTCCCCCGCCCTGTCGCCTTCTTTCCTCTGACCCTCCTTGGTCAAGACGGTCCATATGAGCTCTATGAACTCCCGCCTCAAGAGCTTTGGCTTCGGAAAACGCAAATCAACTGCTAGCATCAATCCCGACCCCAACCAGCCGTCCAGCCAAACCCCGCCTCCTGGTGGTCTCGGAGGCGCCCCTCAAATACCGCAGCAGCTGCCACTCCGCCCTGGCTCGATCGCTTCTGCTTCTTCCGCCTCCCTCTCTCCCATGAATCATCCCGGCGCTCCCAATCGCCCTCCCAGCTACTCTGCCAACAACTACCCCCCCGGGGTCGCCCCTCCAGTCGGACCCACCAGTCCTTTGAACCAAGCTCAGACGCGCACCCCGCCCACGCAAATGGTTGGGGGTCTCCTCCCATCAACACCGGGCTCCCGCGGTTACCCGCTCAGCTGCCTCCGTTCGCGGCAGGGACTTCCCCATGGGTGGGTCCTCCCGGTTATGG
>NW_003315037.1:521600-540361 GCF_000150825.1 Verticillium alfalfae VaMs.102
CCTCTCGGACAACAATACCCCCCGCGCCCCGTCCAAGGACCAGGCGCCAGAAGGCCGAGGGCAGCAGCCGAAACAAGGCACAGCTGATCGTCGGTATTGATTTTGTGAGTCGTACCCTACGCGCTACTGCCCCCCCCCCAAACGATGGAGTGCAAGCTGACAACCATGACCAACACAGGGAACAACTTTCTCCGGCGTCGCCTTCGCCTTTGCCACGAACAA
This sequence comes from Verticillium alfalfae VaMs.102, assembly GCF_000150825.1. Classification (NCBI taxonomy): domain Eukaryota; kingdom Fungi; phylum Ascomycota; class Sordariomycetes; order Glomerellales; family Plectosphaerellaceae; genus Verticillium; species Verticillium alfalfae. The sequence continues at coordinate 521,823 of NW_003315037.1, forward strand.
CGAGGCGAAGGAAGATATCATTACTGAGTGGCCGGGCGCAGGATCGTACACCAAGCAGAAGGTCCGCAACGTTCCCATACACCCCATCCCAGAACCGTTGAGCCCGTAAGCTGACTTGTCATTGATGTTCAGATCCCCACCGTTCTCTACTATGACCAGTACCAGAAGGTCGTGGGCTGGGGTCCTGATATCGCCGATGCGCTGGCGCCAACGGGGTACCCAAAGCCAGGTGTGCAAAAGGTTGAGTGGTTCAAGCTGCAGCTTATGCTGTCCGGCAATACGTACATCGACCCGATCAACCTTCCGCCCCTGCCGCCTGGCAAGTCCGAGATTGATGTGGCAGCCGACTACTTATTTAAACTTCGTCAGGCGATGCGATCTGCGCTACAAAAGACCCTCGGCGAGGTCTTCAACCGCGAGGAGCGCAACATTCGCTACTATCTGACTGTGCCAGCCATCTGGAACGATGCTGGAAAGGCCGCGACGCGCGCTGCCGCCATTCAGGCCGGTTTTCTGAGGGATGAGAACGACAATAGGTTGACATTAGTGTCTGAGCCCGAAGCTGCCGCCATCTTCTGTTCCAAGACTGGTCTTCTGAACCTCAAGGTTCACGATGCCGTCTTGATCGTCGATTGCGGTGGTGGCACCGTCGATTTGATCGCGTACGAAGTCGAGGATGAGAACCCCTTCACCGTTGCCGAGTGTACAGCAGGCTCCGGTGACTCGTGCGGTTCGACGGCGCTGAACCGCAACTTCAGCAACATCTTGCGCACCAAGATCCGTAAGATGAAGTTGCCCGACGGCTCCAAGACAGCAGGCCGTGTCTATGCCAAATGTATCATGGACTTCGAGAACAGAATCAAGGCCGACTTCCGCAACAACGGTCAGAAGTGGGCTGTCGATGTTGGTATCGAGGCTGAATTCCCCGAGGCCGGTATTGAAGAGGGGTACATGACCTTCACCAACGAAGAGATTCTTCAGTGTTTCGAGCCTGTCGTCAACCGCATCCTGGAGCTCGTCAGGAATCAAATTATTGCTATTCAGGCCCAGAACCGGACACTGCAAAACATTCTGGTTGTCGGTGGCTTCGGTGCTTCGGAATACCTTTTCCAACAGATTCGCCTCCACGTGCCCCCGCAATTCCAGTCCAAGGTCGTACGGCCAATGGACTCTGTCGCCGCCATTGTCAAGGGCGCTGTCACGGCTGGCATCACAGAGCGTGTTGTCACCCACCGTGTAGCGCGTCGCCACTATCTCATGGCAACACTGCAGCCCTTCAAGGAGGGTTACCACCCCGAGGCGTACCGCGTTCCCTCCCTCGACGGCAAAGACCGATGCAAATTCACGCGCCAGATTTTTGTGCAAAAGGGACAAAAGGTCAAGATTGGTGAGCCGGTCAAGGTCTCCTTCTTCCGCCAGGTTGCACCAGGCGCCACACTCATGTACGAGGATATCCTATACGCCTGTGATGATGATGTTTGTCCCGAATACACTAAGGATCCCCGTAAGTCTTCCCCCCTCAGGCCTCCGTTGACGAGCTCGTTTGACTGACACCACCGCAGGTATCAAGGAAGTTGTCACGCTCACCTCTGATTTGTCGAGAAAGAACCTCGAGAAGGATTTCGAGAGGATGGACACGCCGCAGGGCACCTTCTATCGCGTCTATTTTGATATTTACCTCACTCTCGACGGATCAGAGTTCAGTGCTGAGTTGGTGTGCCAAGGTGAAGTCATGGGACGATGCCGCGCACGCTTCCGATAAACGACGGTCGGCAGGCTGGGGTGACAGATGAGGCTGTTGAGCATGCGTGTTTCGTTTTTAAAACCGATGATACCTTGAAAAGAGGAAATGGGCCTGGGCATGACTGTCCTAGGATGGAGCGGTATATACATACAAAGGAGCTGACGGCTACTGCTTCAAGAGCGGGGCAATTTTCAAGAGACGATGATGACAGATGATAAAGCTTTACAAGACTTCATGGTTCGAGAGAGCGAGCTGGATCCAGCCAGCCTATGGTCATGATGATAACACGGTCCGTGGCTGATGCTTTCGACCCGGGTGATCTGGTCGCGGGAATGGACATTTCCCAAGAAGCACCATACTCACCATCAATCCTGGCAGTAACCCTTCTGCTTTGCAACTTTGGGGACATTGCCCCTCAAGTATGCTGACTTTGCCTTCTTATGAGCGATACCCTGCCGCCGTTGGGAGTTGGAGTGATTGTGGCTGTGGTGAACGCCACGGCGCCAAGACCCACCATTTCTTATGTGGGGGGCTCAGGTCAAAGGCGACCCTGCATGTCCAGAAACTGGGCAGCCACGACCACCCCTCCCCTCCTGCGTCATCGTCCCGCCGCCCAAGCGAGCCAGCCTTACCAAGGCTCATTCTCTTCCTCCATGTCGGTCTGCCCTGTTCTGTTCCTTTCGGACCCTGACCGCCATACCTGTCAATATGTAACCCTGGCAAGAGAGCCCCTTCCGAATATGACGGCAACAAAGGTCACATCTTGTAGAATGTCGCTTCCTCTTGTACTGAATGGAATGCCACCAAAGGTAGGCGCCCCGTGGGAGCTCAGGATGTATTCCCTTCGAATCAAAAAGGGCTTGAGGTCGGGAGCGCATTGCCTGTCTGCAACACACCAATATCCTTCGACGACTCCCTTATGAAGACTACGCTGTATATTTACCAACCCTACAGCTCGTGCCTCTTTCAGAGAGGCCCTTGTTCGCCGACCCCTGCTTCCCACAGGTCTCTCTCCAGCCAACCAGGTTCCCCATCTTCTCCCCGCGAGCGTGTCCCTGGTTTTGCTGTCCAAACAAGTTCACGGCAAGCCCACCATCTTCTTCTCTGACGCTATGGCCGACAGGGGTACGCTTGTCGCCCATTCAGGGCCGAGTCCGATAATCGTTACCGGATCCTCTCCCTAGATCCATACGTCACTTGATCAAGCATCTGAGCCCAGTTGAGACCTCACTCTGTTGCCGGGATATATATCTTCGTCTAGGCTCGCAGCCGTTAGCAATGTGTTATGCGAGCCTGGAGCTTCGACCACTGACATACTCCAACCCCTAAAGAAACACACACAAAAACTTGTCTATATTCTTCTTTCGAACACCGAACTCGATCTAGACACCGGTATTCGCCTTGACTTGCCATTGTTCGGCGTCATTCCACCTGTCATTGAGGTTCAGACTGACACGCCAAACATAAGACCTTCACGCGCCGACAGGCGCATCCGTTGATCAGCCATGTCAAAAACAGTATGCATCGCTTCGCTGTTTGCCCTGGTCACACATTCCGCCGCCAGCCGGGACCTCAATATCGATACGGGCTATCTTGACCCCAGTAGAGGCTACATTGCGCCTCGCCAAGGACCTTCGTCCAACTGGAAGGGCGACAAGAAACCATTGAAAATCACCAACAAGTGCCCAGACACTCTCTGGCCGGCACTTTTGACTCAACATGGCGATGGCCCTGATAGCGGAGGTTTCGAGCTGGAATCTGGCGATTCAAAGACTCTATGGATCGGATCGACGTGGCAGGGTCGAGTCTGGGGAAGGACAAATTGCACGGTTGATGGCGAGTCGGCTAGGTGTCGTACTGGCGATTGTTTTGGCCAACTCGAGTGTAGCTTCGCTGTATGCTCCTCCGCCTCAGGTTGATGAACTACTTGTACTGACTTCAACAGGGTGAAGTGCCTGCCACACTAGCCGAGTTCACTCTGGCGGGTGGGATCTCGAATGCACAAACGTTCTACGACATTTCCCTTGTCGATGGCTACAACCTCCCAATGGCTATCAATTATATTCCAGCTGCTAACACAACTTTCATCCCACCCAATCTGACAAACGCTGCGTGCATCGCCACGCCCGGCTACTTGGCCGCAGGCGCCTTGTCCGGCCAAGATTACAGCAACAGCACCTACCCGATTCCCTGGGAACCATACGAGTCCAACGACAGCGCTCGAGATTGGTGCCCCTGGTCCCTGCTGGCTTATCCTCCTGATAAACCGGGCGACGGTATCTACCCGTACCCAGACGATGACATCAAGCGGCCTGACTTCAGCCCCTGCCTAAGCCAATGCGCCGCGACTGGGCGTGACGAAGACTGCTGCGTCGGCGACTACCATGACGCCGAGATCTGCAAACCGGGCCGGTACTCAAGTCTTATGAAGGCTATTTGCCCCGATGCATACAGCTTTGCCTTCGATGACCAGCAGTCTACGTTCATCGTGCCCTCGGGGGGTGGATGGGAAGTCCTTTTTTGCCCAGCAGGTAGAAGTACCACCATCCTCCGCACTCTCGGCCAGTACATGTCGGAAGTTGCTGCCTCTGGTCACTTGACAGACGAAAGCCTAGCTGCAGTCTCCAATTTGTCCTACATAGAAAAGAGGGCAGAAGAGACAGCTGCCGCTGTTGGCTTGGCACGGCCAGCATTGTTCTGGACGCTCTTCGCTGCGGTTGGTAGCGTGTTCCTGGTCGTACCATAGATGGACGTGGCCGTGGGAGAGAAATCTTCAGCCAGCGCGACGGGCTGGTCCCGCACACAAGGCTGTGTTTGGTTGTTGATGGACGTTTCGTTTTGTTCTTCTGATTCAGCGCAGGAATACCCGATACGACGACATGAGATTGTGGTGGAAAGTGGCCGGCCTTGCACTTCCTGAATTGGTCGAGAGAGAATGCTATACTTCACTGTGTACCTAGATCAAGTTTAAAGACTAAATTGTTTCGAGCTCACCGACCCCCTCAACACCTTAACGTTGATGTACATGGTTCACTACTTAGTAGATCTACAGACACTTTGGATGAAAAATTGAAGTGGTGGTGCTCATGTCTCAAGCCAGGTCTTCATGCTTTGCGGAAAAAACTAGGAAATCTATGTCGTCGATCATCCGTTCGTCCCTCGTACCTTTGCCTTTCAGGTCAAGCCGCAGACATGATCGCTCCTAGATCATGAATGAGATGAATGCTCCTCATTGAACCGTACTTGTTTCTCTCCCTCACAGCAGCCGTACCTTAACCCCTTCGCGCCCTCCTCTCCTTCCGTCGACGCTCCCACTCGGCTCTCTCCTCGTCGTCGCTGCCGCTGAACTCGGCGTCCTCGTCACTCTCAACCTCCTGCTGCTGGTGTTGCTGCTGCTGGTGAGCCTTTCCGCCCTGCGCGGGCGCCGCGGCCTCGACGTTGACAAAGTCGCCGGCGTTGAGGGCGGCGTACTCGTGCTTCTGGATGAGGTCGCGAAGCTCCTTGTTCGCGGGGTCGACGAGCTGCAAGGGCGTGAGGCCGCCTTTGTTCCTGACGCGTGGGGAGGAGCCGGCCTCGAGCATCATGTCGACGAGTGAGGCGCCAAAGGGCCAGTTGGCCCGCGGCTGGCCGTTGACCCAGCGGATGGCGGTGTGGAGAGGCGTGTCACGGTCGATGCGCGTGACGGGGTCGCATTCAAAGTTTGGTTGGTCGAGCAGGAGGTCGATGATTTCGTCTGGGGTTTAGGTCCGGTTTTTTTTCTGTTTCTTGTGGGACTAGGGGGGGGGGGGGGCGAATGCAGGATGTAGCGGAGAGGAAGGTGTAGAACAGGGAGCACGCACAGTGGCCACCGGCTGCGGCTTCATGGTAGAGGTGGTTGCCCAGCACGGTTGTCGTCTCGTTGAGGATCTTGGAGAGCTGTTCCTCGTCGGGAATGCCGTCGACAATCTCTTGAAATAGATCCGTGTTGTTGCGGCGGCAGGCCTCGATGAGGAGCTCCTTTGTGGAGGCACCCTGGGGGAGAACAGGAGTGTCAGTGTCCTGTCGGTGCTCGCCGCAGATGCAGGGGTATACACGCTTACCTCGTGGACTTCGTCATCCCCCGCCATGTTTGGGCTGCGTGTTCTGGTGATGATATCGATAGAGAGAGGAGAGGAAAGCGAACGGGTGCCCTTGCCGTTCTGCCCGGGAGGAGAGAGTCGCGTTGGATGAAGAGCGCGTTTCTGAGCGGTGTTTCAAACTCGTACTGTGGTCCGGTGCCTACTTTACGGGTTGTGAGGAGGGGTAGCTTGGAGGGGTTCGTCGGTCGATCTTGATAGTGCGTTCCGGGGGCCTGCGGCGCACGCTTCAGAGTATCGTGGTCTGATATGTGGGGACACAAATGTCACAAAGATAGTAGACCCTACACTCAAGATGTCGATGAGACGATTGGGCTCGCGGCGAGAGAGTGGACGGGCATATGAGTCGTTTGCGAGGCACGGCCGGCAGGCCAGGAGGTGGCAGTGAGCTGACGTTACAAGCATCTCTCATGTGATAGGCCAGTACGCCGTTTAAATTCAATGCGGGGCATGTCGTGGCTTTCACTATCGGGTTCATGCACGTGGAGGGTGCTGGGTGGGGCCTCAGTCTTTTTTGAACCCGCTGGACGAGTATCGCAAGACTGTGATGCCCCAAAATCTTACCACACATTGGACGACAGACAGCGACAGATTGTGAGATTGGTCCGAGTCATCTTTCCAGCAAGGAACATTTGCGGATGCAAGACTTCTCTTTGCTATCTGTCTCGCCTTCTAAAGCACGCAGCCTCTGCCATTCCGCCTGATCATCTCTCAAGATGCTCGTGTGTAAGCCTTTCTGAAGGCCGTCATGATCTCCCTTCATCTCACTGACAAGAAACAGTCTGCCCCAATTGCGCCAATATCCTCACTGTCTCGGCAGTTGGCTCGGTTCGCAACCGCCTCGAGTGTCGCACATGCCCCTTTGAACACCCCATCACAGCACCCATCTACTCGCGCCGCGAGTTCGAGCGCAAGGAGCGCGAGGACGTCTTTGGCGGCCCGGGCGAGTGGGACAATGCCGATAAGGCGCGCGCGCAGTGCCCCAAGGAAGGATGCAATGGCGATGAGGCGGCCTTCTTCCAGGTTCAGATCCGGTCTGCGGATGAGCCGATGACAACGTTCTTCAAGGTAGGCAATGTAATGCCCCGCGAGGCAAGACCTTTAGCTGACGTCTACAGTGCATGGCCTGCGGCAACCGATGGAGAGAGAATTAGACGCTCGACACAAAGAGTTGGAGCAGCAGTCTCGTGAAATGATTTGGTATTGCGCGGCGTTGGGGTTTGATCTCGGAACGTGGGTTCGACGGCCTATTCTTAACCTCTGAATGGCATGGGTATCTTTCCATCTTCTCGCGACCCGTGATAATGCACTCTATGCACGATATCGCAGTGCTGTCAGCACCTGATACTGACTGCTTTATGTGTACACGCGCTGGCGTCTGTTGCTCTAGCTTGGGGCCGGCACATCGCTATTGTGCGTTTGTAGAGTCATATTGGCCGGTTGTTCGTTGATGTGTTGTGAATATTGGCCTCGCAAAGTCTGCCGCTAAAGACATTCTTCCCGTGTCTATCAATCCTCACTTGTCGTCGTCGTGGTGCCACTCCACGGCTGCTCGCATGCCATCATCAACCAGCCTCTGAACCAGGTCAGGACTGATGATATCCTGCCTGAACTGCGGCTGTTGCAGAAGCTCAAGATGTTTCAACGTAGGTCCGGGGTACATGAGGTACTTCAGATATGGCGGCTTGGACCAATACTGGAGGTAGGCGAGATAGGCGACGAATTCGGGCTTGCTGAGGAGCTTCTGAGCGGCAAGGTGGTTCAGGTAGGCTGGGTTCGCAAGTGACTGGACAAACTGTTTGATTGTCAGCAAATATGCCACATGACCGCCGACCAGACAGTGGGTTACGCAACATATCAGGACGCGTAGGTGAGCACCAAACTGACCTCTAGCTCGATTTCGAAGCGCGTGAAGCCGCCATAGACAGGCTCCTTGTCGTCGGTGCCAGCCGGTGCCACTGGCGGCAAGTTTGTCATGGGGACATCCTTCTCCTCTGACTTCGTTTCCATCGTGAAGCAGTCGATCGCAACTTGGTCATGAGATGGGCGACGATGCCGTGGAGTGAAGTCGTGAGGGAATGATGGATGCTGTAGGTTCGTCACAGTCGAGACGTGGAGTACCTAGGTCTGTAAGGATTTAGCGTCTCATGCCCGCCTTTACTGCCGCCGTACCTGGAGGGTCCACTTTACCGACGCGGGGCTGCAGTAGTGGCCGCGGGCTTGTACCACCAGTAGGCTGCGCTCATGGCCATTGCCCCACTGCTCCCCTCTCCTCCTTGTTCCCTTCGGAGCACCTCATCCAGACTGGTTGTTGGCCAGATACTCAAGTATCTGTATTAATGTGCCTCCTATCCTTCCAACCTGGGTCTCGTCTCTCCATAATATTTCTTGAGATTCAGTCCTCCATTGGATGTTGTCCCATTCGCCGGTGAGTGGTGGATCACCATTCTTCATTCTGCATTTGCCTTTCAAACCAAACGTCGGTTACCAGAATGGCCGCATCAAATATCAAGACGAGGATCCTCGTCATCTCCGATACTCACGGCAAGAAACCTCTTGAGGCTGGCTCCGATGAGACTACGAACCCGCCAACACAGGCCTACCGTTACCCTCTACCCAAGGCAGACATCGCCATCCACTGTGGCGACCTTACGTTGGGCTCGAATGTTGAGGAGTTCGAGGCCACCTTCTCCATGATCCGGGCGCTTGATGCACCTCTCAAGCTTGTTATAGCTGGCAACCATGATCTCGCTCTCGATCGCGCTTTTTGGGAGGATCACGCCCTTCATGGCTTCCAAGCTAAGTACCTCACAGGGAAAAAGAGGGAACTTTACATGAAACGCCCGGATCAGGTTGCCGCCATCATTGAGGCTGCAAAACAAGACGGCGTGCGCTACCTCGAGGAAGGCCCGCACGAGGTGGAGCTACAGAATGGCGCGAGGCTGCGCGTGTATGCCTCCCCCATGACGCCCGAGTTCGGTGGATGGGCGTTTCAGTACCCCTATGGTCAGCACGACTATGACATGCCGATTGGGGGTATTGACATCGCCATCACGCATGGGCCCCCGAAGAGAGTAATGGACGAGTGCAGAAGCGGAGACGAAGCCGGCTGCCCGCAGCTTTTCGGTGCTGTTGCAAAAGCCAGGCCCAAGATCCACTGCTTCGGCCACATCCATGAGGCCTGGGGCGCCGAACTTGTGACTTGGAGAAGCCCTTTGGACATGCCGATGAATGTTCACTTCAATAATGCCGTGGACTGGGGACAATCGAGAGTTTTACACAACTTGAACCGACTCGTTCCAGGCGAGTGGGATAGCAAAGAGGAGGCAGAGACGAAGATGGAAAGGAGAAGGAAGATGTACGAGGAGAAGTGCGCACCTCTTGACATATCTTCAAGCGGGCCCTCGCCTCTACGGTTTGGCGAGCAGACATTGTTCTTGAATGCCGCGATCATGGACATTCACTACCATCCGACAAACGTGCCGTGGTTGGTCGATGTGGATCTGCCGGTTTCTGGAGCAAGCGAGTAGCCAATGTTCCTCGGAGACGTACGCTGTAGCACTTGCCATGCGTTTACCAGCTTATGTTGTGTAACAAAACCGATTGTGACACCCCGCAACCACAACGTCTGGCGACGACTTAAACCACCTGCCATCAGAAGCAAGATATGAGTGCACGCCTAGCCATTGTGACTGATTGAGCTAAGATACGCGCTGTTGGTATGGCATGATGATGAGGGACCGTAATCCACACTCGCAACACTATCCCAGCTTAGCTTTATTTTGTACAGTCTCTTGTCTCAGAGCTCCTTAAATATCAAGGGACTACTCCATTACTCGAACATGGGAATGTGCTGAAGAACAAGGCGATTATGGGTCACGGGCGGTCCAATTCGACAAGGCCTCAAGTGAATTGTATTAATGTACCTTGCCTATTGCTGAAACAAAACGGCCGAGCAGGGAAGCCCAGCCTTGCAGCTCCGACGCCTCGCAAAATCCCGTTTCGACCATATTATGTTTTCCATCTCGACACCCAAGGAAACATCTCTCTCTCTCTCTCTCTCTCTCTCTCTCTCTCTCTCTCTCTCTCTCTCTCTCTCTCTCTCTGCGACGCTGCGCTTAGAGAGCAGCGGCAACACCGAGAATGGCGGCCATGGCGGCACCGGCGAGGGCGACGGGGGTGGCGGCAGCGCCGCTGCCACCAGTGGCGGTCGAGGCAGGGCGAATGGAGCTGGAAATGGCAGAGGTAGCGTTGATAACACTGCTGGTGGGCACGGCGGAAGTCGGGCTCGCCGAGGAGCTGTCGTCGTCGTCGGACTGCGAGGCGGTGGGGGTGGCGGAGCCGGACTGGGCGCGGGTGACAGAGCCGGTAGCGGTGGCCAGGAAGGCCGAGCAAGCGGCGCCAGCGGCGGACTGGGCCTGGGCGACCTCGGCCGAGCCACAGGAGCTGAGCAGGCAGGGACCGACGATGGGGAGCAGGCGGGCCTGGATCTCAGGAGTGCACTGGCAGGCAGTGTCCTGGAGAGCACAGCCGACCTGGGGCAGGGCGGTCTGAAGGCAGGGCAGCTGGAAAGCGTCGCGTTAGTAGGGTTGAGATGCGAGTTGAGGATAGAGGAATGGCCTTACAGCACAGCTGGGCTGACCACCAAAGTCCTGGGCGGCGACAAGGCCGGCGGCGACGAAGACAAGGGCGTACTTCATTGTGATGGTGTAGAGCAGAAGTCAAGGGTGGAAAGTGCTGTGCGATGTGCAGCCGGTTTGCCGTGAAGAAAGGTACTGTGAGAGAGGTAGAGAGCGTGGTGAGGTGTGGAAGGAAGATAGGGGAACCTGTCTTCACGAGGGAGCTGGCGACGATAAATGGACTCCAGCCCAAGGTGCTGACCCCCAGGTTCCCAAGGCGCGCCTTCCATCCCCACGTCAGCAAAGCTTACCACGTAGGTCCCGGGGGCTCCTTCCCTGTCAAGTTCGCCAGGGGCGATCGTATCGGACCCCAGAAGCTTTTCCTAGGCTGCCATCAGTACTGGTCTAGTCCGTTTAGGAACATCAACAGATCAATTGATTGGCACGCTCTTTCCCACAAAGCTATCAGGGTGGAGCGACAATGCTGCTGGGTCACGGTTCAGGGGCCCTGGCCACGAGTCAAACGTCCACTTATCCACTCGGTGCAGGTACCTTACAGGCAGGCACGGTATTTACCTTAACGGACCTGAATATACCTAGGTGCTGGCACGCATACTTGTACAGGCACAGGCACAGGGGTTCATATCGCCCGTCCACCAGGTTCTCTTTACCTTCGGGACTATCGGTTAGACATCAATTTCTCCATATTGGGTGGGTTTTTGTCGGTACTACTCTGCCGAACAGCCCAACACGTCCACGGCAGTTGCCGAGTTATATATGTTGTCATGTTCCTGGTGCCTCATTTTATCCTCGAAACTCTGTCCTGGTCTTGTCTCGTACGAACGCATCCGGCACTTGAACAAAATGAAGTGGTTCAAGAGCCTGCATTGACCATGTAAATGGACGTCTGGCTCTTTGATCTCAGCATGGTGTCTGTCCGCAAATCTCTTCGCCTCTTTGTCTTCAGTTGCCCGCATGTTTCTTCCACCGTGTTTGTCTGTCAACCCGTCAATATGACGCTTTTGGTCCGCAAAACGCCACACTCTACCTCCCCGATTTTCTGAGAGACCTTCGCTTCGGGAGTCAAGCAAAGTCCCGGCGAGCGTGCCTCAGCGTGCCTTCATGCGGGAGTTGTATATGGAGTCAGCCAGACATTGTCGCCCGTCCTACAGCTCCCAACAGGCCCGTACTTGCCAAAACTTGCGTGATTCTTCTTGTGTGCTCTCCCTTCTTTGTCGGCCTGTACTGGCATTGATGCCTGGAATATCATTTCACTGGCTGCACCTGCCATTGCCTGCTTTTATCGCGGGCTCCCAACCCATTGTTACCCCAGAGGCCTGGAAAGCTTCGCAACAAAACTTCCATTCCACTCTCCCTTCCCACGGAGCATCATCGACCCACATACATTTCCCGCCCTGTTGGATCCGCTGTCTGGCTCATTTCCCTTACTCAACGGAGAGAGCGAGAGCGAGAGGGACCCTGTGGCGCAGACACACCTCGTCTGTCTGTCCATCATCATCTTGGTGGAGTTCGCCCCCTGGACAGAGTTCCTGTCACATGATCTATCGTTACGTATTCCCTTCCGCCATTGTGACGATGGAATTCGGGGAAAGCGGCAGCGAGTCTGCAGACGACCTAAGAGAAGCCAATCGACAGCTCGAACAGCTTCGGCAGCAGCGTGGACTTGGCTCAGAGCAGCATGGATTTGTTGCCCGAAACCTCGAAAGTGCTCTTGATATTCTGGCGTCGCAGCTCAACTCCAAGCCAACTCACTTTATTTTGGAGCTCATCCAGAATGCGGACGATAACGCGTATCCACGTGGCGTCCGGCCTACATTCAGCCTTGTCCTCGGCAAGAATGGATCCAACTACACACTTCGTACCGACTGCAACGAGACCGGCTTCTCTTTGAAGAACATCGATGCTATTTGCAGTATTGGCAAGAGCACCAAAACCGGGATTATTAATGGTCAGAAAGGGTTCATTGGCGAGAAGGGCATTGGGTTCAAGAGCGTCTTCAAAGTTGCCCATCAAGTCGACATCCTGAGCAACTTTTATGAATTTCGAATTGACCGCACAGCCCACCTGGGCATGCTCGATCCGAAGCCGCATAGATTCCCTGACACTCAGAGACGTGAGGGGCACACCCAAATGCTGCTTCATCTTCTCAGGGACAAAGACCACAGAATTTCTGACATAACCAAAGGACTCCAGCAAATCAAGCCGGAGTTGCTTTTGTTCCTGCGTCAGCTGAGCGTGCTGAATATAAAGGCCGAAAACGGACATTGCGTGTATAGGTCAGCTCGCCAGGATCGGGATCCAAGATACGACGGAGAAACTGTTTCTTTGATTGAGGATCGTACCGCATCCCCACTCGATGAGCCCGTGAAGACCACAAAGCTGTATCGCATTGTACGATACGAATTGCATGACATGCCTGTCGATGCCCGCCGGAATAGCGTTTCCAGCACCGAGATCACACTGGCGTTCCCTGTTGGCTCCGAGCTCGAGACATGCGACGCTTTTGCTTTTCTGCCAATCGACCAGTCTGGATTCAACGTGAGTTCACCTGGCTTATTGGGATATGTCTGCCATAGTAACGAACATGGTTATCTAGTTCATCGTGCAGGCCGACTTCCTTCTTGTGGCCAATCGCCAGGCACTGCAGCATGCCCTGCCGTGGAACCAAAGAATCCTTGAGGCTGTTCCCGATGCCTTCGTGCAAGCAGTTCATCACTTCAACCATCCCGGTGCAACACACGGATACAGTCTGAAATACGAATGGCCTCTCTTCCTCGAGTACACCGGCCCGAAGAGCTCCCCCTGGGCAGAGGTTCATCAAGGAATCAAGAAAAGACTGTGCGATGAGGACGTTCTTGAAGCTCGAGATGGCAGCTTTAGGGCTGTGCGGCCTATTCCATGCCCTGCGGGCACTCAGCAGACTGCTGCCCACAAACCACTCATTGTCATTCCAACAGAGTACCGCTTTGACAATGGCTTCCTAATCGATGCGACAATCAACCACGGCCATCATCTGGCGTTCGAATACGACCCTGTCTTGGAGAAGTTGAAGACACTCGACATGAAGGAGATGACTAGTGCAGGTCTTCGTAACGAATTCAGCGATTGGCTCGAACGTGCTGGCCATGCCGGACTTGCCGCGAAGTCTGACAAGTGGCACGTGGCACTGGCTGCGGCCTTCATGTGGAAAGGCCGCAGCAAGCAGAAAGACAAGCTTCAGGAACTACCTCTGGTTCATCTAGCAGACGGGAGCTGGGCAGCCTGTGCGAGCGGCGACATCTTTTTCCCGTCAACGTCAACGGGAGCAGTCTTGAATGTGCCCTCTGATCTTGGAATTCGAATCGTTCATTCACAAGCTGCAAAAGATCCACATCGACGGGAATTCTACACTTACCTCGGTGTCAAAAAGCTGGACGCTGAAACGATTTGTTCTTTGATTCTGGAAAAGCACGCAACGATTCCGAGACCTACGCGGAAGCCGCTTAACTGGGTGCTCGACATCCTGTTCCTTTTCAGACAGAAGAAGCTTCTAGAGACGATGGACAAGAAACCTCGATGGTTCCTGGTGGCCGGCAATAGGTCGATCGCAGAGCATGTGTATGTGGAGGATCCGTCTAGCCACTGCCCTCTCCTTTCTAGACTCATTGCCGATCCTAGCTCGGAGATACGAACCCCCAGCAGCGATATTATGGACGCATTCACTGGGAACACCAAATATGAATTCATCAGTTGGTTGCAGCAGCTCCCGGGAGTATCCTCACGACCCCGACTCGTACATAAGGGCTGTTTGACTAGAGAATGGCTCGTTCTCAGTCAAAATGCAGGCAATGAGCTCTTGATTTACCTGAAAGACATGTACAAGAATGACCACCAATCTTTCAGTCACATGGGCGAAGTTGGGGCCGCCATGGGTAACATTCGCGTTCAACTGATGAACAACCAAGTCAAAACCTTGGCAGGCACAGCCTTACCTACCGAACAGCTGCAGCGACTCTGCCCTGACCTTGACTTTGTTCGCTTACCGGAGCCAAAAGACAAAAGCTAGGAGTTTTTGTCTGCAGCTGGAGTATCGCGAAGTTTTAACTCCAGGGCTGCCCTGGGACAACTGCAGCGAATCGCCCAAAGGCCAGCATCTGCAGTCACCCAAGAATCGGTCAACGAATTTTATAGAAAGCTGAGCATAAGTGCCCGAGACTTTCAACCTCAGATCCGGTAAGTCTTTCTTCTCGCCCTTGTTGGACGTTAATGTAACTCATAGGAAAATACAGAACTGCATTTACACAGCAGCCCTTGATCTTCATCAGCGGCCCAAATCCCCAATGGGCTTATCCGACTGACTGTATATGGCGTCGGCCTGACTACGTTGAAACCGGATTGCCCCTGCCCAAGGTGTATGAAGGCTATACTGGTCTGTTCAGGGATTACCTCGAGATTCGAAGCATCAACACAGGTGATATCGCACGCGAGATAAAGGCTAAAGCCCAGAATGGGGGAAGTATTGAAAAGGTTAAACATCTTGTTCGAGACCTCATTGCATTGCTTCCTCATGGGAGACTTGCTGAACTAGAGGAGCAAGACCGAGACGAGATCGAGGGAGCACAATTATTCCCTGTCAAGACTTGTTCGCACCGCAGTAGCGACACTGAGGGGCCGACTGCTTTGGCAGCCTTCGAGACATGAATTGGTATATCCCAGACAGGCCGGAGCTGGAAAAGATGTTCATCGGTAAGGTCGAGCTTCTCGACGTAGATGCGAGTCTCCGAAGAAGCCTCGTGGGCGCGTTTGGGCTGCACCATCGACAACTTTCCAAGGCTGTCACGGAAGAAGTGACTTGGAACGATCGGGGACAAACTGTTGATCGCAACATGACAACCTCGTTCCGTTCTAGGGCTGCACAATTTTGCAGGTACGACTCGATGTTTCTTTCGAATCTCAGATTCACGTTACTGGTCAGGCTAACACGACTCAGGCTCAGTAGCAACCCGACCGCCGAAATGCTTGATCGGCTCAAGAAAACCGAAGTTAAGACGGTCTCATGCATAAACATCACGAGAAACCTCGATGGATGCGACCCGATACGAGATGCGTCGCGTCGCCACCATGTACAGGAGCTCGATGACCGCATCGTCATTTATCACACCACTCTCACCGAGGCGGATGTGATGCACCTCGAAGACGACTTCTCAAGTATGGTCGTCAGAACTTGCGGCATTGACGATGCGCGGTGGTCTCGGCTGGTTCCTTTCATAATGCGAGTGGATCCGGATCAGATCATGGATTTTCTCGACAAGCATGATGTGCATGATAACAACGGGCTGGCGTTTGACAAGGTGGACGAGTGGGAGAAAGCCAAGAGCGAGAATGGTCCGTCTGAGAAGAAACAGGGAGACCAGGTGATCGGATCTGTTCTAACAGAAAACGCCATGGTTGTGGGCGACGGCCCAGATGATTTCGACTTGGGCGGCATTTCCTTTGAAGATAACGACGCGGGTCTGTTTGACGACGAAGATTTCGAGGGCGGCGCCCCCGACAAGCCAGACGCTCTCAAGAAAGCCACTGAAGCTGCTGAGGTTAAACTGGAGGAAACGGCGCACCACTGCCCTGGGACAGCTCCCTCGGCATCGTCTCCAACATCGAATCCCATGCCTCTGAGAAACGTCCGCCGTCATTCCAGATTTGAGGAGTCATCTCATACTCGCAAGAGACAGCGCGTTGAAAGGATCACGACTCCGCCCAGTGTTGACAGGATCAGCGATGACGCAGACGTATATGATGATTTGGCAATCGACGACGCTGATGAGCTCCCATCGGAGTCGGCAATCGAGGTGGACGTCCCGCCGATTCCTCACGAGCCAGGATACCCTGGAGTGAGACAAAATGTAAGCCCAACTTAATGTGTCCAAGTCCTCGTTGCTGAAACTCCCGCAGGTGGAGGCCCTACTGAGCGAATTACTCCCTGGCTGGCAGCCGTATGGAGCCGAGATGCCCGACTGCTATCGATACGTCGACGATGGAGACGAGACCATGCTCAAGTTTTCGAAGAGATTTCATCTCAGGGCTGACAGTTTTGAACACATTGCACCGCAGATGAAGGCGGGAACCACCTACTGTCTCGATGTCAAGATTACTGCCGGCGAAGTGTCGACGCCTTTCGGTTTGAATAAGACGCAAAATCACTTTGTAAGTGGCCCAGCCCTGTGCGGGAGGAGACTAAGATGCTGACCGACCCAGGCTCTACAGCATCACAAACGAGACAATACGACCAACATTGTATATCTTGTTTTGCGGGTATCTCACGCCCTACATGACATCCAGGACCTCTTGGTCGTATTGAACCCTTGGACTCGCCGCGTTGATGAGAATGACCGGACGGAGCTCCAGTGTAGCGAGTGGACTGTGTTCAACTTTGTGTGAGCAGAGGAGCCGTGTGTGTGTGTGCGCTGGAACGCCTTGCTGTTTGCAGTCGAGTCAAGTGCATGAGACCCAGTCTAGGGATATGGTTTGCTCAGGTAGTTGTTGCGGATTGGCTGAACTCTTCTCCGCAAGACTGGACCGTGTTCTTACGAAGTTCCATGACTACCAAAGAGGGCAGCGGATGTCGTTTGCTTACGTGTGCGGGACAATGCGGCGGCACGACTTGCTACGTGATGAAGGAAATAGGAGAAACCAAAACTTGATAGCCATTGAGAAAACAGAAGGATCGAAGCCAATGTCTACATATCATTGCTACATTCTGACAGTATGCGAACAGGGCACCACGCCAAGTCCCGGTTCCAAGGCCTACTTGTACAACAGGCTAGTCCCACTGCCGCCTACTCATGATGACAGGCCTCGCGGGATCCCACGGCCCGTAGATTTCATTCTTGTACTTTTGCAACCCAATGAGCCACCAGCTGCACCCGCCCATGACGAGGGCCGAAATCAAGACGCTGACGACCATGCCGGCGACGGCGCGCTGCCAAGGAAAGGAGGGCGCGGGCTCGCCAATGACGATGGCGACGCCGGCACCAGCGCCCAGCACGAGGAGGGCGGAAAGGGCGTAGTGGTAGGCCGGGGAGCGGTGGCGGGCACTGCGGCGGAAGACGGGGAAGAGACCAAAGACCTCGATGGAGAAGAGGGTCAGGGAGAAGACCTGGGGGAGGAGGGGAGGCGGGAGGCGAGGACGGTGGAGGCCATGAGGGCGGCGTTCGTGGAGAGGGAGGCGGGGGTGCGTGCTGAGGAGGCCGAGGGGGCGGTCGAGTAGTCGAAGGAGAATATGTTGACAGCGAGGAGCCAGAAGGACATGGCGTAGATCGAGTCGCAGGTTGTGGAGAGGGTCAGGGACATGAGGATGGGAGAGAGGCCGAGGAGTGTGCTGGAGATGAGGATGGCGGACTTGAGGGTGCCGATGCGTTGGTGCATGACATTCGTCGTCTGATCATCTTCTTGCAGCGGTGGTGGTGGTGGTGATGATGACGATGACACTGTCGATGTGTGCTCCTGCATCGGCTTGTACGATGAAGGGACTGATGTCGAGGTGGCTGAGTGGAGGGAGGTGGCCGAGGCGGAGTAGGAATTACGCGCGTAACTCTGGGCAGACAGGTTGGTCACGGAACTGGTGGCCGAAGGAATGGCGGACGAGGGCCGCGTCGAAGCCGGCAGTGAAGGGGCCGGTGGCGGCAAGGAGGGCCGATGGCGCATGCTCCCACCACGGCGCCCGATGGCACCAGGGCGGCTGGCAGCCAGGCCGGTGGAAGAGCCGGGGGTCAGGTCAATGGCGGCATCAGCCTCGTCGGCGTCCCACTGCTCCCACAGGCGCCAGCCGACGAAGGAGGCGATGCTGCTCCAAGACACGACAGCCATGGGCGAGACGCGCTTCTGGAGGATGCCGCTGAAGCAGACGACGAAGATGATGACGGAACACACGTGCTGGAGGATGACGGTCGAATCGGCGACGAGGGGCCAAAAGTCGTAGGGCTGCAACCGGGGGTTTCGCTTGAGGTTCTCCAAGAAGGTGACCTGATCAGTGTAGTTGTCCGGGTAGGATTGCTTCACCCAGAG
>NW_003315037.1:540697-541756 GCF_000150825.1 Verticillium alfalfae VaMs.102
CCACCTTCGGCACAGACGGGACCAAAACATGCTTGACAGCGCGCGCCGAACTCTGACGTTCCTTACCTTATCCTTTGTCATATACGTACCTTAAGTTCAGGCATTAACATCGCCCCCCCCCCCAAATCATCATAGCCTGACCGGTCGTCTCTCTCCCGGATGGAACCCTGCCTGCAAGCACAACGCTTGCCGAGAGAGAGAGACAAAAAAAAGCTTCTTTGTTGTATCGTCAAGCAACATCTGCCGAGATGTCGCGTCTCCACATGGCCTTCCTCATGCTGCACCTGTCAATCGCCCGCTAAGCCACCCAGCGACACACCTACAAGTCATGAAACGAGAGGCATTTGCCAACGAATACGGCAAGCGTAGGCAGACGCCAATCGTGTGTTTCGTTTGCGGGGCCACGGGGCCAGGCTGCCAGCTTTTGGGGGATGATGCCCCGAGCGTTCTCCGACCGCAAAGTCGATAGCGCCTGTAGCTATTTTCGGGAGCCTTCTCGAAAAAAAGGAACGATGAAAATTTATTACCGGAAAAGGCAAGACAGGGGGGTAATGCGTCATGTGGATCACCCTAATCTACCATCATGAGGCATCTCTGTTCACTGCGCAGACGCCGTAGGTTGAACAATCCGCCCTGCGTGAGCGACCCTTCCCTTCCGGCGGTGCTCGCCATGTCAGCCATGGGGCGATGATTATCCTCCACAGACACCAAGCAGCTTGCATCCACCCAGCAGCCTGCCACGAGCCGGACACACCGGTCGAGTGAATACACAATCCATCTCCATCGCGCCCCGCGGCGTCCCGCCGAAACACGAGAACAAGCTTTCCCGACCTTTGATGACCGATCGGGAGCCAAGTACATGTACACGCAAGTAACGAATCGGACGCTTTCGACCTGTCACCTGAGGCCGTCTTTGCTGCGGCCATTTCGAGAATAGGGACGCTTCTGCGACGTGACGAGTCCTGTTTCCCCAAGTGCAGTCGTGCTTCGTCCCAGGGATGCACATTATGATGCTGTCTCGAACACTCAGTCGAAAAAAGGGACCCTGATCTAGTCAGA